>NC_080392.1:29218454-29581169 GCF_028751815.1 Salvia miltiorrhiza | reverse complement strand
ATATATTGACCGCTATCACCCAAGATACAGAGTACTCAAGTTAATATATAACTCTCACCTATAGTAAATCAAAGTGATACACGTATCAACATATATATCTGAAATCTTATTAGTAGTAAGATTTTATTAAGTCACCGAGATCTTGATTCTTCACTTATGTCAGATAGAAGAATACATCTCATTGTGATACTATCAATACGTTATGACGTACCACTTATACAATGCATCTAAATACTAGTTATTACAACACTATCACTTCTCCACTTATACTGAAAGTTTCTTAAGTGGGTGGCATCAACCGCAATCCCATCCCTCGAGCATGCTTCTCGTAGGCCTTCTGCGATAAGCCCTTTCTCGCATGCTTCTCAACTAGCACATCTCCTCTTTGTACGATTTCTCGTATAATGTGGTACTTTCTCTCTATGTGTTTAGTCGCCTTATGGGTTCTGGGTTCCTTAGAATTTGCCACTGCACCTGAGTTATGACAATAAATTATGATACTCTTAGGCAAGTTAGGTACCACTCCTAGATCCAAGATGTAGTTCTGGAACTATACAGCCACTTTAGCAGCTTCGGAAGCAGCTACATACTCGACTTCCATGGTGGAGTCTGCAATGCACTTTTGCTTTGCACTCCGCCATGATACGGCTCCACCTCCCAAGGTAAACACATAACCAGAGGTAGATCTCTTCTCATCCCGGTCAGCCTGAAAATCTGAATCAGTATAACCCAAAGGAGTTAGACTGTCTGACTGGTAAACTAGCCTATAGTCTCGAGTCCTTTTCAGGTACTTGAGAATATGCTTTACCGCAATCTAGTGTCCTGGTCCAGGGTTTGACTGATATCTCGCAACCATGGCAACGACATAGCAAACATCAGGTCTCGTGCAAAGCATCGCATATATGAGGCTACCTACAGCGGAAGCATATGGTACCTTCCTCATTTCCTCAACCTCACTAGCCGTCTTAGGACACATGTCCTTAGATAAAGGAATGCCATGTCTGAAAGGTAGCAACCATTTCTTGGCAGTTTGCATGCTAAAACGAGCAATCACAGTATCAATGTAGGACACTTGAGATAAGCTCAACATCTTTTTCTGGCAAACACGAACAACCTTGATCCCCAGGATATACGCTGCATCTCCTAAGTCCTTCATTTGAAACTGTTCGGATAACCACTTCTTTATGTCCGATAATAGCGCCGCATTGTTGCCAATGAGGAGGATATCATCTACATAAAGTGCAAGGAAAACCACGTCACCATTGGCATCTAAACGGTACACGCAACTTTCGTTCTCACAACGAGTAAATCCATAGGATTTAATGACCTTGTCAAAACGTTTGTTCCATGACCTCGAAGCTTGCTTAAGTCCATAAATAGACTTCTTTAGCTTCCACACATGTAATACACGGGCTTTTAATGACTTATTTAATTGCTTTAATTTGAGTAATTAAGGTTTTAGCTCCCTTGTTTAATTTAGAACTTTTTGATTTACAGTTTTTGAGAAGTCAGTATTTTATATCTAGATGATATGGGATTTTATATCTGTATTTGAGTATGAGTATTTGAATAATTGGAGATAATTTTTTGAATGAGAATGATGAACTCGAAAGCGAGATCTGAGTCCGTTAAGACGCTTTTGAAATTTTAAGTTTTTTATGATGAATAGTATAATTGCTATTTCATCTTTTTGTCGACTTTCAAATTCTTAACTGCGCGTCGTCGAGAAATATTCTTAGTTTTTCGATACGAGTCCAATAATGAAAGTTTTTATTTTTGGACGACGAGTGAATAGTAAACCGGAATTTATCGATAAACGAATAGAGCTCGTTTATTAGGATTTCGAGAACAAGCTTGTGTTTTCTATATTTATATAGAATTACGAGTGTAATGAAAGTGAGTGGGAGTTGAGAGGGCGAGTAACGAAGAGTATGGGTAGTTAGTCATTAAATCGAGACGAAACGAGATATTTAACGATTAGTGGATTAATATCCTAAAATATCTACCTACCCTACCCTTGACCACCCCACCCAACCGCCCAACACCTTTTTTTTCCTCACTTAATATCTCGGTTGTTTACAGCCACTAAATCAGCCAAACACTCCAAACACACACTACACTCACGTCAATTCCTTTGAAGCTTGTAGTTGGAGCTTTTGAGCTCCGTTTTAAGCGAGGAGACGAGCCCCGATCATCTTTTCGAACACGTATCTAGGTAAGTGTCATCTCTACCTACGTTCTGATGGTTATATTTTTGAGTTTAGTCGACGTCAAGAAACGTCGATTTCTCGACTTTACTTTGAAACGATGTCGGATCGTCGTGAATTTTTAATATGTTGATCCTAGAATATAGTTGAGCTTGTTTAATGAAGGGAGTAAGAACGGAATGAACCGTAGCTATGAAACCCATGAGGGCAGCCCCGTTTTTCGTCTTTTAGCTCGTCTTTCGATTTTTGTTTGATCGTTTTGACTTGATATTTGTGCTTAGGGGTATGCTAGGATTGTTATATTTTAAATTCGTATTTTTTTCCAAGCACGAAATTTGTATGTGTTTTTAGAGCATCATTATTTAAATTCGTGAAGTTTGGGACGTTGCATGATGAATATTTTTGCGTATATGTGTTCTACGATATCACTTGAGCATGCTAGTTAAATTTAGAAATTTTTTAGAAATGTTAGAAAAGGGAAGAATTAGGACCAAATGTTTTGATGAGCATGAGTAGGTTATTGAGCTTTTTGAGTTTCGAGTGTGAATTTCAGCTCTGTCAAGTTTGTCAGCTCTGGCTGCGGAATTCAGCTCTGTCGAGTTTGGTCAGCTCTGGCGTGTGAATTTCGGCTATGTCGAGTTTGTCAGCTCTGGCAGCGGAATTCAGCTCTGTCGAGTTTGGTCAGCTCTAGCGTGTGAATTTCAGCTCTGTCGAGTTTGTCAGCTCTGTCGAGTTTGGTCAGCTCTGGCATGCGAATTTCAGCTCTGTCGAGTTTGTCAGCTCTGGCTGCGGAATTCAGCTCTGTCAAATTTGGTTAGCTCTGGCATGTGAATTTCAGCGCTGTCGAGTTTGTCAGCTCTGGCGTGTGAATTTCAGCTCTGTCGAGTTTGGTCAGCTCTGGCGTGCAAATTTCAGCTCTGTCGAGCTTGGTCAGCTCTGGAATGTGAATTTTCACCTCTGTCGAGTTTTGTCAGCTCTGGCTTCCTTGTCCACTCTGGGAAGTGTTGCTAGTGCAGGCGAGGGATTGTCAGCGCTGGCGGCCAAGTCAGCGCTGGCAAGACAGTAGAGTTAAAATTGTTAAGTTATAATTCCTTATTTGAGTTTAGATTAATAAATGAGTTTTCTTTTATAACGACCCTTCTTCTCATCGATTCTTCATAACGATGAAGGTCCTTTAGGGAAGTAACGACTTGAGGGAGAGAGTGACGTTACCTGTTGATATAGAGACGCAACGAGGTGGGCTTTTCTATGTTACAATCAAGATGTTTATGCGTTTTATGTATTCAATATTTCTTTTCAATGATTGAACTGAAAATCTATTTTGAAGTTATTGCATTGCCAAAATATTTGAGATTTACTATGTTATCTATCTGTCTGAGCATAATGATATCGGTTCTACGCGGGTAGAATTAATGTACACGGTAATCGTGAGTCAACTTTCAGGTTGGCCGATTACAGTGCTGCAGAGGGAGGCCTCCCTCTCAGTACATGAGTTAACAGATACGGTACTTACTTGATGAGAAAGTCTGCGCAGCCAACTTTGAGAAATAAAAATGAGTTTAGCGAACATAAGGCTTTTTAGATAAATCCCTTATGTTTTGCATGAGAATGGCAATGACAATATTTATAGCTTTATAAGCATGAGATGTTTGGCATGTGTTCACTGAGTGCTTTTGTACTCAGCCCTACATATATTTTCTAAATGTGCAGGTTAAGCCGATGTGGTGATGGTGCTGAAATGAGCGGAGTCTCCAGGGTTGTTAATAAATAAAGTTAACCTGTTTAGAATATGTCTTCATACATATGTCTAACTACTCTCCGCTGCAAAATACTTTTTATGTTATATTATGTTATGTTGTACCTGGAGTCTTAGGAGAATGGTTTCTTATGATGTATAACTTGAATCAATGATATTAATTAAATTTTTATGTTGTCTTTCATAGACTGTTTAAATGAGTATTAATGAGAAATTATGACGAGTTTTCTTAAATTGAGTAAATTTTACAGTTCTAAATAACGCCCCTTTCTTCCCCTTATTCTTTAATCTCATCCCTAGTCGTAGATCACTCGACTTAACTATCCTTAGTTAAGGCGGGCTGCGACAACACAAGATGCTCTTCGCCCTTCTTCACAAACCCTTCGGGTTGCTGCATATAGATGTCCCTTCCTTATTCAAGGAAACCGTTTAAGAAAGCGGTGTTGACATTTATTTGCCAAACCTCAAGGTTCATGTGGGCTGCTATGGCAAGGAGTATTCGAATGAACTTAAGCATGGCAACCGGCGAAAAGGTCTCATCATAATCTATACGATGTTCCTGGGTATAACCTTTCACCACCAGTCTAGCTTTAAAAGCTGCGACTTCGCCATCCAAATCTCTCTTTCTCTCGTATACCCACCTACTACCTATGGCCAAATAGCCATCTGGTAATTCAGTTTTCTCGTATATCTCCATCGCAATCATGGATTCTATTTCAGAAACCATGGCGTCGTACCAAGAATCTGCATCTAAATCTTCCATCGCTTATCTAAAGTTGTCAGGGTCGATATCCTATTGTTCATTAACAGGGAGAAGATCCGAAGATTCTCCCAAGAACATAAATCGATCGGGTTGGACGATAACCCTCCCACTATGACGAAGCGGTGGTGGTACAATTGTGACAATGGTTTGTGCAGTGTCCTGTGGTGCATTCACTTGCATACTTAGCTGGAGTGATGGAATCGCCTGTCCATTGCCTTCGATTTATTGAAGGACAATCTCGGACTTAGACTTTTGTTTATTAATATAATCCTATTCCAAGAATAGTGCGTTGGTGCTAACAATCACTTTCTGATCCTTAGGATTATAGAAATAACCACCTTTCGTTTCCCTTAGATATCCTACAAACAACATTACTTAACATCTATGCTCCAATTTCTTTGCCTCCTTGTCAAGCACGTATGCAGGACAAACTCATACCTTTATATGATGCAAGTTGGGCTTTCGCCCTGACCATAATTCGGTAGGAGTCTTGGGCACAGATTTGGACGGCACTAGATTCAGCAAGTAAGCTGTTGTTTCCAAGGCATATCCCCAAAACGAAATAGGCAACGATGCATAACTCATCATTGATCCTACCATTTCCAAAAGAGTTCTATTTCTTCTCTCCGCTACACCATTCTGTTGGGGAGTACCCGGTGCAGTCAATTGGGACGTAATCCCAAAATCTGACAAGTATTGCTTGAACTCATTTCCGAGGTATTCACCACCGCCTTGTCTCGACTGCAATGACTTGATAGATTTACCCAATCTCTTCTCGACTTCCGCCTTGAATTCTTTGAATTTCTCAAAGCATTCAGACTTGTGGTGAAGTAAGTAAGTATACCCATATCTTGAGTAATCGTCAATGAAAGTGACAAAATACTCATACCCTCCACGAGCTTTTGTGGACATCGGTCCACACAAGTCAGAGTGAATCAATTCTAACACATGCGATGCCCTATTCCCCTTTACCTTAAAAGGTCTTGCCGTCATCTTTCCTTCTATACAGGATTCGCAGGTTCTAAATGGAACAGCTTGAAAATCTTTCAAAATTCCATTCGACACGAGCCTTTGGATCATGTTTAGATTGATGTGGCCTAACCTTAGGTGCCAAGCATGTGTGTCTTGTTCATGAGAAAAATATTTCCTCTTATTTGGATTTGGATAAATTTGTGATGTAGATGCAACATGGACTACACTATAACTTGGACATGTAATAGTGTAGAGAGAGTTGTTCAAAATTCCAGAACAAATAATCATATTATTTTTCATGATAGAAACACCTCTATCAAAAGTAACAGAGTATCCATCCAAGAACAATTTTGAAACAGAAATGATGTTCTGCCGAAACTCCGGCACATACAAAATATCTCTCAAAACTAAAATGTCATCACCAAAACATAAAGATAAATCTCCAACTGCAATAGCTACGACCTTTGCCGCATTGCCCATGGAGATGGTGATCTCATCACTTGCTAGTTCCCTTGTCGGCCTGAAGCCCTGCAAGGTGTAACAAACATGGTCAATTGCCCCCGTATCCACTACCCAAGAATGAGTAGAAAACGAAGCTAAACATGTCTCAGTTACTAAAACTTGTGACGTACCTTGTCCCTTTGCCTTTAGCACCGGACAATCTTTCTTCCAGTGCCAGTCTTGCCGCATTTGAAGCACTTTCCCTTCTCCGTTGGCTTCTTCACGCCGTCGGTAGGGCCACCCACTCCGCTACTCCCACTAGCTTGCTTGCCTCCCTTGCCTTTTGAACCTTTCCACTTTTTTTTCTCGCCTTATGACGAAGAAGCAGATCCCTCGGCAGCGACAAGTACCTCTTTCCCTTTGCCCATGACTCCCTCAGCCATAACTAGAGCATTCAATTACTCATTAAGAGAATAGTTGACCTTGCTCGTGATAGCATTGAGACGAAAGTTCTCAAAAGACTTGGGGAGAGTGTTTAGGATGATATCAACTTTGACTTCCCCTTCGATACCTCCTCCGAGTAACTCGAGCCTATCAAAAAGATTTGTCATATGCATGACATGCTCGTGTATAGAACTGCCCTCGCTCATCTTACATGCTAAGATTTCTCTCTTTATGTTAACGCGAGCAGATCTCTCTGACTCCCCAAATCCCTCAGTGAGGTTCAACATGATGTCAGCCGCGTCATTCATGACCTGATGTTGGAGTTGCAAGGTTTGTGACATAGTCGTCATAATATAGCACTTGGCCATATTATTTGACTTGTGCCACCTCTTATGCGCCTCTCATTCCACATCAGTCGACTCATCAGTAAGGGTCGTGGGACGTGGAGTAGTGAGCACAAAACTGTGCTCCTCAGCGTCAAGAATATACATAAGATGGCATTTCCACTCAACATAATTCGGACCGGTGAGAAGATTGTTTGCAAGATTAGAGATGATAGGAGACATAGATATATCTGAAGGTAAACAAATTAAACATGTAAGAACATAAAGCACATATTTCGTAACAATAATATTGTAACCTTTTGATAAAAACAATATTAATGAAACCTCCAACCGCCCAAGGAATCTCACGAGTAAGCCATGATTGTGTGGACGTTTACACATAATCCCCTCAACGAGACTATTCACCTAGTCATTTAATTTCCATCCATGTCAACTTAACCTTTTGACAAAGGAAATTAATAGTTGGACCTTAACTAGACCATATCATATTCAAGAAGGGACTCCGATGGGGAGTTGTACATTGTAATTGAAACGATATCTAAGCAGCGACTACAATTTAACCTTGACAATTAAATTCTTGAAATTGACATACTCACTAGGACCATGCCGCTTTCAATTTAATCTCTTGGTTATCTTATTTAAAAGGATTAATTGCATGAAAATACACGAACTTTAGTCACTTTTCATTCTGCACACCGACTTTGAAATTTACATTTTAAACCATGAACTTTGCATTCTTTCCATTTTTTCCTTAAAATTCACCTCCGGCCATCGAAAATCTGAGGTGGCGCTTTTTGGCGCCACGCGTATGTGACACGTCATTAATGTGTGCTGACGTGTCTTTAATTTAATACTCTCTCTCTCTTTCTTTTCTCTCTCTCTCTCTCTAATATTCATCTCCGTCCCCGCGCTTCCCTCGTCCCACACAACTCGAGGCCGCCGCCGCCACTGCCGCCGCACGGACCGCCGCCGAGACCCATCTCCACGTCGCCATAGACGACGTCAAAGAAGCAAATAAACTTCTTTTGGTTCTGAGAAAGATCGGTATAGTATCCCTCTCCGACGGCCATACCTTCTTCCCGGGCGAGGCACTCGACTGCTCACTGCACATCCTCGCCACCAGCTTTACTCGTATCCAACAGGTTGCAATCCACCTCAATCATACCTTTACCGTGAGCAAGAGCCATAGACTGCACGGATGGAAGCCCGCCGCCTCTGCCGCTGATTCCCTTTGCTATTCTCCGAACAACAGCCATGTCAGTCGAGAATATTGGGACGTTGTAGTTTTCGACCCACTGTGTGGCTCCAACGACAACGACCCCTTTCCTCGAAACAGCACGAGGAGGGCCCTCATCGGGTTTCAGCTGCAGAGTTTTGGATTGGAGGCTGCCTACCCACTGATTTCCATCTGCATTCTGCTTGAAGTAGCCGAGCTCCCTCCTGATTGTGTCGAGCGACCTCCCCTCATCGTGTGTAGCTCCGTACAAGAAGGTAGCAACTGCAGGCTATGGATAAGATCATTAACAAAAGAGAAAAGTTGATGAAGAAACAAAAAGATGATACAATACCAATACCAATTTTACCAATTCTCTGAACAGTGAGCAAATTCCCTACTATCTCAATAGATGCTATTTTGATGCTCCCTTTTGTTCATGACACAATTATGTAGTCATCCTTTATCGAGCATCTCACTTCTAAACGATTTCCCTTACTCTTAATCACAGACTTCATCACACACTTAACAATCTTGCTAGCCATTCTTAAAGCTCAAGCAGAAACAGAAAAATGTAACCATTTCATGGATTTTAGCGTCTGCACTAACTCTCAACGAAAACCCTTTAAATCAACGTCGTCGTAATATTAAAAATAGTACACATGCATGCACAATAATCTTCTAGTGGTTCAGATAATCTAATGGCTAACTTCTTTTAGCATACAGTCTAAATCTAGATCCCAAATTTCATGTCAGTAGCAAATAAACTTCTTTCGTAGTTTGGAATATGATTATGAGGATGTATTTCCTTCTTCGGATCTTTATATTTATATGATTGACCTCGTCTGATTCTTTGCAGCACAGGCATACTTAATGCTCGCAATCCAAACCTTGGAGTTTAGCATTGTTCTGCTGCTCCTAAAGTACCCCAGTAAGCCTCAATACATCTACCAGATTTCTTCCGTGCAAACAAATCTTCAGAACAACGAAGCTGCTGCTGGCGTCGATGCTTGGGTTTGGAGTCCTTCTGTGGGCTTCTTTGACGTCGTCTACGGCGACGGGAGACGGGTCTCGGCGGTGGTCCGTGCGGCGGCAGTGGCGGCGGCGGCCTCGAGTTGTGTGGGACGAGGGAAGCGCGGGGACGGAGATGAATATTAGAGAGAGAGAGAAAAAAGAAAGAGAGAGAGAGAGAAGTAGATAGAGAGAGAGTATTAAATTAAAGACACGTCAGCACACATTAATGACGTGTCACATACGCGTGGCGCCAAAAGGCGCCACCTCAGATTTCCGATGGCCGGAGGTGAATTTGAAGGAAAAAATGGAACGAATGCAAAGTTCATGGTTTAAAATGTAAATTTCAAAGTCGGTGTGCAGAATGAAAAAGTGACTAAAGTTCGTGTATTTTCATGCAATTAACCCTATTTAAAATCCATCCTCTAAAGTACTTATGAAAATCATACGAGTAAGCCACGATCGTGTGAACGTTTACCGCATAACTCCCACTACTTAAATGGATTTAAATATTTTTAATAGAAATATCAACTCAAAAAACTCCTGAAATCAAACATGAAGTAAGCCACAATCGTGTGGACGTTTACTCACATTGTTAATCACTTTGTCTTGACACCGCTTGTGGAGGTCTAAAATAATTTTTAAGCACTAGAAAAATTATTAAAACAACTTAGTCTTTTTCTTTCAAAAGGTTTGATTATGCTCACACACAATCCTAAACATGCTCTTCTAGAACGCAACACGTAAAACATACTCGTAGAATTCTAAAACATGCTTTAGAAAATGATAAACCTAGCATGCTTGTCTAAGCGCAATTAATAAACACATATTAATAAGCAAAGACAAAAACAGAAGGCAAAGAGCATAATGGATTAACCCTACGACATGCAAAGAACAGAATAAAAGAAATAAAGTTCTATGTGACCCATTCGTGGAATCCCAATTCTAATCTATTACATTTAAAATAGAAAAGAAAAACTCAAAAACGAAAACTCGACCCGAAACAGCTCCATCAGGCCTGTCTTTGAAAATACACTAAGGATGTATCTTGCTTAAATGCCTAGATGTTCTAAGAGAGTTTATGTAATCAGTTGCATTGATTGTATTGTCTCTGATTGTTCTCTTCTTCGATTCAATGCTTAAGGAGTTTAAGCTCGAGTTGATCTTTCGATGTAGCTTTAGCATAGATGATTGAATCAGATTCTCTCCCTCTTTCCTCCCCCACTTTCTTGGGTTGTTTTCCTGAGCTATTTATAGGCAGCTCTGAAGAATAGATCTGTTGGTGGAGATCCCCTCTTCAAATTCTGCCATCGTGAGATGTGGTCCAAATCTGCTCAGGTTCTTTGTCTTCATTCTCCTTTGATGAATGGAGAGTTGGTCTTCTTGTCCTTCAGAATTGACATTGCAGACTTTTACATGATAAAGGAAATTATGTCCTTTAAAAAATCAATGCTCTGACTTGAGCATTAAATACGGCGTGTCTTGAAATCTATAAATGTGGTCGGAGTTAGTAAGACATCATTTCTTTCTTCAGTTCGTCATGGTCTTTAGTGTGACTGAACTTGTCTTCAGTTGAAGTGCTTGCTATGACTCGTGGATTTTTGAGGCGTTTCCAGTGTATTTTCCATCAGTGAGGACTTCAGTTGAATCTACAACTCCGATGCATTCAGAACTTGCAAGAAGCTTTCAGTCAAACTGTTCTTCAGTTGAGTTGTCATCTTCAGTCTTCAAGACCTCAGTCTTTGGTCTAGCAACTTAGAGGGACTAAAACATTTAAGTCCAGAAAGATAACCTCTAACTAGAAAGTGACTTCTAATAGTTTTGGTATCATCAAAACATGAGGGTTGGATATATCTTTCATTTCCCAACATAATTCAAGTTTTTCAGCTCGAATTCACAACCAAGACTATTCATAGTTGTGAATTCTAGTTTTTGAAGTCGAATTCACAACCACGACTATTTATAGTTGTCAGTTCTAGCTTTAAGACTCAAATTCACAACCAAACTATTTTCGAGTTGTGAATTCTAGTTTTAAAACTCGAATTCATAATTAATCTATGTTCGAGTCGTGAATTTTAGTTTTAAAACTCGAATTCACAACCACGACTATTTATAGTTGTCAATTCTAGCTTTAAGACTCAAATTCACAACCAAACTATTTTCAAGTTGTGAATTCTAGTTTTAAAACTCGAATTCATAATTAATCTATTTTCGAGTCGTGAATTTTAGTTTTAAAACTCGAATTCACAACCAAGACTATCCTTGTCGTGAATTTTAGATTTAAAACTTGAATTCACAACCAATCTATATTCGAAATCTGAATTCTAGTTCAAAATGTGAATTCATAACCAAGACAATTGGTTTTGAATTCGAGTTTTTCGAACTTTAAAACTCGAATTCACAACCAACATTAGCAATTTTGTCATAAATTCACAACCAACACTATCAATTCTGTTGTAAATTCAAGAACATTAACAACACTAACTCACCTCGTAACAAGTTTCAAAAAATTTCCCAATTTCTACTGATCATTTCTCTCACCTGCTCAATCACTATAAAATCAATCATCATCTCTCTCATCTCAATTTCTACCCTAATTAAAAGACCCCTCAGATATGCAATTTTCATTTAGAAAATTCTTGGGTATTTCTAGCATGCAGAAAGCCTAGGGATGCAAGAAATGCAGCAACCAGACATTTCTACACGACGACCGTGCATAAAGACCGAGAGAGATAAAACACATTATGCACCCGCAACACAAGTTGGTCCAAAGAAAAAGTGATGGATCACGACCTTGTGTAATATGTGAATTGAATATAGGGATACTCGACTACTTTTGCACTAGTTCAGAGTGTGAGTTTCAGATCCATGTGAGGTAGCTTCCCCCACCCACCCAAAAAAAAGTAAACAAAAATATTGCTCCAAGATGGCGTATTCTTCATGTCTCAATCAAAGCCACCGCGCCTCGGCCATGGAGCGCACTCGTCTTTCTACAAGTAGAATCTGTGGTCGCCCGACATCCTCCACGATGAGGCCTGGACCAACCTCAACAGGTTGTTGTGGCCACTTGGGCACCAATGATGTAGATTCAGGGTCGACATAGAGAGAAGAGAGAATACATTGAAAAATTAATGGTAGGACAAAATTCTTCTTTCATAAAAATTGGTTAATTTTTAAGTTTTGTTTCCCCCCTTTTTTTAGTGGATATTTTTTATTCTTTTAATATATAAGAATTGATACTTTGATGTATTGACTATATTTTATATGATAAATTATATTAGTTTTAAATTAGAATTTAAAATGGTTAAATATCATTATATTGATAAATGTGAAAAACTCATAAGGAATTAGGGTGGACCAAAATATCAAAACTCGGTATACCGCACTTACTATATCGAAAAATACCGAATTTTTGGTATACTGTAAATTTCGGTACGACATGGTACCGTACTGAAAAATTTTGCTACGATAACGATATCAATCTTCCTCATACCGCGGTATACCGATATATACTGAAAAAAGTCTATATATATATTGGTAATTTCAGCATATACTGATATTTCGGTATATATTACAGTACCGATATATATCGAATATTGTCATATACTGAATCGATATACCGTATCGATTAAACTAGTAGAAATTTTCTAATATTTTTTAGAACATAATTGTATTATTTTTTCTATTACTTGTTGAGTTGGGTACTTTGATTGCTGCCTTGTTGGAAAATTAGAGTTTAAATTTTAATCGTCGAGAAGTTATTTTCATATTTGTTTAATGTAATTTCGATATGTAAAGATATACGATATATCGTAAAATTTCGGTAATCTAGACATGAAACAATATACTAATAATTTTGGTACACCGTAAAATATGATATACTGAATTTCGGTACGGCATATCACACTATTAGTACGAATTCGGCATGAAAAAAGTTCATACCGAATTTTTCGGTATACCGATCTTGTGTATACCGATGAGTTTGGTACGACAATGATATGTAAAATCTCATACCGTAATTTACGGTACAGTATTGGTAGGGATGGCAATGGCTCGGATCTGGATCGAATCCTATAAGTACCAGATCCAGATCCATTTTATTTCACAGATCTAAATTCGCCCCAGATCCGACGAATCTAAAATTTTGTGATCTACAGATATAGATCCACGGGTCTACTGCTGTATTTATTTTTAATATTTATTTATGTTTTATATATTTATATTTATGTTTCATATTTATATTGTGTAAAGTATTAGTATTGTGTATTGACTTTTTAATATTTATATTTATGTTTTATATTATTACAAAAGTAAATATAAAATATAAATAATACTCCCTCCGTCTCCAAAAGTTTGCCTCAATTTCCTTTTTTGGATGTTCCCCAAAAGTTTGCCCCAATCTCCTTACTTTCTATTTTGTACATGGCCCTTGGCCCCACCATCAACTTTACAATTACAATCCTTTAAACACTATTTTTGTACATGATCCCACCATCAAACAACTTTTTACCAGCTTTTATTAAAACCCGTGCCGCTCTACTTGGGCCAAACTTTTGAGGGACGAAGGGAGTATATATTAAAAAATCAGGTCCACGGGTCGGATGTGGGGCGGATCCGAATCTAAAAATTCAAGATTTAGATCCAAATTCGTTTTCTAAATTGAAATTCAGATCCGGCCTATGTAACAGCCCGGCTCCAAACTTGACGGCTGTCCCCACAGACCAACACAAGTCTTTTCTAGCATGTTTTGTCCTTACTCGCACGCTCCCCGAAAAACTTCCTAGGGGATCCCGAAATTGCTCCAAGCCAAGCACGCTTAACCTTGGAGTTTCTTCCACATGGGCACCTGAAAAGAAGATGCATCTTGTTGATATGAGTAGCACCTATCAAATCATTTAAGCTTTCCTCGAATATGCAGTCCGATACCTACATATTTTCGGAATCCCTCTCGTTCGGGTGTGTTCCGGTTCATCCCTGTGCTCCTCCGCTTGGAAGTCTTAATCGGAGCCGCTCCTTGTCCGTGCCTCTTTTGCACCGGCGATCACTCTGCACATCGTCCCCGGGCGTTACAGGCCCACCAGCTTCCGCTTGGTTCGTCCCCGAACCACACCGTACTGGGAGAGGTTCTGCTCTGATACCACCTGTAACAGCCCGGTTCTAAACTTGACGGCTATCCCCACCCCGAACCACACCGTACTGGGAGAGGTTCTGCTCTGATACCACCTGTAACAGCCCGGTTCTAAACTTGACGGCTATCCCCATAGACCAACACGAGTCTTTTCTAGCGTGTTTTATCCTCACTCGCATGCTTCCCAAGAAACTTCCCAGGGGGGTCACCCATCCCGAAATTGCTCCAAGCCAAGCACGCTTAACCTTGGAGTTTCTTCCACATGGGCACCAGAAAAGAAGATGCATCTTGTTGATATGAGCAGCACCTATCAAATCATTTAAGCTCTCCTCTAATATGCAGTCCGATACCTACATATTCTCGGAATCCCTCTCGTTCGGGTGTGTTCCGGTTCATCCCTGTACCCCTCCGCTTGGAAGTCTTAATCGGAGCCGCTTCTTGTTCGTGCCTCTTTTGCACCGGCGATCACTCTGCACTTCGTCCCCGGACGTCACAGGATGTAACACCCCAATTTTCAAATACTTTTCAATTTAAAAACTAGAAGAATTATTTGATAAAATAAAATTTCTTGACTATTAAAATTTAAACTAATTTAAAAATCAATTTGCCAATACTAAAGTAGTAACATAAAATAAGAACGATAAACTAAAACTTAACAAGTTCAACTTAAATTCTATGGGAAAACTAAATCTCTAGTCATTCTCGACTTCCATGGCCACCTCGACTCCAAAACTGCAAAACTGAAAAGATAAGGGGTGAGCATATTGAAAATATACTCAGCGAGGAACATAACAAAAAATCCATATACGTCACATATATAATCAAATCACATTATCATACTTGCAAACATACGCCAAGAGACCGGAGCACCCTTGACAAACATAATCATAGTTTGAGTTGATGGCTTAAGTCCCATGACCAAACACATACATAGATCAATGGCTTAGGTCCCATGATCAACTTATCAACATAGATCAATGGCTTAGGTCCCATGATCGCACATAACACCATAGATCAATGGCTTAGGTCCCATGATCACACATAACATCATAGTCATAAGATGCACGTAAACAAGTAATCGAACGCGATAATAAAAATATATATAACCATATGAATAAGCGTAAAATCCCTCACCTTAATCTTGCGTGAAATATTTTAAGGAATCCCCAAATGTAGATAATAATTGTAGTTTGAATAGAATTCCTACAAATTAATTGAAAAAAAAAAAAACGTGACATTTATATATATATATAATGAATGAAACTCTTTAATGATTGATTTATATTGGGTACATCTCTACCAATACATATACCAGTTCACATATGAAAACTAAACGAGATAAAAAAATATGATCCAATTCTTAATGTCATTTTAATTATTATTATTATTATTATCAAGCCCTATAAATAAATAAATTAGACTTTATATATATATATATATATATATATATATATATAAGAAGAAAAAGTATGTAAAATACTAATAATTCAACTTATATAATAAATCTAAATATTTGAGGTGTTACAGCCTAGATCCATCGGGTCCAAAAATTTGGGATCCTGCCCCTGCAAAATAGTTCTGGATCCACGAATCTGGCCAGAGTTCAATATCCATTTCCATCCCTAGGTATGGCAAAAAAAATTCGGCACATTGTACTAGTCCAACCTTAGGAATTATCAGGTGAAGGCATGGAGCCTGTTTGGAGTGACATAAAAAAAAAAAAAAATCACTAATTAATTAGAGGGTGTTTAGAATTTTTAATTTTTAAGTTTTTTGGGGCTCCTCCGCTTCCTCTAGCTTATTTAAGTTAAACTGTTTCTTCAACTTTGCACTTTGCAGTAGATCAGCCCTCAAATTTACTAGGGTGTGATAGCTAATTCCAATAAAATAATTAAGTTAACGTATCCAAAAACAAATCAATGTATATTAGGTAATAATATATAATTTACTAGGGAGTATAATATCAACGTATCCAAAAAAAAATCAATGTATAATTTACCAGGGTGATAGGTAATTTCAATAAAATAATTTACTAGGGAGTAGTTTAATATATATAAGGAAACAATCTTTAATTATTAAAAAAAGAGAAAATATTGTCAAATAAACATTGAAAGATAATAAATTACTAATTAAAAATAATTACTTGCTTCTTCATCCCTCAAATAACTTTAAAACTTTCCTTTTAGCTTTGTCATAAAAAAAAAAAATTGTTTTTATTTTTGGATACTACCAACCACAATTAATTCCCCATTTACTTTTACTTTTCACATTTTCATCACTCTCTATATTTAGTACATCACATTTTCATCACTGCCATATTATTTAGGATGTAATTAAGTAGTATACAATTATAACAAATTAGTATAAATTACTAATCTAAATTATTTTTACCGCCATAATTATGATTATTTTAGCAATACTCTTATTTTCGAATCTATGACACCTGAAAGATCCTTCATACAGACATGGCCATGCTCATTCAACAACACGTACGTACGTCTATTAAACTTATTTTTAAAAATATGTCTGACCTGATTTATTGAGTGCAACAGAAAAAAGATGGTACGAGCATTTAGAAGAGAAAAGAAAGACAGCTAGCTTTTTACTGTTTTCTAAGCATTGGTAATTAAGAAACTCCAAACTATATATATTCCATATAATATACTAAGCCGATGCCATGAAACGAAGGGAGGTTCGTGTGCCACTTACCAACTTGTCATTGGAAGTATGCAATAATTAATTATGTTTGAGTTAGAAAAAATAATCGGGCATCACTTGTAAGATTTCTTGCTTCACTGATCTTGATTTATGTTTTTGTACGTGGCTTTTGGTTCCTTTAGCTTTTTACTTAGCTAATGTGCTAATTATTAATTAATTAACCTATTCTAGATGATAGTCGTCGTAAACTAGGGTTTTTATCCAATAGAAAAGTTTGAGTACCCCTTTAAGCATTTGACTAACTGTAATCACGCTTATACGTGTTATGTGTCCACGTCTCAATTGGTCGAATATTGAATTAATTAACGGAACAAGATGATTATGGGTTTCTCGTGATGTATTTTTCTCCAGTGTCTGCGCTGTCTTATTTTTTAGGCTTGAGTTTGCCGGCTTCTGCTTTTTTTGCCATTTTCGCATCTTCCAACTGAAGATATATACCCCAGTATTATTGTCATGATATCCCCGAAACTGGTAGGCGGTTTGATCTGCAGTGCCTCGAAGAGCGGACCTTGCTTTAACCCTCTAGCAAAGGCGTACCACTTAATTTGAGATTCTGCCTTTGGTATATCCAGCGCAATTGTGTTGAACCTGGCCACGTACTCGCAAAGCGTTTCCTGCGGTTCCTGTCTGATGTCCATTAAAGAAATGGCCGTTCGCCCTACCCTCTTGGCGCTAGCAAATTGTCTCATGAACATGAGGTGAAGATCACCATAGGATTGTATAGAGTTGCTTCTCAGGTTGTGAAACCACCGCTGAGCCATTCCTGACAGAGTTGTGGCAAAGATCCTGCATTTGATTCCCTCCCCAAACTGATGCAGCGCGGCTAAACCCTCAAAGCGAGCCATATGCACCTCCGGGTCGGTGCATGGTACCGTCATAGTCCAGTGAGATAGGACGATAATTTGCCGGTAGAGGCTCCAGTAGTATTTCTTCTGAAAATGGGCTCTTGCTGACCGGCGTCACTATGGGAGTGTCGGGATCGCGTCCTTCCCTATCTCTTGTACGTGTGGTCTCAATCGGTCTGCGCCGACTTCTTTTGGGAAGCTCCTTTCGGGGCTCTTCAAACCTCGGCTCATATTGGTCAGGGGATTGTTGGATTTGTATACTGAAAGCAAGAACGTTTTATGCTTGTATACAATGATTCCTGTTTTCACTATTTAATCTCCTATCTGATTGGGTTCATGATTGCATATGTATGTTCTTTATCTCTATATAAGTAGATGATATGGTGTGTTGTAGATCACAGAAGACCATATAATTGGATTAACCTTAAGAGATATAATATGATCACAACCGAAATAACTCTAGGACAAGTTATTGGTTTAGGTTGCGGTATAGATGGAAGTAGTTTGTCTTGACTACTTATCTATACTGGTACGTAATACGTATTGATAGGACCATAGTGAGATATATTCTTCTATCTGACTTAAGTGAAGAATTAGAGATCTCGGTGACTTATAAGATCTTAATACTAATAAGATGTCAGATATATATGTTGATTCGCCTATCACTTTGACTTACTATGAGCGAGAGTTATATAGTAACTTGAGTACTCTGTATCTTGGGTGATAACGGTTAATATATGATATCTGATTATCTGTATTGGTACTCGTATCCGTATAGGATAATGACATCCCCTTAAGGAGCTCAATAATATTTATTGCGCTAAACCCTGCAGGTTGATTAAGTTCAAGCGCAATAATAAGGTTTGAGTGGTACTGCTTAAGGATTACAAAGAGATTAATTAATTTAGGCTGTCAGAGCTCTAATTAATTAATCGATGTCGGATATTTTAAGTACGAGGATTTAATAAGTCTAAATACAAGCCCCGACTCATCACCGGTAATAAATTGGTAAGTCAATATTGGTTCTCTAGCGGAATGAACTGATATTTATAAATTAATTATGGTCTGAGCTGACCATAGATAAATTAATTTATTTGAGGCCCATCTTTATTCCTTGTATCTGGTCCCTGGACTGGCCCAAAGTCTCCCAGCCCAGATAGAGCCAGAAAACGCCCCACACCCTAAAACTGGCGCCTCCCCCTATTCTGTATTATAAAAATACAGCTGTCAGCTCTCAGGAAAGAGACACTGATAATTATTAGGGTTTGAGAACTGAGAGGAGGCGCAGGAAACGTGGGAGCTTTCTGCCTTGGGATTTCTCACAATTCGTTGTCCATCCAACGGTGAGACTTGAGCGGGATACAGTCGAGAAGATCAGAACTGGAGTTACTCGACACGATCATCAACCACCTGTGCATCCGATTTACAAGTAAGTAATTCCTAACACCTATGTGCAGTTGTTAAATTCATAGGAGCATGTTAGGATTAATCGTTGTATGATAAATTAATAATAACCAAGAAACGATCATCGGGCAAAGTGGAACGTTAATTCAATTTAATATTCCTTCAATTGGTATCAGAGCCCAGGATTAATTTCTTGGCTCTATTATTAATTTATGTACGATTAATAATGTGCGTTGTTTTTACTGCTGTTGTTCTTCGTGGTCTGTTGATTCGTGGAATACGTCGTTTGACGTTGTAATCATTTTTCACCACGAGAAAATCCGTGGTTAGATTAGGATTTCAAATTGTATTTGTTTTTTCTTTGTAATCTGTAAAACTGAAGAACGAGACGAACACGACGACGAATCAATGACGATGAACGGTGTAAGGAGGAAACGTACGGAATCGGGCACGAGGGGCTGCGGGCGCCGAGGGGCAGCGCGCGCGCGGGTGCAAGCACGCCGTGCGCAGCGCGCCCAGGCCGGCGCCGTGCGGCCGCTGCTGGACGAGCTGTGCTGCTGTGCGCTGGAGGCCGCGCCGGGCTGTTGCTGCTCGCACAGGGGGCTGCCGCCTAGGGCTGCTGCTGCAGCGCCGGGTGTGCTGCTGTGCGGCGGAGGGTGGCTGTGCAAGGGAGGCGGCGGCAGCTAGGGTTTCCAAACCCTAGCTGCGAATTCCAAACCCTAGGGGGCCCAAACCCTAGTTTTTCCAAAGACGGGCCTATGTGTTTGGGCCGAGTTTTAGTTTTTGGGCTTGTTTTTATTTATTTTATTATTTTTTTTAAAAATAGAATAGATGTTGGGATTCCACGAATGGGTCACGAAGAATTTTAATTCTTTTATTATGTTCTTTGCATGCCATGGTGTTTATCCCTTATGCTCTTAACTTGCTTTTGTTCGTCTCTGCTTGTTAATATGCTTTATTAACTGCGCTTAGACAAGCATGATAGTAGGTTTATCGTTTTTTTAAGCATGTTTTAGAATTCCGCGAGCATGTTTTACATGTTGCGTTCTAGAAAAGCATGATTAGGATTATGTGCTTGAGCATGAACAAACCTTTTGAGTTAAAAAGACTAAGCAGTTTTTGATAATTTTAAGCAATTAAAATTATTTTAGACCTCCACATGCGGTCTCTAGACAAAGTGATTAGCGATGTGAGTAAACGTCCACCCATCGTGGCTTACTTCATTTTTGCTTTTCATAAGTTTGTCAGAAGAGGTTTCTATTAAACATATACCATTAAAGTAGTGAGAGTTATGCAGTAAACGTCCACCCATCGTGGCTTACTTGTATAATTTTCACAAGTACTTTGGAGAATGGAATTAAATAAGATAACCAAGAAAATTAAATAGAAAGTGGCATGGTCCGAGTGAGTATGCCAATTTCAAGAATTTAATTTTCAAGGTTAAAATGTGGTCATTGCTTAGATATCGTTTCAAGTACAATGTACAACTCCCCAACGGAGTCCCTTCTTGAATATGATATGGTCTAGTTAAGGTGCCAACTATTAATTTCTTTTGTCAAAAGGTAAAATTGATATGGATGGAAATTAAATGACTAAGTAAATAGTCTGGTTGAGGAGTTTGTGTGTAAACGTCCACCCTTCGTGGCTTGCACATGGAACTCTTTGAGCGGTTGGAGGTTTCACTAATATTGTTTTTATCAAAAGGTTACAATATTATTGTTACGAACTATATGCATTCATGTTCTTACATGTTTAAATTGTTTACTTTCAGATATGTCTAGGTCTCCGATTATTAACATTTTAGCTAGCAATCCTCTCACCGGTCCTAACTATACCGAATGGAAACGCCACATAATGTACATTCTTGACGCTGACGAGCACAGTTTTGTGCTTACCACTCCACGTCCCGCGGCCTTAACTGATCAGTCGACTGATGCGGAATGCGAGGCGCATAGGAAGTGGCACAAGTCGAATAATATGGTCAAGTGCTATATTATGATGACTATGTCGCAAACTCTGCAACTCCAGCATCAGGGCATGGATGATGCAGCGACGATCATGTTGAACCTCTCTGAGGTTTATGGGGAGTCCGAAAGATCTGTCCGCTTTAACATAATGAGAGAAATCTTAGCATGTGGTATGAGCGAGGGCAGTTCTGTGCACAATCATGTCATGCATATGATAAATTTGTTTGACAGTCTTGATCTGCTAGGAGGGGATATCGAAGGCGAAGCCAAAGTCGATATCATCCTCAACACTCTCCCCAAATCTTATGAGAACTTCCGACTCAATGTCGTTATGAGCAAGGTCAACTATACTCTTAATGAGTTGTTGAATGCTCTAGTTGCGGCAGAGGGAGTCATGGGCACGCGAAAAGGGAAAGAGGTTCTTGTCGCTGCCAAGGGATCTACTTCTTCGTCGAAAGGCGGGAAAAAGAAGTGGCAAGGTCCAAAGGGCAAGAATGACAACGAAGCTAGTGGGAGTGGCAAAGCCAAAGTGAACGTCCCTAGCGGCGGTGTGAAGAAGCCGACGGGAAAGGGAAAGTGCTTCAAGTGCGGCAAGACTGGGCATTGGAAGAAAGATTGTCCGATGCTCAAGGCAAAGGGACAAGATACGTCACAAGTTTTAGTAACTGAGACATGTTTAGCTTCGTTTTCTACTCATTCATGGGTAGTGGATACGGGGGCAACTGATCATGTTTGTTACACCTTGCAGGGCTTCAAGCCGACAAGGGAGCTGGAAAGTGATGAGATCACCATCTCCATGGGCAATGCGTCGAAGGTCGCAGCTGTTGCTATTGGAGATTTATCTTTATGTTTTGGTGATGACATTTTAGTTTTTAGAGATATTTTATATGTGCCGGATTTTCGGCGGAACATAATTTCTGTTTCAAAATTGTTTTTGGATGGATATTCTGTTACTTTTGATAGAGGCGTTTCTATCATGAAAAATAACATGACTATTTGTTCTGGAATTTTGAACAACTCTCTCTATACTATTACATGTCCAATTAAAAATTCTGTCCATGTTGCATCTACATCACAAATCTGTCCTAATCCGAATAAGAGGAAACATTTTTCTCATGAACAATATACACATGCATGGCACCTAAGGTTAGGCCACATCAATCTAAATAGGATCCAAAGGCTCGTTTCAAATGGAGTCTTGAAAGACTTTCAAGCTGTTCCATTTAGAACCTGCGAATCCTGTATAGAAGGAAAGATGACGGCAAGGCCTTTCAAGGCCAAGGGGAATAGGGCCTCACATGTGTTAGAATTGGTTCACTCTGACTTGTGTGGACCGATGTCCACAAAGGCTCGTGGAGGGTATGAGTATTTCGTCACTTTCATTGATGATTACTCAAGATATGGGTATATTTACCTACTTCAACGCAAGTCTGAATGCTTTGAGAAATTCAAAGAATTCAAGGCGGAGGTGGAGAAGAGATTGGGTAAATCTATCAAGTCATTGCGGTCTGATCGCGGTGGCGAATACCTCGGGAACGAGTTCTTGCAATACTTGTCAGATTCAGGGATTACATCCCAATTGACTGCACCGGGTACTCCCCAACAGAACGGTGTAGCGGAGAGAAGAAACAGAACTCTTATGGAAATGGTACGATCTATGATGAGCTATGCATCATTGCCTATTTCGTTTTGGGGATATGCCTTGGAAATAGCGGTTTATTTACTGAATCAGGTACCGTCCAAATCGGTTCCTAAAACTCCTATTGAATTATGGTCAGGGCGTCTGCCCAGCTTGAACCATATAAAGATATGGGGTTGTCCTGCATACGTGCTAGACAAGGAAGCGAAGAAATTGGAGCCTAGATGCGAGTTAATGCTGTTTGTAGGATATCCTAAAGGAACGAGAGGTGGTTATTTTTATAATCCTAAGGATCGGAAAGTGGTTGTTAGCACCAACGCACGATTCTTGGAACAGGATTATATAGATAAGCACAAGTCTAAGTCCGAGATTGTTCTTCAAGAAATCGAAGGCAATGGACGGGCGATTCCATCACCCCAGCCAAGTGTGCACGTGAATGCACCACATGATACTGCACAAACCATTGTCACGGTTGTACCACCACCGCTTCGTCGTAGTGGGAGGGTTGTTGTTCAACCCGATCGATTTATGTTCTTGGGAGAATCTTCGGATCTTCTTCCTGTTGATGAACAAAAGGATATCGACCCTGACAACTATAGACAAGCGATGAAAGATCTGGATGCGGATTCTTGGTACGACACCATGGTTTCTGAAATAGAATCCATGACTGCTATGGATGTATACGAGAAAACTGAACTACCTGATGGCTTCGAAGCTATAGGTAGTAGGTGGGTATACAATAGAAAGCGAGATTCGAATGGCGAAGTCGCAGCTTTTAAAGCTAGACTGGTGGCGAAAGGCTATACCCAGGAACAGGGTATAGATTATGATGAAACTTTTTCGGCGGTTGCCATGCTTAAGTCTATCCGAATACTCCTTGCCATAGCAGCCCACATGAACCTTGAGTTTTGGCAAATGGATGTCAAAACCGCTTTTCTAAATGGTTTCCTTGAAGAAGGAAGGGACATCTATATGCAGCAACCCGAAGGGTTTGTGAAGAAGGGCGAAGAGCATCTTGTTTGGAAGTTGAAGAAGTCCATTTATGGACTTAAGCAAGCTTCGAGGTCATGGAACAAGCGTTTTGACGAGGTGATTAAATCCTATGGATTTACTCGCTGTGAAAACGAAAGTTGCGTGTACCGTTTGGATGCCGATGGCGACGTGGTTTTCCTTGCACTTTATGTAGATGATATCCTCCTCATTGGCAACAATGTTGAGCTATTATCGGACATAAAGAAGTGGTTATCCGAACAGTTTCAAATGAAGGACTTAGGAGATGCAGCGTATATCCTGGGGATCAAGGTTGTCCGTGATCGCCAGAAAATGATGTTGAGCTTATCTCAAGCGTCCTACATTGATACTGTGATTGCTCGTTTTAGCATGCAAACTGTCAAGAAAGGCTTGCTACCTTTCAGACATGGCATTCCTCTGTCTAAGGACATGTGTCCTAAGACGCCTAGTGAGGTTGAGGAAATGAGTAAGGTACCATATGCTTCCGCTGTAGGTAGCCTCATGTATGCAAGCATACGAGACCTGATATTTGCTATGTCGTTGGCATGGTTGCAAGATATCAGTCGAACCCTGGACCAGGACACTGGACTACGGTAAAGCATATTCTCAAGTACCTGAAGAGAACTCGAGATTATAGGCTAGTTTACCAGTCAGACAGTCTATCTCCTTTGGGTTACACCGATTCGGATTTCCAGGCTGACCGGGATGAGAAGAGATCTACCTCTGGATATGTGTTTACCTTGGGAGGTGGAGCCGTATCATGGCGGAGTGCAAAGTAGAAATGTATTGCAGACTCTACCATGGAAGCCGAGTATGTAGCTGCTTCCGAAGCTGCTAAAGAGGCTGTATGGTTCCGGAACTACCTCTTGGATCTAGGAGTGGTACCTAATTTGCCTAAGAGTATCATAATTTATTGTGATAACTCGGGTGCAGTGGCAAATTCTAAGGAACCCAGGAGCCACAAGGCGACCAAACACATAGAGAGAAAGTACCACATGATACGAGAAATCGTAAGCAGAGGAGATGTGCTAGTTGAGAAAATTGATACTTTGGAGAACTTAGTTGATCCTTTCACGAAGAGCTTACCGTAAAAGGCCTACGAGAAGCATGCTCGAGGGATGGGGCTGCGGTTGATGCCACCCACTTAGAGAAAAACTTTCAGTATAAGTGGGAGAAGAAGTAAAGAGTGAAGTGGATGTTGTAATAGCTAGTATTTAGACACATTGTATACTAAAAGTTTTGCTTTAGTATAAGTGGGAGATTGTTGGATTTGTATACTGAAAGCAAGAACGTTTTATGCTTGTATACAATGATTCCTGTTTTCACTATTTAATCTCCTATCTGATTGGGTTCATGATTGCATATGTATGTTCTTTATCTCTATATAAGTAGATGATATGGTGTGTTGTAGATCACAGAAGACCATATAATTGGATTAACCTTAAGAGATATAATATGATCACAACCGAAATAACTCTAGGACAAGTTATTGGTTTAGGTTGCGGTATAGATGGAAGTAGTTTGTCTTGACTACTTATCTATACTGGTACGTAATACGTATTGATAGGACCATAGTGAGATATATTCTTCTATCTGACTTAAGTGAAGAATTAGAGATCTCGGTGACTTATAAGATCTTAATACTAATAAGATGTCAGATATATATGTTGATTCGCCTATCACTTTGACTTACTATGAGCGAGAGTTATATAGTAACTTGAGTACTCTGTATCTTGGGTGATAGCGGTTAATATATGATATCTGATTATCTGTATTGGTACTCGTATCCGTATAGGATAATGACATCCCCTTAAGGAGCTCAATAATATTTATTGCGCTAAACCCTGCAGGTTGATTAAGTTCAAGCGCAATAATAAGGTTTGAGTGGTACTGCTTAAGGATTACAAAGAGATTAATTAATTTAGGCTGTCAGAGCTCTAATTAATTAATCGATGTCGGATATTTTAAATACGAGGATTTAATAAGTCTAAATACAAGCGCCGACTCATCACCGGTAATAAAGGGGTAAGTTAATATTGGTTCACTAGCAGAATGAACTGATATTTATAAATTAATTATGGTCTGGGCTGACCATAGATAAATTAATTTATTTGAGGCCCATCTTTATTCCTTGTATCTGGTCCCTGGACTGGCCCAAAGTCTCCCAGCCCAGATAGAGCCAGAAAACGCCCCACACCCTAAAACTGGCGCCTCCCCCTATTCTGTATTATAAAATACAGCTGTCAGCTCTCAGGAAAGAGACACTGATAATTATTAGGGTTTGAGAACTGAGAGGAGGAGCAGGAAACGTGGGAGCTTTCTGCCTTGGGATTTCTCACAGTTCGTTGTCCATCCAACGGTGAGACTTGAGCGGGATACAGTCGAGAAGATCAGAACTGGAGTTACTCGACACGATCATCAACCACCTGTGCATCCGATTTACAAGTAAGTAATTCCTAACACCTATGTGCAGTTGTTAAATTCATAGGAGCATGTTAGGATTAATCGTTGTATGATAAATTAATAATAACCAAGAAACGATCATCGGGCAAAGTGGAACGTTAATTCAATTTAATATTCCTTCAGGGATTTATTCACCTTCGTATTACGATCATGCTCTTTGAGTTCTGTCTCCAAACTCTTCAACTGGCCTCGGACGAAAGATACTTTATCCTTGAGTTTGTCGTTGTCTTTGTGTAACACCCCGTACTTTTCCCTATGTTGTGAGATAGTGTCTTAGCACTATAGAGAGTACTGAGATGTCGAGATGCGAGACTACTTTTTTTTATGACCAGATAAGATAGATTGTCTTTTAAATAGAGTTACGAGTGAATAAACCAATGATGGAGTTAGAGTGATGAGATTTGAGAAATGAGTTGAGTGAGAGATGCTGATTGAATTGAGTTGAGATTTTATTTTATTTCCGACTACCGGGAATAGAATTTTCGGATACCAAGTTATCAGAGATTTACTGTCCTATTAAGAAAATAGGAATAATGAGTTTGACATAGAGTCGAGAAAGAAAGAGTGAGAACCTTGATGAAAAGAGTCGGTCAGAGAGACGTCTAGTTTGTCTGTGTTTGCCGACTGCTTTGATGCGATGTTATGTGAACTTACGTGACTGATTGATTTTGTTATTTCTGTTACGTATGTCTTTATGAGCAAATTATTATGATTTTTATTTGAGACGTTAGCACTTGGAATTTTGATTAAGTTTCCAAAGCAAGTGTGGTTTATTTTTACCGAGAAATCGAATGATGCTGGTTTATAGAAATTTTTCCAAGCATAATATTTTTAAATTAGTTTTCCTACGAAGAGGAATATTATAATTGAGTGAGTGCACTAATATTAGTGCTATAATTATTTTATTTGGTCACATGAATAATTATGCTATGGTATTTTATTATTGAGTAATATTTCCATCATTATTGTGGTTATTATTTAATCACCATTCTCACACTATTATTTTAATTTCTCAAGCATGTGACTAAATACCACAATTTGCCAAGTGTATTAATTGAGAGAGTGTAGGTGATTAGAGAGAGAGTGTAGAGATTAGAGAGAGAGAGATCAAGGCAATTAATGCCCAATATTCCATAAGATTACAAAATCTTCACAAGATCATCCAAGATCAATTACAATCTTGCAAAATATTTTCTCTCTACCTCACTCACCATTTTCGACCACCCCTCTTCTCCCTCATCTCTCACTTTCCTCCATTATCAACCATTGTAGAGACCTTCGGAGCTTTCAAAAATCATACCAAACACATCAATCCACTCTTAAATCTTACATAAACATCTCCTAGCTACTTGAATTCAAGAGAATCATTGAAGGTTGGCTTCAAAGCTAGAGTGAGAAAGTGTGAAGTTTTGGTGTAAATTTGGGTAAGTGATCATGTAATCCATAGATATAGCTTGAATGATGTTGTATGTGAGTATTTTTGAAAGATTGAAGCAAGAAAATCACCCCTCCCTTGTTTTTGTAATTTTCGAAATTTATGGGTCTTCAACCCTTCAAAAAAAAAATTCTTTTTCTTTCCTTGATTTGGGGTGAAAAATGAGATCTATGTGATGTTTGGTGATGATTGATGTGTGTTGTGAAATATATGCCTTGAGATGTGAAAGTTCGATGGAGTTTAGTTTACCCAAAATTGGGAACTTGTGAGTTGATGATTAAAATGATGAATAGATGATGAAGATGAGTCCATGAGATGTATATGATGATGATTGATGGAGTAAATTGAGGATATGATGTCAATTGACGATTTTGATATGAGTTAGTTTAATAAAATTAGGGTTATGTGTATCTATGCTTTAATTTGTAAATTGATGGTTTATATGTGAGATTAATTGGTTAAGATTGATGTATCTATGATTAGATTAAAGATTTATGTGTGTTTATAAAATTTCAAAGAGTTTAGTTTAATAAAAATTAGGACTTTCTTGTCTATGTGTCTATTAAGTGATTTGGCTTAAGATATATGTAATTGAGCATGAAATTAGTGTCTATTTATGTTTGATTAGGTCTATTGTAGGCTAAGTAAAATTTTGACTTAGTTTAGTTTATATGAGTTTTTGAGTTCTCATATGATGTGAGGTTGATGCTTGGTAAAATGAGGTCTATTTGCTTTATGACCATTATGTGAACGTTTGTCATGTTTTATTTAGAGTTTTATGTTGATACATGAGTTTTCATTAGAGTTTAGTTTACATGATAAAAAGGGAATCTATATGTGTATGATGAGTTATATGATGAATGAGATCATGTTTGAGTATTTGAGTAATTTTGAGCATGAAAATGAGAAGAGAATTTAAATGATGCGTTCGTTGAAACGTTTTCCTTGAGATTTGAGTCTAAAGATGTAAGAGAAGAGTCGAGATTGAGTATGCTGAGTATTATGTTGTACTTGAATGTTTTTGAATGCTATAAGTGTTTAAAATGAGCTTTGATGAGTTTGCTTGAAGAAATGTTGAGTTGAGCATGTTTGCTTGTGTGATGGAGTTCGGAGTCATTTTTCGTGATGCACTGACCTACTGTTTTCGAGGGGTTTTTGTTACCCAAACACCGGTAAAATTTCAGAACACCGGTAAAATTTCGTGATGCACTGACCTTCTGAAGATGATTATGGTAAGTATATTTGAGAGTCTTCAGAACACCGGTAAAATTTCAAGTCATTTAGACTTCGTTTACTATTTTTATAAAATGAAAAACCAAAACTGCTACGTTATGCCGAATTGTTGGGTGAGTAGCCAATAGAGTCACCTTTTTCAGTATCTTTCCTTATTGTTTTGGAACCCAAATGTTTATTGTTAAGATATGCGTGTCTTACCTATGTACCCACCAAATTTCAGACCTTTTTGACCACGTTTACTATTTTTCAAAAATCAAACTTTTCGGTTGCTAAAACCTGCCGAATATGGTAGACTGGAGTAAAACAGTCATATATCCTAAAATACTTGGAGTTTTTTATCCTACTTTTTTTTAAATGAAACTAGACTTAATGAGGTTTCTTTTGGTATAGGTTACGACTCCAGAGGGTGTTCTGTACTGAGTCTGGTAAGGTTTTGAAGTTGAGTTAGTGCAGAGTGAAGTTTGTTTTTGACTTGTCTATGTGTGATTTTCATATGCTTAAGTGTTTATGCTTGTTTATGTGCTTAAATGCTATGAGTTTGATCCGAGTTGAGAGTTAAGTCGAGAGTAGGACGTGTGAGTCCTTAGAAGTTGAGTATACCTAGGGATTGAGTTTTATTGGGTAAATAGACGTTGAGTGAGAAGTTATAGTTTGAGATGAGATTGGTTTTAGAAATGAGTTTCTGACTAAGGTTTGTTTAATCACATGAACCTTCGATGACGATGATGATGATATATGAAGGCCCGAGCGAGACGAAGAAGTAAGTCGCCTGATTTCTTTCCAGGATTAGCGAAGGACTTCAGGTGGGCAATATTTTGAGTATACATATATCGTATGAGCTTTCTAAAATGATTTAATCAAATGAACCTTCGATGACGATGATGATGAGTTTATCAAATGTTGAGTTAAATGATGTTTGAGTACTGTTTGACTTGCCAATTTTTTTGATGATGAGCTTGTGTGTTACCCTCTACTGATGAGACGAATTCGGTCCTGCCACAAGCGGGATTTTGTGTACAGAGGTGACTGTGAGCCGTCTTCGGGTCGGCCGGTCACGGTACTTGAGAGGGAGGCCTACTTCTCAGTACCTTTGATGATGATGAGTTGTAGATGTGGTACATGCATGATGAGTACTTTGATAGCGCTATCGTTTCTTTATGATATCATGACTATGAAAACTGCATGCACAGATTCATTTACGCTAACTTTATTTCTGTGTATTGCTGAGATGTGGCAAGCTTCAAACCTATAGCTCTAAGAGCACCTTTCTTGTTTTTCGGCATTTGCCCACTGAGTATTATGTACTCACGCCCTGCATATATTTCTAAATGTGCAGGCTAAGCAGGGAGCGAGATTGGTCTGGTGCTGGTGGGGGAAAGTTTCAATCGATGTATTTTAAATTTCCGTTTTGCCTTTATGATAATAGAGTCTTGATGATTGAAATACTTAGTTTTCTTTTGAAATCAAGCAATACACTCACGGTTATGTGTCTTCATACATATAATCGGTTCGTCTTTTGCTGCGATACTCTGAATATTATTCTTCCTTATGAAAAATGAGCTATACACGTTTTGTTTTTGTTCGTGAAATTCCTGATATTTAAAAAGTTATGACGACGTTGACGTTTTTACCCTTGGGTTCATTTATAATGATTTTCCTTAACACCTTTTGATGCGAGCTTCCGCTTAATGTTCGACCTATTCATCTTATCTTTTATTCTTTTAAAAATAGTCGTATCGATACTCGTACCCCGCTATTACTAACATCGGGAATCGGGCTGCGACACTTTGTGCATTCCCGGACTGCGCCGCGGAGTAGTCCCGCTAGTTGAATCAGTTACATCCTCAATCTGAGCACTATTCGTAACGAACTTTCGTTTATTTCGTCCCCCGTCTTCTTCCCTGTTCACTCCTGTTTGCGCGACCATCGCTGCCCCTCCTTCCCCAGCCTGAGCGGGCGCCGTTACTGCCTTTTGAGTAGCGAGAATTCCCTCTGGGGTGGTGACGGGTTGAGTAATGCCCATTAAGGAGCGCATAGTTGCGTAGTTGAGCATGGCTAGCATTTGTTCAGTGATAGGGACATTAGCTGGTCCCGGTGCCGGAGCAATGGTGGCAGTAGCGGGCATGACTGTTCCCATATTAGACTGCACGGAGCCTGGGATCGTGTTGTTGATCGTAGTGAAACCTGGTGGAGTGAGTCCAATCAGATCAATTCCCTTAGTCGATGTGTCATCAGTTGGTTTGGTGCCTGTGTTCCCCACAGCAGCTTCGAAATCCTTGTTTAGATCCTTGCGGTGCTCATGAGTTGCCATTGCGAAGTACCTGTTCTCTGTGTAGTGATAAAATGAAAAATAATGAGTTAAGATCGAAAATGTATTGGCGCAGACGAGCTGCGCTGGTATCGCTTATTTTTGCGTATAGTTCCCTTTTCATAATAAGTGGGCCTATAAGCGCTCCAATAATAGAGATAAACCCTAGAAAAACCCACGAACTCCGGCCCATAGAACGATTCTCGATCAAATGTATGGAAATCCATAGATGGAAAGAAATTTATAGAAATCCTCTTTGAAGTTCGTGAATATCCCCCTTTTCTGGGAAATAAACCCAGAAAAGGTAGGCGAAGTCCCCGTCGCTCGCGTTTGAAACAAAAGATATTCCCATAATAAAAAATTCCGGTAGAACATACTCCCGGTAAAACACAAAGGTTAGCCAAAAACGACAACAAAATATCAAGCGCAAGTAAAGAGAGTTACCTCGACCAGCTCGCGACGGGCATTCATCAGAATCAAAACAGGCAAAATTAATGAACGGTATAAGCATAAGATTTTAAGAACTCAGAAAATGACACAATTCCCAAAAATATTTCGAAACTTTTCATTCCCCTGTTATTTCTCCTTTGTTCATGCAAGGTGGCAGAGGCCATCCAGATCTCAAAAACTGAATAGATCGTAAACACGGACGATCAGCCATACATTTCATCTATTAGAAACGCGAGATGAAACACACTAAGCATTTATGCACAAGCCACGTAATTATTCCGTCCCCTTCTTATACACAATATTCAGATACGATTAAATATGAACACAAGCGCAGATCTAGCAACTAGAACCCCATTCCCCTTTAGGTTCACGCTTAAACAACCAGATTCAATTAAAGCATGCATAAGAACGCCTCAATACACTCCCAAAACTCACGCCTTAGCCCAGATTTTCCCACAGACGGCGCCAGTTGGTGAAGCTCAACATTCAAACCTATATCTAAACAAATCGGAAAAGGAGATCGGATTAACCTGTGTAGCGATATGAGAGAAAAACTTGCTTTAAACTTGCAGACGAATTCCTTAAAGTATTTTGCGTGTGTATTATGATGGGTTACAAGGAGTATTTATAGAGTTACATTAGGCCGAAGGGTAAAGAAGACTTTACAGGTCATTCACGTGCTCCATATACGGTGTTCGTGAATGATTCTCTATCTACTAACAAACTTTCCTAACTACTTCGCAGCTTTATGCTGAACATGAGGTCTTCCCGAGCTTCGACGCTGGTTGCTTCCATTCTTCATCTGCGCCGACTTTATCGGGGCGAGCCTGCATCTGTATCGAGACGAACTTTTTTCTGCGCCGCCTAAAACGGGGCGGACCTTTGTCTGCGCCGCCCTTTATATAAGGCGTAATTGACCCCTTCGTATGTGTTGCCTTCTGGTCTTATCCACGCAGCTCTTATGATCCTTGTTCTCACTGAAGATGTTTCTTTCTTTGAGTCCTCTCCAGGTGTTATCTTGAGGTTAAGCCGTCTCTTCTAGTCTGCGCAGCTGACTTGCTTTGACAATTGTGTGACGCATCTATGCTCTTTGAACCAAGTATGTTTGGGGCCTAAATCGGCGCTGCTGATTCTCATCTCCTAATTTCTGTGCTGGCCCGATGTTTCTAGGGCAGGATGGCTGATGAGATCCTAATTACTCCTCATCACATGGATTTCCCATGATGTTTTTATTTTTCTTTTTACTCTAATGTAAGTCTTGCTTGGTACCTCGACTGATGGCTTATCAGTCTTTCATTAATGAAAAGAACTCCTTTTTGATCTCAACCTGAAGACAATGACTCTTTGTCCAGGCTCTGATTATGTTTTTCTGTCTTCTCCTTGTTCTGTTTTAGAACTATTTCGTTCTTGACTCTAAGTACAAGTTTTTAAGTTCTATTGTTAAGGGTGAACTATTTTCACCCCAGTCTTAGAACTTGTGCTGTGAGTTCAGTCTTTTTGTTGTCTAGAACTGCTGTATGGTTTTGGCATCATAAAAAAGGGGGAAATTGTTGGGAACCTTGTGGAATATCCTAATCCTTGTTTTGATGATACCAAAATTCATAGGTCTTAATTGTAATAGACTAAAACTGTTTTGAACTCAAGTGTTAGAGTTCATTTCTAGTTTAGCTTGCGGTTCTGAAGACTGAAGACTGAAGAACGAAGGACTGAAGACTAAAGACTGAAGATACCAACTGAAGTATCAGTTGAAGAATCAGTTCGGAACTGATTACTTAATGCGTGCCGCGGACTGATACTAAAGTCAAGTATCAGTTAAACATTCTTCCTCGGACTGATCTTCCAATGATCAAAGGAAGCCACGTACTCACAAAAGTACAGCCTCATTAAATGCAGAGATCTCAGGTTCTTATCTCTGCAGAGGTCATTCCTATTTGGTGGCTACTTTATCAGAGACGTCACATCTCCTGTGCCTCAAGAGAGCCGTTTCCACCAGACAAGGAACCTCGAAGATTGAAGTCTCAGCCCAAATTCGAATTGCTCTCCAACGGAAGAAATCTTGAGGACGTTCTACGCCAACGGATCTATTCAAGAGTTCTCCTACAAATAGCACTCGAGAATCACTTCAACCTTCACCGATTCAACGACATAAGCTGAAGCTCTCCCAAAATCGCTACTCAGCCTAAAGCTTAACCTTCCCAAAGCTTGAATCGAAGAAGAGAATTCCAAAGCCAAAATCAGTCACTGCTGATTACACACATTCTCTTAGACCTTAGGCAAACCTCTGTTTACCCAGAAGCCAAGGTCAAACTTGCTACAAAGAACTTGTTCTTTGCAGTATAGTTGGCACCCGTTCAAACCTCCTTTCAGAAGAAAGATTTGAGTGTTTGAGTGATTCGGAGTTCAGGAAGGTACTCTGACTCTGAGAGTCTTAGCGCGGGTGTGCTAAGTAAGAGAAATCCGACACGAGTGAACTATGGGTACTGAAGAAGGGTTTTCTTCAGTGGTACGGTTGTGTGCACCCAGCAAGCACACAGTTTGGTTTGTAGTGCACCTGTTAAGCACTTGCGGAGTGGATTGTTGGTCTGATCAACCGACCGTGGATGTAGGAAAGGGTTTTTTCGAACCACGTAAAAGTCTCTGTGTTGTTTACAGCTTTCAGTTTTACTTTCCTACTTGTGTTGTTTCAATTGATAAACTGAATACTGAATAACTGCAAAGAGAAACCTAAGACCAACAACGTGCTCAACCGAGGCTATTGCAAAACTAAGTTTAATTTTCGCTGCGTATGATATCAGTCTGATTGATCTATCTTTTGATAGTCAGGAAGAGTGTCATCATCTATGTTTTAGCAAACTCGACTGAAGCCCATAAGTGCATCAGTTAAGTTCCAGCAACTTAACTGATAACTCCTTACTGAAGAGCTTTCAGTATCAGTCGTCAACCCTGTTTGGTCAAAACTGTTTTCAGTCAATAGGCGTCACTGTTTGCGTGGAAAGTTTCGTTTAGATCTCTTTCTGGAGATCCCTCACTTTGAGGAAAAGAAAAATAGCCCATAGGTGTATCCCCCCCCCATACACCTATTCGAGACCCCCGGGACCTAACAATGTTCAAGCTTTTCTTCTTGTCTTTTTATTCTTTTAAAATAGTCGTATCGATACTCGGTCCATGCTAGCACTAGCGTCGGGGATCGGGCTGCGACACTCATCAACGACCCATTACAGGCTGCTAGGACCAAACTGTGATCATTCCTCCGCACACCCTTTACGAAACTTTCCACTTGATCATTTGGAGAAATTTGATGGTGAGGACAATTGCTCAACATCCTCTTGAATCGCGTCTAGTACTCATAGAATGATTCTAGCCCATCTTGCCTTATACTACGGAAATCCCATCTCATCCGCTCCACTCTTGATGCTGGGAAGAATTCTTCTAAGAAAACTGGTTGCAGTTGTGCCCATGTGGTGACACTTCCCGCGGGTAGGTCATACAACCATCTTATTGCGTTGTCCACCAAGGTAAAAGGGAAGAGTATCAATTTGACATACTCTTGTTGCTCATCATTCGATTGATGCATGATTGTCATATCGAAATCCTGGAGATGAGTGTGTGGATCATCTCCTGCGTATCCATTGAAGTTTGGTAAGATCTGAAGCAGTGAGGGCTTCATGTCATACCGATTAGGTGCAAACGGGTTATCTGGTAAGGTGATCCCGTTGGGCCTCAAGTTTAGATTAGTTGGGTATGCCAACTGTTTGAGGGTCTTCACCTGCTCGACCTCTGCCATAGGTTCACGTCTCGCTATTCGTGCTCATGCGCGTAGTCGACGTTCAGTTCTATTAATATCAGGATCAAATACCAATGCTCTTGCTGCTCGACGAGTTCCACGCATACACCAGTAGCGGAAAATAGAATGAGAAGAGAACAAAATTGTTGCGCGTCACTTCCCGGCAACGGTGCAAATTTCGACACCCACCCGTCATGCGGTATGATCAAAATACATGTGTATGCCCTAGAAAGACAGTACACGCTCCTATTGCTCGCAACCAAAGATCAGTCTTAGCAGCAAGTATAGGGTCGAATCCCACAGGGAGTGAGTAACCACTTTGTTCTCCGAAGACAAATTGAGGTATCACAAGTCTCAATCTGGATAACCTGCACGAGTAAACTAAACAAATATCAAATATAACAAGGGGTAAGATTTTCGGTTAGGTCATAACTGTTGTTGATATTTGTATTGGTCATAGGCATACTGATGATCCATATAACCTCAAGACGTAGCCCAAAGACATTGGGGCGTTTCAAGAGATCATACTTCACACTTAGGATGGTTGAGTCCATTGTAATCACTTGGTCCGAAGATCACGGTTTTTCCCCGATCACAAGGTTGTGCTTCACTTCTCCGTAGATAGTAGTCATACCTGTTATCCACCAAGTATGACCCTCACCAACTTTCTCTCCTGAGGTCCACGGTTCTGCACCTTCGGAAAGCAAACCATTATAGGCTGTTTATTTCCGGAACTGCATCCAACCAATCATGTGATACTCCTACGGATGTGATTAGGCGTATTTATACGCATTTATTTGGGGGATTTTGGTATGTTTTCTATGCTTAATTCATATTAAACATCATCTTTAGGATATGATTATGATCTTATATGAATTTTAATGGTGTTTGATAGATTTTTGAAGAAAAGTCTTGCTTTTGAGAAGAGTTTTGAAGTGGTGAAGCTGTGTGCAAGAGGAAGTTACGCGGGTCTGCCATGCGGTGTGCTCATATTGCCTGGAAGTGGTCTGAATCCAAGCAATTATGATGAAAGTGCCGAGAAGAAAGAAATGTTGGGCTGCCATGTTTGATTTGGGCTGAATTAATTCCTCTTTTTGCTTAAAAGCCTTATGCGCCACTGTTCCTTTAGCTTTTAATTAGATTAGTTTGTTTTGGGGCTTATACGCCACTTATGATGGCCTTATTAGATTAGGTTTCTTATTTTCCTTAGTTTATATAAACATATTACACGCCACTTGAACCACATTCTAGACGGCACTTTGGAGAGATTGGACGCAAATTTTGGGAAATCAATTCGAGTTTTTTTTTTTCTTCATTCTTTTGTAATTTATTTATTTATTTGTTTTGTTTAATAATTATGTTTTCTAGCTAAATTCGTTTATTCCGGCAACGATTAGGGAAGCACTAGCAAAATTATTCTGTGAGATCTAATTGTTCTTATACTTTATTTTATGCTTGCATCTGCGATTCTCCATATTTAATGATATTAATTATTTTAATCCATGAGATAGTTGAAAATATTTATTGGGTTAGAATTAATTATATGGCCAATTGAACCGGCCATCCGTAATTGTGGTTTAAGTTTTATTAGTGGTAAATTGACACATCAGGATCAAGGGAAAAGCAGTCTTAATTCAATAATCCTGCGTCAGAGTTTATTAGTTTTGAATCGGGTTTCTCTAGATATTAATGTTGTCGGCTCATTAAACCTATAGAGCGTCTCTTACGGTTGCCAATCGATTAGGGTAGTAATTAGTGAAGCGTCTTCCTGATTACCGAATAATTAAGGAGAAATAAGATCACGTCAGAAGCGTCTTCGGTGGTTATAACTAGTTTGTTTGCATGATTTAAAGTTATTTTTGCATCGATGATCGGAATAATTGAGTTAGGGTGGACTTAATTGATTGCTGGAATTCTCTTATTAATTGTTGGAATTTTTATTCATCTTTTGGTTAATTGGAAAAATTGGTTTATTTGAATTTTATTTATTTAATTTTAAGTTTAGTATTTTCTATGTTTAAATCTCAAATTTCGTGGTTACTTTGCAGGCTTTAATTGGAGAAATTCTCGCCAGTTGTCACGACCGGACTTAATTAAGGATAATTAAGCCGGGAAACCATGACTAAAGGAGGGAGATAAGAAACGGGAGTAGAAAATGGGAGTGAATAAATAGAGAAGGATCGTACTTTTCATTAATGACGAAGGAAACATCTAATATATATATATATAATGAAGGTCTAGTTGCAAGGATTCGATTGAACTAGTAAGTTCGGATATCTCCGACTTAGCCAAAATAACATAAGACTTCTTTGAGTACGCAGCGGAAGTAATAAGGTTTCTGATTACATGTATGAAGACATGTACCCAAGGGTTTTTCAAAACATATAACATCGGGACAAAAGAAGATCATGCTCGTCACTTCATCACCATCGGCTACTGCTCAACCTACACATTTATAAATACATGCAGGGCTGAGTACAAAGGTACTCAGTGGGCACATAAGCCTATAATGAAATATAACATGCTTCGTAAAGTTGTATATTGTCATGCCATCATAAACAGTACAGCAAGGTTTTCGCTAAAAAGGCCCAAGCTTACTAAATTCATTTGTGATTCTTAAAGTTCGACTGATCAGTCTAAGTTCTCTTGTAATCTATCATATCTGGAACTACGTGCCGGAGAGGTGGCCACCTCTCACGGACACTTGACCGGCCAACCCGCTAGATGACTCACGGTCACTGGTATACACTAGCCCTGGCAGGATAGCTATCAACTGCTCAGGACCCGAATTCGATTACATAACACATCAGATAGATATCATACTAAAATTGAAACATTTATGGCAAGACAACAGTTGAAATAATTTTCGGATCAAAGATTTTGTAACGGGATAACTTGCTCAATTGTAACATTAAACTCATTTGATATATATGAAAGTAATGCCCACCTGATAGCAAAGCTTTGCTATAGATTAGTGACTCCTTGACGAGCTCTTATTCTTACGCTCAACCTTTAATCCGAGAAAATAATGTAAGACTTTAAATCTAGGGAAAATTCTCAATTAAATGAGAATGCGTAATTTAACTATGCATGAATCTCGTATGCATGAACTATTATTCTGAAATAATAATTGGGGAAGTTCTGCTATTAATCCAGACTGTCGGACTTACTACATAAACCATCTAAGTTTCGTCTCATGAGGTCAAGTAATTAACCGCGGTAATCCGTTCTCATCAGGGTGTTCTAAATTTCAACTAAAATAAACCCCGCTCCTCGTAGTCGATAGGAAATAAATAAATACCTCGACTTATTCGCTTTATAACCTCATAAACTCAATCGGGCTTGAAAAAAATAGGAACAAGTAATGTCATAAGATTAAATAATTAAAAGGCTCAACATAAAGCAGCCTAATAATTAATTAAGTAGAAGTGGGCCTGAATAATTAGTATGAAAGGCCCAATTGAAAGAATTCATTGGCTTAATAAATCTTGGCCAAATGAATAAATAATTAATTAGTTGGGCTCAAATAAATAAATCAATCAAGGCCCAGCTAAGATTATACAACAACCCAATTAAAATAAAATGCAGTTGGGCTTTAATCTAAATAAACTCGGCCCAAAGAATTATTGTAATAGAGGCCCATCTGAATAAATAACACAAGGCCCAACTGAAATAATACAGAACAGGGCCCAAAATAATAAAGCAAGGCCCATTTCTTCTCAAATTAATCGGCCCAATTGAAAAATAAAATAAGTTAGGCCCAACTGAATCTCTCTCTCTCAATCAGTCGAGCTCTCGCTCCCTCTCTCTCAGAACAGTCGAGCTCTCTCTCTCAATCAGTCGAGAATTTCCATCTTAAATCAGTCGCGGTCTCTCTCCGCTGAGGGGCTCGCCGCCGCGGCTCCGAAATCCGGCGAGGTCGACGGCCAGACGTGCCTTCTCCCCTCGCCTCACTTCCTCCTCACTCCAAATCGTCAGCCCTAACTCACGAATTGAAGGCCTTAATCGAGTCCTAACTCACAAATTGAAGGTCGCCGTCGCCGCTGTCGTACTCTCCGTCGGAGTCGCCGTCGCGGCTCCTCTCTATCAAGCTCGACATCTACTTCTTCGTATCTGCCCCTGGAGAAACAGAACGAAAAGCCCTAATCTCGGCCTACAACTATCGCCGCCGCCGCCGCGGTTCTCTGGCCGTCAATCAGCGAAGCCGGCGTCGTCTCGCCTTCTTCTCCGAGCCGTTCGGGTCTCGATTCAGTCGTCAAGGTGGGCAGGGAGTCGAGCCCTGATTCCTTTCCACCTCCGCCGCTCTCCTTGCCCTCGAAAAATCTGCCGCCGCTGCGACTGGACGACCGGCGAGATTCGCCGCGTTGCTGCACTGTGTTGAGGTGCCGCTGCCTCTCCGGCATTCGGCCCTCCCTTTTCCGTCCGTCGAGCTCCGTCAAGCAGCAAGGTTCTGCTCCGCCGCGCCGTCGCAGTTCCGACCGAGCGGAGATGCATCGTTGCTCCACTCGCGATGCTGATGCTGCTGCTGCTGTCGCACGATTTCCGTCGAGGCAGCAAGAGCTGCCGCCGTCGTCGTCTTGGCTCAACCGATCAGGCAGCCGGCCCTATCCCTTAAGCTAAGTTCTCTTAGTCTCATTCTTCCTTTCTATCGATTCATAACGGATTAAGCAAGGTGCAATCTTTCTCGTTTTGTTTCTATTACGCGAGTGTTGACGAGTATGCAAACTGAATATTGAAACATCAATGTTGGGACTAAGTCTGTGTTCGATTAAGAGCTAAGGTGTTCTCTTTCTTTTTGTCTGTGAAGCAATACTGATGCTATGGGATTTTACATGAATGAACTGATCATGCTCTGGTACGAATGCTTGATAGAATAGATATTCGAAATAGAATTAATACCTTGTGACTGAATGTTGGTTGGCTGTTCTATGTGAACTGGAATGACCGAACTTAAAGTTTGGCTGAGCAATGAATGAGTGTTCCCTCTTGTTCTTCGATTTCTTGAGGGATTAAATGGGTTGGAATTGAACTGAAATAAATTGATGTTGCTGCTCAATATTGCAGGTGGGTAATGGAGGAAAATGGAGCATTAAAGCAAGTTTACCTTGAGAACTTGGCTGAACGAAGTGGGGGCTTCTCTGCTCTTTGGAGAGAACTCTTGGTGACAGGAAAATGATAGAGAATGCTGTGCTCTCTGCTGGAGTTGAGACTAAGTGGATGAGAGTTGTTGTAGCACACTTGAGTATGCTAGCTAGGAGGTGGAAAGATAGGGTGGCTGGTGTATGGGCTGGATTAGATGGGATGGGGCAGCCATAGGGTGGCTGATTGACTCCTATTGTACTAGGCAGCAGATGAGAAGGGTGGAAAGAGACTGCCCTCCTGCTGCTCACGTTTCCAGCTCCCTTTTTCTCTTTCTCCTTTTTTTTTGTAATATAGGTGTTGGTGTAAGTAGGAAAATAGAATGGAGGTTGATTGTATGTAAAAGTTGTAAAGTTTGAAAAATGAGATTGTGGTGAATAAAAGAGGTATATACTTGTATATCTCGGTGCTTCCGAAATTATAATATGAATCACGTGCTTGTATCTGCTTGATACTGTCTATCTATTTAAATCCCGTGTTTCGATAAATGTCTTCCCGCCTCGCTAAAATCAACAGGTTATAAGATGAATCTAAATTAAATCCGTAGATTTAATTCGTTCGTTGTTCTAATATTTAAATTAAATCCGCAGATTTAATTAACTCACGAGTCGGAAATAATTCACGACTTAAGCAATTATACAAATAACAATATCTAGTTCCATCTCGCTTAAATAAATAACATGACTTCGCTAAGTCAGTTATAGCTTTTGAAATAATAACATCAACTGCTTTAACAATATAAATTCAGGATCATAAGCTGAATTCATATCAGGATAATAAACGGGTTTCATTCACTGATGATATATAAACACGCATTACTGGGTTTTAAAATATATAAAAGAGCGGGTCACTACATACTACCCCTCTTAACAAAAATTTCGTCCCGAAATTTGCATATATCTGCTAAAACAGTTCGGGGTATTTCTCCTTCATCTTATCTTCAAGTTCCCACGTGCCTTCTTCTTGTCCGTGATGTCTCCATAAGACTTTCACTGATGTGATTGCCTTATTTCTGAGTTGTTGCACTTTCCGGTCTAGAATGGCTTCAGGTCTTTCTTCGTAGCTCAAGTCTGGGCTAAGGATCATCTCTTCTTGGCGGATTACGTGCTTTGGATCGAAAACGTACTTTCTGAGTTGTGACACGTGGAAAACATTGTGAACGTTTCCAAAACTTGGCGGCAACGCCAACCTATAGGCTACTGGGCCTATCCTTTCTAAAATCTCATAAGGTTCTACAAACCGAGGTCTGAGCTTTCCCTTGACACCAAACCTAGTTATCCCCTTGGAGGGAGATACCTTTAGGAAGACCTTGTCTCCTATCTCAAAATGTAGCTCGGTTCGGCGTGTATCAGCGTAAGATTTCTGTTTATCCTGAGCCTCCTTTATTCGTCCTCTTATCTGACGGACTATCTCAATCATCTCGCTGACCGTGTCCGGTCCTAAGATTTTTCTTTCACCCACTTCATCCCAGTAAAGTGGTGATCCGCATTTTCTTCCATACAACGCCTCGTAAGGTGCCATATCAATGGTCGCCTGGTAGCTATTGTTGTAGGCAAACTCGATTAGCGGCAACACTGATTCCCAACTTCCACCTCTGTCTAACACCACTGTTCTCAACATGTCTTCGAGAGTCTGAATTGTCCTTTCCGACTGCCCATCTGTCTGCGGGTGGAAGGCGGTGCTAAAATTTAACCTTGTGCCTAACTCTTTCTGCAAATTCATCCAAAACCTAGACGTAAACTTTGAGTCTCGGTCTGAAGTAATCGACACGGGTATGCCGTGTAAGCGTACAATCTCTCGCACATACAACTGAGCTAGCTTGTCTGATCCGTGTGTGATCGGTATTGGTATTAAATGAGCACACTTTGTGAGTCGATCCACTATTACCCAAATGGCAGTGTTTTCTCTCTTTGTTTTGGGTAGACTGGTCACAAAATCCATTGCGATGTGTTCCCACTTCCATTCTGGAATTTCCAACGGTTGTAGTTTTCCATATGGCCTTTGGTGTAAGGCCTTCACCTGTTGGCATGCCAGGCATCTCTCTACGAATGACGCTATATCTCTCTTTATGCCTTCCCACCGAAAATGTTTCTTTAGATCCTGATACATCTTAGTACTCCCGGGGTGGGCAGTATAAGGGGTATCGTGAGCCTCGCTCATGATTTTATCCTTAAGTTCATCATCGTGGAGGATGCATATCCTTCCCTCAAAAAGATTGCATTATTCGATGCTTCTCGATAACCCTTGAGGTCTCCTTTCCTTATCGCTTCTCGTAACTTTTCTATTTTCTCGTCTTTTCTTTGTGCTTCTACAATCATCTTTCTCAAGCTAGGTATCGTTGCAACAACGCTCGCTATCGTCCCTGGTGGTTTAACCACTTCTATGCTCATTTTGCTAAATTCCCTTATGAGCTCCGTCTCTCGAGTGATGAGAGATCCCAATTTAGATTGAGTCTTACGACTCAATGCATCAGCCACTACGTTGGCCTTGCCTGGGTGGTAGTTAATACCGCAGTCATAGTCTTTCACTAGTTCGAGCCATCTCCTATGTCTCATGTTGAGGTCCTTTTTGCTCGAAAAAGTATTTCAAGCTTTTGTGGTTAGTGAATATCTCGCACCTAACTCCATATAGGTGATGTCTCCAAATCTTCAGTGCGTGCACCACTGCAGCTAACTCCAGGTCATGAGTCGGGTAATTCAGTTCATGTGGTCTAAGTTGGCGCGATGCGTACGCTACTACTTTTCCTTCTTGCATCAGTACACAACCAAGTCCATTCTTGGACGCGTCCGTGTAGATCACATATTCCTTGTCGGCTGTTGGGACTGCTAACACTGGTGCAGTAGTCAACTTCTCCTTAAGTTCTTGGAAATTCTTCTCGCACCCTTCTGTCCAAGAAAACTTTATCCCTTTTCTGAGTAATAGCGTCATTGGTCTTGCGATTTTGGAAAATCCTTCAATGAATCTTCAATAGTAACCTGCCAATCCTAAGAAACTTCTTATCTCATTAGGGTTAGTAGGCGATCTCCATTCTCGCACTGCTTGTACTTTTTCAGGGTCCACTTTGATCCCTTTCGATGACACAATATGCCCTAAAAACGTGACTTCGCTGAGCCAAAACTCGCACTTGCTGAATTTGGCATAAAAGCGCTCCGTCCTCAACGTCTCTAGGACAACTCTCAGACGTTCCTCATGGTCCTTCTCGTTCTTCGAGGATATCAAGATGTCATCTATGAATACTAAGATAAATTTGTCTAAGTATGGATGGAAAACTTGATTCATGAGGTCCATGAATACGGCTGGTGCGTTGGTTAGCCTGAATGGCACAACCACAAACTCATAGTGGCCATATCTAGTTCGAAAAGCCGTCTTAGGTACATCTTCTGAACGAATCTTCAACTGGTGATAACCAGTTCGCAAATCAATCTTTGAAAACACACTTGCTCCCTTGAGCTGGTCAAAGAGGTCATTTATCCTTGGCAAAGGATACTTGTTCTTAAGTGTTACTTTATTCAGTTCTCTGTAGTTTATGCACATTCGCAATGTTCCATCCTTCTTCTTTACGAATAGTACGGGTGCGCCCCAGGGTGATACACTTGGCCTAATAAATCCAAGGTCCAGAAGTTCTTGAAGTTGTATCTTGAGTTCCTCCAGCTCCTTAGGGGCCATCCGGTACGGTGCTTTTGAAATGGGGGCTGCCCCGGGCTCCAAATCAATGGTAAACTCAATTGTCTGTCCGGTGGTGGCCCTGGCAGAATCTCCGGAAATACGTCTGAAAAGTCCCGTACAATCGCTACATCTTCTATGCTCTTATCGGTTCACGGTTCTCCGTGCAAGTATACGAGGTAAGCTGGGTATCCCTTCTTCATCATTTTCGTTGCTTGTAGGGCGGAGATGATCATCTTTCTCCTTTCCATGCTGATCCCGTGGAAATGTGTCGGCTCCCTTCTTGGGGGTCGAAAAGATATCCGTCTTTCGTTACAAAGGATGGTGGCGTAGTTCTCGGCTAGCCAGTCAATTCCTAGGATTATGTCCACATCTCCCATCGGTATAACATAAGAGTTGTTCACTACAATATTGAGTAATCCTAAGTTCAGTTCTAGATTCAAGCACACGTGTTCTACTGTCGTCATCCCTCTTATTGGTGATGATATACTCAACTCCTGATCAGCTTTTTCAGTTCTTAGTCTTAAGGTGTCAACACATGCACTTGCAATGAAAGTATGTGATGCGCCCGTATCAAACAGAAGTACGACAGGGGTATTGAGTAGCATGCCCATACCTGCCAGGTTTCCCTGGTTGTTCTCGGGCTGCTTCTGCCTCATAGCATAAGCTCTAGCATGATGAGGCCCTCCCTGTGGTTTCTGCTGTCGTTGCTGTTGTCGACGTGGTTGTGGCTGAAACGGCTGTTGCTGTTGTGGCTGATACTGCTGTAACTGCTGAAACTGGGGCTGCTGATACTGTTGTGGGTCTTTCTCCTGGCATGGCTGCCTCAATGTCTAACGCTCGGCTGAGCGACTCAGTGTAGGACAATCCTTCGTGGCTTACCAAAGCCATCCTAATCTCGTGCCTCAGACCGACACAAAACTTTTCAGTCATCTTCTCATCTGTGTCAACTTGTTCCGGCGCATATCTAGACATATCGCAGAACATCCTGTCGTATTGAGTTACCGACATCTTCCCTTGCTTCAGATTGTAGAATTCAGCTTCCTTGTTCTTGCGGTAGCTCTTGGGTATATACTTGTCATATATACTGGCTTTGAATTGTTCCCAAGTCAGGTTTTCTAACTGCTCTGCTGTCATCGTTTTCATCATTGCTTCCCTCCAGAAATCAGCTGACCCAGTCAACTGAAAGGACATACAAGTCAGGCGCTCTTGGTCGGTGCAACGCAGGAAGTTGAAAAGGCGCTCAATAGCGCGACCCCAAGTCTCAGCTTCTGCCGGGTCTCCTGTCCCATTGAAGGTAGGCGGGTTCCGTCGCAAGAATAACTCCTCAATCCGCCGTTCTGGCTGAACAGGTGGTTGAACTAATTAAGGTCTGGCCCTGCTTCTGGGCCTCTCTCATCATTCCGGGGAATCCTTCCCCTTCCTCTCGGGCACCCTCGTTTCGGTGGCATTCTAATGAGTCAATACACCAGGTATTAGCGCACTGAACATAATCAAAACGTTCAATCATTACTAACATCGCTCTTATTCCTCGAACTCTCCTCATGCTCAAGCTGAAGTAAACGTTTGGATAACATAATGGAACGACTTGCCGCAACTAGTACTAACTAGGGTTTTGAAAAGAGGTAACTCCGCTATGTTGCAGCTTCCAAACTATGTAAGGCACTCTCATTGCTATGAGAAGTGTTCCCACTATACACTGGTTAAGGCAATAGTTGATTCGGTATCCGCCTCGCGTGAATAATCCGAACGAAGATCTATGCCCGTGTCACTATCTCGCACTATCTCGTGTGTGACACTTTTCTTTACTCCACATTGTATTTTGTTTGTCGATTTCTCGTCTGGTTCACGAACTTTGTAACTTACTCATCGCCTCAATCTACAGAGAAAAGCAAAAGTGTTCTTGCTAACTTGCTTCTACTGTTGTGCTCATAACAGTGATCATGCACCCTTAGCGTATCTAAGTTCATTGAGTAACATCTCCATAAAAGGCATAAGTAAAATAAATATTTGCATAAAGGCGAAATATAAACTTCAACATTCGAAATTTCTGTTGCCTTCATTTCTGTTGAGCTTGGTGATGTGATGAAGTGCTGAGCTTTTGTCGACTGACTTTTCATACTAGGAATCATACTAAAATATACTAGGAAGAATTGGTTAACTCTTGAGTTCAGAGCAAATGAACTGCTCTGATATCACTCTGTCACGACCAGACTTAATTAAGGATAATTAAGCCGGGAAACCATGACTAAAGGAGGGAGATAAGAAACGGGAGTAGAAAATGGGAGTGAATAAATAGAGAAGGATCGTACTTTTCATTAATGACGAAGGAAACATCTAATATATATATATAATGAAGGTCTAGTTGCAAGGATTCGATTGAACTAGTAAGTTCGGATATCTCCGACTTAGCCAAAATAACATAAGACTTCTTTGAGTACGCAGCGGAAGTAATAAGGTTTCTGATTACATGTATGAAGACATGTACCCAAGGGTTTTTCAAAACATATAACATCGGGACAAAAGAAGATCATGCTCGTCACTTCATCACCATCGGCTACTGCTCAACCTGCACATTTATAAATACATGCAGGACTGAGTACAAAGGTACTCAGTGGGCACATAAGCCTATAATGAAATATAACATGCTTCGTAAAGTTGTATATTGTCATGCCATCATAAACAGTACAGCAAGGTTTTCGCTAAAAAGGCCCAAGCTTACTAAATTCATTTGTGATTCTTAAAGTTCGACTGATCAGTCTAAGTTCTCTTGTAATCTATCATATCTGGAACTACGTGCCGGAGAGGTGGCCACCTCTCACGGACACTTGACCGGCCAACCCGCTAGATGACTCACGGTCACTGGTATACACTAGCCCTGGCAGGATAGCTATCAACTGCTCAGGACCCGAATTCGATTACATAACACATCAGATAGATATCATACTAAAATTGAAACATTTATGGCAAGACAACAGTTGAAATAATTTTCGGATCAAAGATTTTGTAACGGGATAACTTGCTCAATTGTAACATTAAACTCATTTGATATATATGAAAGTAATGCCCACCTGATAGCAAAGCTTTGCTATAGATTAGTGACTCCTTGACGAGCTCTTATTCTTACGCTCAACCTTTAATCCGAGAAAATAATGTAAGACTTTAAATCTAGGGAAAATTCTCAATTAAATGAGAATGCGTAATTTAACTATGCATGAATCTCGTATGCATGAACTATTATTCTGAAATAATAATTGGGGAAGTTCTGCTATTAATCCAGACTGTCGGACTTACTACATAAACCATCTAAGTTTCGTCTCATGAGGTCAAGTAATTAACCGCGGTAATCCGTTCTCATCAGGGTGTTCTAAATTTCAACTAAAATAAACCCCGCTCCTCGTAGTCGATAGGAAATAAATAAATACCTCGACTTATTCGCTTTATAACCTCATAAACTCAATCGGGCTTGAAAAAAATAGGAACAAGTAATGTCATAAGATTAAATAATTAAAAGGCTCAACATAAGGCAGCCTAATAATTAATTAAGTAGAAGTGGGCCTGAATAATTAGTATGAAAGGCCCAATTGAAAGAATTCATTGGCTTAATAAATCTTGGCCAAATGAATAAATAATTAATTAGTTGGGCTCAAATAAATAAATCAATCAAGGCCCAGCTAAGATTATACAACAACCCAATTAAAATAAAATGCAGTTGGGCTTTAATCTAAATAAACTCGGCCCAAAGAATTATTGTAATAGAGGCCCATCTGAATAAATAACACAAGGCCCAACTGAAATAATACAGAACAGGGCCCAAAATAATAAAGCAAGGCCCATTTCTTCTCAAATTAATCGGCCCAATTGAAAAATAAAATAAGTTAGGCCCAACTGAATCTCTCTCTCTCAATCAGTCGAGCTCTCGCTCCCTCTCTCTCAGAACAGTCGAGCTCTCTCTCTCAATCAGTCGAGAATTTCCATCTTAAATCAGTCGCGGTCTCTCTCCGCTGAGGGGCTCGCCGCCGCGGCTCCGAAATCCGGCGAGGTCGACGGCCAGACGTGCCTTCTCCCCTCGCCTCACTTCCTCCTCACTCCAAATCGTCAGCCCTAACTCACGAATTGAAGGCCTTAATCGAGTCCTAACTCACAAATTGAAGGTCACCGTCGCCGCTGTCGTACTCTCCGTCGGAGTCGCCGTCGCGGCTCCTCTCTATCAAGCTCGGCATCTACTTCTTCGTATCTGCCCCTGGAGAAACAGAACGAAAAGCCCTAATCTCGGCCTACAACTATCGCCGCCGCCGCCGCGATTCTCTGGCCGTCAATCAGCGAAGCCGACGTCATCTCGCCTTCTTCTCCGAGCCGTTCGGGTCTCGATTCAGTCGTCAAGGTGGGCAGGGAGTCGAGCCCTGATTCCTTTCCACCTCCGCCGCTCTCCTTGCCCTCGAAAAATCTACCGCCGCTGCGACTGGACGACCGACGAGATTCGCCGCGTTGCTGCACTGTGTTGAGGTGCCGCTGCCTCTCCGGCATTCGGCCCTCCCTTTTCCGTCCGTCGAGCTCCGTCAAGCAGCAAGGTTCTGCTCCCCCGCGCCGTCGCAGTTCCGACCGAGCGGAGATGCGTCGTTGCTCCACTCGCGATGCTGATGCTGCTGCTGCTGTCGCACGATTTCCGTCGAGGCAGCAAGAGCTGCCGCCGTCGTCGTCTTGGCTCAACCGATCAGGCAGCCGGCCCTATCCCTTAAGCTAAGTTCTCTTAGTCTCATTCTTCCTTTCTATCGATTCATAACGGATTAAGCAAGGTGCAATCTTTCTCGTTTTGTTTCTATTACGCGAGTGTTGACGAGTATGCAAACTGAATATTGAAACATCAATGTTGGGACTAAGTCTGTGTTCGATTAAGAGCTAAGGTGTTCTCTTTCTTTTTGTCTGTGAAGCAATACTGATGCTATGGGATTTTACATGAATGAACTGATCATGCTCTGGTACGAATGCTTGATAGAATAGATATTCGAAATAGAATTAATACCTTGTGACTGAATGTTGGTTGGCTGTTCTATGTGAACTGGAATGACCGAACTTAAAGTTTGGCTGAGCAATGAATGAGTGTTCCCTCTTGTTCTTCGATTTCTTAAGGGATTAAATGGGTTGGAATTGAACTGAAATAAATTGATGTTGCTGCTCAATATTGCAGGTGGGTAATGGAGGAAAATGGAGCATTAAAGCAGGTTTACCTTGAGAACTTGGCTGAACGAAGTGGGGGCTTCTCTGCTCTTTGGAGAGAACTCTTGGTAACAGGAAAATGATTGAGAATGCTGTGCTCTCTGCTGGAGTTGAGACTAAGTGGAGGAGAGTTGTTGTAGCACACTTGAGTATGCTAGCTAGGAGGTGGAAAGATAGGGTGGCTGGTGTATGGGCTGGATTAGATGGGATGGGGCAGCCATAGGGTGGCTGATTGACTCCTATTGTACTAGGCAGCAGATGAGAAGGGTGGAAAGAGACTGCCCTCCTGCTGCTCACGTTTCCAGCTCCCTTTTTCTCTTTCTCCTTTTTTTTTTGTAATATAGGTGTTGGTGTAAGTAGGAAAATAGAATGGAGGTTGATTGTATGTAAAAGTTGTAAAGTTTGAAAAATGAGATTGTGGTGAATAAAAGAGGTATATACTTGTATATCTCGGTGCTTCCGAAATTATAATATGAATCGCGTGCTTGTATCTGCTTGATACTGTCTATCTATTTAAATCCCGTGTTTCGATAAATGTCTTCCCGCCTCGCTAAAATCAACAGGTTATAAGATGAATCTAAATTAAATCCGTAGATTTAATTCGTTCGTTGTTCTAATATTTAAATTAAATCCGCAGATTTAATTAACTCACGAGTCGGAAATAATTCACGACTTAAGCAATTATAAAAATAACAATATCTAGTTCCATCTCGCTTAAATAAATAACATGACTTCGCTAAGTCAGTTATAGCTTTTGAAATAATAACATCAACTGCTTTAACAATATAAATTCAGGATCATAAGCTGAATTCATATCAGGATAATAAACGGGTTTCATTCACTGATGATATATAAACACGCATTACTGGGTTTTAAAATATATAAAAGAGCGGGTCACTACACCAGTCCCTTGGGAGACGATCTTGCTTACTGCTGTCTGCGCAGTGTGGGCATACCGGCTGACTGCCGGATATTTTTGGTGTAAAACGACGCACCAAATTTTAGCGATGTTGCCGGGGATTGGTTTTAAGCAGGATTTTACTGATTTCAGCTTGTCTTTTATTTTTAGTCATTTTATTCTTTAGTTTATGCCACGTTCTTCTCATACATGCATATCAGTTTTTGATCCAGAAATCGAGAGGACCGCACGAAAGTTGAAGAAGCAAGCTAAGGAGTGGAAAAAGAGATCCAATTCTGCTCCACCAAGTCTTGAGGAACAACCAGAAATTGAAGTTCCAATGGATAACCGTGACAATAGGGATGATGAGGACGATAGAGAGATCTTGGATCCTCGACAGGAGAGACCTCAACTGATCAGAGAGCTAGGCCGTCATAGAAACAATCGCCCTTTGTGCATTGTCCTTCCTGCCATTAATGGCAACGCTGAAATACGGCCTGGTTTCATTCAAGTGCTACCTAAGTTCGGTGATTTACCTAGAGAGAGAGCACATAAGCATCTGGCTGAATTTGATCTAGTTTGCTCAACTCTACGCCCTCATGGTTTTACTGAAAATAATTTGAGGCTATTGACTTTTTCTCATACTTTGCAGGGCAGAGCGAGAGATTGGCTTTTTGATCTTCCTCCTGGTTCGATTAGAACTTGGGGAGATTTAAAGAACAATTCTTGCGAAAATTCTTTCCTGAGTCCAGAGTTGCAAATTTGAGAATGGTCATTAGCAGCATTAAACAGAAGAAGGCGGAGAGTCTAGCCGATTATTGGGAGAGATTCCAACAGCTGTGTCGCAAGTGTCCTGATCATGGATTTTCTGACTACCAATTGCTTACTAACTATTTTTGTAACGCCCCAATTTTTATAACTTTACGATTTTAAACTTAAGAAGTGCTAAAGATGGAAAAAAATTAAAATTTCTTAAATTTCAAAAGTTTAAAACTAATTTAAAAATCATCTTGCCAAAACTAAAGTAGTAACATAAAATAAAAATAAAACGATAGCTAAACTTAACAAGTTCAACTAAAAAGTTCAATGCAAAAACTCTATCCCTAGTCATTCTCCACTTCCATGGCCACCTCGACTCTGGAACTGCAAAACTGAAAAGATAAGGTGTGAGCATATTGAAAATATACTCAGTGAGAAACCATGCAAATATTCACATACGCTTAAACATGCAAATAATTCACATTATCATACACATATACTGATAATCTGATGGGCGAACTGAGAGCCCCTGAACATGTATTTCAACATGGCTAATATTCTGAACATGTATTTCTACATGGCTGAACATGTATTTCAACATGGCTGATTTTCTGAACATGTATTTCTACGTGGCTGAACATGTATTCCTACATGGCTGAGCAAGTATAATCAAACATGAAATAAGAGCATATAAAAACATACATGAATATAACCACAAGCATATAATCCCTCACCTTAATGTCGAAACTTATAAATTCAATCAAATCCGGAATGAAGATCCTAATTGCACCACACCTAATTAAATAGATAAAACGTTTTATTATAAATCCTAACTTAAACTAAAATCTTATATCAAATCTAATATAATAAAAAATCGTATATATAGAAAAGGAATTATAACTTGTTAAAAGAAACCTTTAGTAATTAAAAATAAATAAAGAAAAATACTTCCTCACTTTAAAACTACCTCCAGACGACATATGTTAGTACTAATCAAACTTAATATGCAACTTAAATATACTTGAGTAAATATATGTGATTTAAGCTGACATCATCTTTGCCAAAGGAAATTAGATAAAAACAAGCACTAATTAAACTATATAAAAAATAGATTAAAATTTTCCTTTTTACGAAAAAAATTACAGAAGAAAGAGAAATAAAAGCATGAAATCTAATTACTAAATTGCTTTCAAAAGGCTTGACTAAAACAAGATTAGAAATTCATTGCGTAAGAAAAAGAATAAGGTATGTACCGATTTCAACTTTACTGCTAGCTTTAAGTTCTGCGTGTGTGCGTGTTTTTAGGGTTTGAAAAATTGATCTCATATTTATACTATTCTTTAAAGAGTTCTAGTTCTAATAGGAAACAAAAAAAAAAAAAAAAAAAAAAAAAAAAAAAAAATAATAATAATAATAATAATAATAATAATAGTCTAGATAAAATTAATGGTGCATATCTATATGTATCATGTAATTAATTATAAAAAAATAAGCTATACAAGAAAATACTATTAATTAAACTTATAAAATAAATCTAAATTATCGGGGTGTTACAACCTACCCCACTTAAAATAATCTAAATATTCATGTATGTTTTTATATGCTCTTATTTCATGTTTGATTATACTTGCTCAGCCATGTAGGAATACATGTTCAGCCATGTAGAAATACACATGTTCAGAAAATCAGCCATGTTGAAATACATGTTCAGCCATGTAGAAATACATGTTCAGAATATTAGCCATGTTGAAATACATGTTCAGGGGCTCTCAGTTCGCCCATCAGATTATCAGTATATGTGTATGATAATGTGAATTATTTGCATGTTTAAGCGTATGTGAATATTTGCATGGTTTCTCACTGAGTATATTTTCAATATGCTCACCCCTTATCTTTTCAGTTTTGCAGTTCCAGAGTCGAGGTGGCCATGGAAGTGGAGCATGACTAGGGATAGAGTTTTTGCATTGAACTTTTTAGTTGAACTTGTTAAGTTTAGTTATCGTTTTATTTTTATTTTATGTGAACTTGTTAAGTTTTAGTTTATCGTTTTATTTTTATTTTATGTTACTACTTTAGTTTTGGCAAATTGATTTTTTTAAAATTAGTTTAAATTTTGATAGTCGAGGAATTTTATTTTTTTAACTATTAGTTCTTCAAGATTTTAGTTTGAAAAGTTTATGAAAATCGGGCTGTTACATAGTGGTATCAGAGTGGGTCTACGTTTCTGTAGACTCGTGTTTTAGAAAAAAAAATTGACTTTCAAAAAAAGTAAAGTAAGCCTGGTCATTCGAAACTCATGGGCTGCATCGACTCCAATCCAAGGTATGTATTCTAATTGTTCAAGTATATGGCCATTATGATGTTTTACGTGATATTTTTTTTATGATGCTTTCATGTTCTAGTATTATTATGCTTAGCTCTGTTAGAAATAGTTGGAATTGTGAAATTGTTTAGATGACAGGAATGAAGCATGATTGAAAATTTCGAGGACGAAATTATTTTTAAGTGGGGTAGGTTGTAACACCCCAAATATTTAGATTATTATAGAAGCCAAATTATTAGTATTTTACATACATTTTCTTATATATTTACAAAGTCTATTTTTTTTATAGGCCTTGATATAATAATAATAATAATAATAATTCTTGTGATAATCATAATATATGTTTAGATGTATTATTATCTCTTTCAAATTCAAAAGTAGATACATAATCTAATTTATTTATTTATTTATTTTTATTTCCTAGTATGGGTATATATAATTATTAATCACTTCCAAACTCTTTTCAAATTCTATGGTTAAACGAAATTATGTTTTAGATTTTACTTATTAATTAAATATTTGAAGTTTAGATTTGGAGTTTTAAGTAAATCTAATTATTGTTTTATGGGTTTTATCCTAGGAATTTTATAATTTAATTAATATATATATACATATACTTATCTAGGAAAAGGAACCACGTGATTTTTTTAATGAAAATGATGACTTTAGTTGTCAAGCAAAAACTATATATATAGATATATTTTGTTTATATTTGATGAGTTGAAACCTACGAGAACCACTAGAGGATTTGATCACTCTTATATATATATATATATATATATATATATATATATATATATATATATATGTCTTTTGTTCCTTACATGTTTTAAATATTGTTTCCAACAACTAAAGAATTTATTAGTTGATAACAATTTTTATCAGGATCTTTGAATTCAATTTAGGATATTAATTAACACAAACTACAACTTTATACTTAGAATGTCATTTAAGGTTTTGATCACACATTTTTTTTTATCTCATTTTTTTTATGCGTGAGCTTTTGTATAAATATATATATATATATATATATATATATATTTGTACTTATCTAAAATATGGGCAGATTAGTGATATTAATTTATAATTAATTAATAAATAGCATATTTATTTTATATGCGAGAATGAGTTTAAAATTAATCTTATTAATTAGTTTGCTTTGTTAGCATAAGTTTTGTGTAAAGTTTGATGCTAATTCTAAGGTATGTGTAAATTAGTGATATTAATTTAATTAACAAACATCAAATTTATTTTATATGGGGGAATGAGTTTGGAATTAATCTAACTAGTTTAATTTGCTTTAGAGTCAACTAATCTATTTTTATGGGTGATCGTGGTTTTTTTAAATAGTAAATATTTACGAAATTTTATTTATGTTTCCTATAATCCTATTCACATTAAAACTTCTAAACCCTATCTTTCTAATTGGTTTCGTTTGTCCCATTAAAGGATATACTCAAAATAAGAGTCATGATTATTACAACTCCTCAAAAACTAGTAGAAATAAGGGCGCAGGCGTAGACTTGGGGAAGGAATCACATTTGTTTTTTTTTATTCCTTTTCTTTTGTTGTTTGTACGCATAGTGGAGTTTTTATTTTGAGCACTAACGATTCGTAAAGTTTTTCAAAGCGATATTAAGGTGAGGGATTATATGCTTGTGGTTATATTCATGTATGTTTTTATATGCTCTTATTTCATATTTGATTATACTTGCTCAGCCATGTAGAAATACATGTTCAGAATATTAGCAATGTTGAAATACATGTTCAGCCATGTAGAAATACATGTTCAGAAAATCAGCCATGTTGAAATACATGTTCAGCCATGTAGAAATACATGTTCAGAAATTCAGCCATGTTGAAATAGATGTTCAGGGGCTCTCAGTTCGCCCATCAGATTATCAGTATGTGTATGACAATGTGACTTATTTGCATGTTTAAGCGTATGTGAATATTTGCACGGTTTCTCACTGAGTATATTTTCAATATGCTCACCCCTTATCTTTTCAGTTTTGCAGTTCCAGAGTCGAGGTGGCCATGGAAGTGGAGAATGACTAGGGAGAGTTTTTGCATTGAACTTTTTAGTTGATCTTGTTAAGTTTTAGTTTATCGTTTTATTTTTATTTTATGTTACTACTTTAGTTTTGGCAAATTGATTTTTTTAAAATTAGTTTAAATTTTGATAGTCGAGGAATTTTATTTTTTTAACTATTAGTTCTTCAAGATTTTAGTTTGAAAAGTTTATGAAAATCGGGCTGTTACAATTTTTATCGTGGTTTGTCTTCTTTTGATAGGAAAATTGTTGACGCTGCTTGTGGTCGAAGCTTGACCAATAAAACTTTGGATGAAGCAAAGCAACTCATCATTGACATGGTTTCAAATGGCCAACAATATGAGGATGAGGATGATGATCGATACAGGCCAGTGCATAAAGCAGAAGATTCCAGCGTGAACGAGAAAATTGATGCTCTTACCTCTTTAGTTAGAGGACTTGCTGTCTCTAAAACTCAACACGTTCAATGTGGAATTTGCTTTGAAAATAATCATCCTACTGATGCCTGTCCATCTTTGCAGGATAATAACACTGAGCAAGCGTGCAGGGATCCGTTGATGAGCAAGAGATGCACGCACAAAGGCCAATGCGAAACGACCCATTTTCCAACACCAACAATCCAGGGTGGAGAAACCACCCAAATTTTAGATGGAGATAGCAGGAACCAGGGATGTACGCGCAGAATCCGCCGCAGGCTGGACAGTATGCCCATACCGCACGACCTGCACCGAGTTCTGCACCCAATATGAATATCATGAAGAGCCTCGCCCAGAGCAGTGAAATTGTGAAGAATTTGGTACAAAGTCAGCAGGCATTCTAGCATGAAACTCGGGCAGTGTTGAGTAGTATGGGCACACAGATCACGCAGTTAGCCACTCAGGTGAACAAGTTGCAGGCGAATCAAGGCCGACTTTCTTCTGTCACGGAGATGAATCCCAAGGAAAATGCAAGTGCTATAACTACAAGAAGTGGGAGAATTCTAGTTGAGCCACAGCCTAAGCAGCAAGATAAAGAAGAAAAGCCCGATGAAGCCAAGAACGATGCAATTAGTGAGGAGTCACCAAAATCCATCGAGCCTAGTTCTTCTAAAGTAAGTGGAAAACCTAAGGTTTCAATTCCTCAATCACTGATTGCACCACCTTTTCCTTCTAGGCTGGCTCAGAACAAGAGAATTGAAGAAGAGAAGGATATTCTGGAAATTTTCAAGAAGGTAGAAATAAACTTGCCCTTGCTTGATGCAATTAAGCAAGTTCCCAGGTACGCAAAATTTTTGAAAGAGTTATGCTCTAAGAAAATAAAGTTTGGGAATGATGCGAGAATTCGAGTGAGTGAGAATGTTTCTGCTGTTCTTCAAAGAAAATTACCCCAAAAGTGTCGAGATCCTGGTATGTTCACCATTCCATGCATTATAGGTAATAAGACTGTTGAGAGAGCCATGTTAGATTTAGGAGCGTCCATAAATGTCATGCCTTATTCTGTGTATAAGGATTTGCAATTAGGACCATTGAAAGACACTCGTGTTATCATTCAGTTAGCTGATAGGTCTACTGCATATCCCAAAGGTGGTGTTGAGGATGTCCTTGTCAAGGTTAATGACTTGATTTTTCCTGTGGATTTTTATATTGTTGATATGGATGATTCTGCCTCTGCTAAGCAATCTTTGATTCTTTTAGGGAGACCATTCATGAAAACTGCTAAAGCAAAAATTGATGTGGATAGTGGAATGCTTAGCCTTGAATTTGATGGAGATGTTGTCACATTTAATATTTTTGAGGCTATGAAGCATGTTGAGGATCCTGAATCTGTGTTCATGATTGATGTTTGGTTGAGAAATTTGTTGAGAATTTCAGGGAGGATGAGCTTAAGCAGGTTATTTTCAGTTCCCTAACTGAAGAGAACACCAAAACTGAGGAGAATGAAGCCATTAGAGAGATTATCATGCAGCTGTACTCAACGGAGGAAATTCTAGTTCGGCACCTGTCGAGCAGGATGCCCATACCAACCAACACAAAACCGATTTTGCCCTCTGTTGTGAAGCCACCGAAGCTGGACTTGAAGGTACTACCCCAGCATCTGAAATATGTGTTTTTTTGGAGAGAATGACACGCTGCGGCGCTGCCAGTCATCATCAGCAATGAACTCAGTGCAGAACAAGAGGTAACGCTGGTAAGTCTTCTTAAGATGCATAAATCTGCCATTGGATGGACTATAGCCGATATAAAAGGTATTAGTCCCTCTACTTGCATGCATAGAATCTTACTTGAGCCTAATAGTAAGCCGTCTAGAGATCCTCAAAGAAAATTGAACCCTGTCATGAAAGAAGTTGTGCTTAGAGAAATTCTTAAATTGCTTGATTTAGGGATTATTTATCCGATTTCTGATAGTGCATGGGTCAGCCCTGTTCATGTGGTTCCTAAGAAGTCTGGTTTTCAATTGGTCAAGAATGAGAATAATGAGTTGATTCCCATGAGGCTGCAAACTGGTTGGCGTATGTGCATTGATTTTAGGAAGTTGAATGATGCCACTAGGAAAGATCATTTTCTATTACCTTTCATTGATGAGATGCTTGCGCGATTGGCTGGTAAGGAATTCTTTTGTTTTCTTGATGGCTACTCTGGATATTTTCAAATTTTTGTAGCTCAGGAAGATCAAGAGAAAACCACTTTTACTTGTCCTTTTGGCACTTTTGCCTGGCGTCGTATGCCGTTTGGATTATGTAACGCTCCTGGTGCTTTTCAGCTGATAAACATGCATTTTTACCTCTTGGTGTGTCATATTTGATGGTTAGTTATGAGGTTTTTGTGTGTTTGATGGTTTATTTTGAGCTTATATTGGTTTTTGGTCAAGAACTTGTCACTCGCTTGTGTTTGAACGTATTTTCAGAAATAAAGAAGCAGAATTTGGAAGATTTGGCTGAAATACAAGTTGTAGTCCATCTCGAGAGGCGTTCGTGAGCGCAAACGGTTCGTAAATTGGAGTTCGGACGAGGGAGAACGAGCCAAAACAAAATCACTGCGCAAGGCCGCGCGAGGTCGCGCGGTCCAGGCGCGCGGCCCCGCGACGAAGACAGAACTGCTGGACAGCGAGCGCGGGCGCGCGACCCGGCCGCGCGAGACGCCGTTTTTCCGCCCAAAATTCGTTTTTTTTTAGTGATTTTGGGTATTTTTGAGAGCTACAAGACCTAGGGCATATAAATACTCCCCAAGAACTTATTCTCTCGACTTTTTATCGCTTTATATCATATACTACTTTTCCTGAGAGCTGAGAGAGACGGAGAACAGAGCAAGAGCAAGACTGAAGATTCTCGATTTTACTACGGTTTTTCTTGTTGAATGTTTATTTATTTGATTGAGAATTGTATTCTAGTTCATATGTCTATGTGTGGCTAGAATCCCTTTTTCCCAGGGTTTAGGGAGTAGACATGGTTTGAATTTCTGACTGTTTGATTCAATTAATTGGATTGTTTTTCCTTTCTATGTTCTTGTTATAATTGTTTGCTTTATTGATTGGCCACCAATTTAGCATAATCATAGGTTTTAATTTGAGATCGGGAGATGATAATTATTACTTGAACTAAGAACATAGAACACATATATTTAATACTAAAGGGAATTGATATTTGTGAGAGCGTTAATCCTATGAGCTTTTAGGAGTTGCATGTTAGAAGTGCGATCCGGGGACGGTAGCCTTGCATTTAATCAACGGTTTGTATGCCACGGGAGTGGGTATGAACTAGCTTAGAGATTGCCTTAGGAATCATCTGATTAATTGAATTGAACATGTTAGTTAGGAAAATCTGTTGAAACCTTTGCCTTGGGAAATCTTTTCTTATCTGTTTCTCTGTTTCGCAGCTTGATTTATTTTGTTTCCTGTTCTTAATTTATTTATTTAGTTTAAAAACAAAATTCTTAATTTCGTTTGTCCAGATAGAGTAAAATAATTTAGGATAGGAATTGATTAATTCAGTCTCTGTGGAATACGACCTTGCTTGCTACTGTACACAATTGCACCCGTACACTTGCGGCGTGTTAAATAAAATAGCGAACAAGTTTTTGGCGCCGTTGCCGGGGACTGATTTTTATCAGTACTATCTGTTGATTGTTTGAGACTAATCTGGATTTTTATTTCTGTTTATTTAAATTCTGTTCTTTATTTTTTTTTTCCTGTGGTCCTGATTTTTGGTTCTGAAGTTTGCTAGGTAGTTCAATGGCTACCGCAGAAGAAGTCCGTGCTCTCAAGGAGCAACTACAGCGTTTGAGGCGCAGGAAAATCGCGATGCTCAGAAGCAGCCTCCCATCAATGAGACGTTCACTCCGCAGTATCAGTGTCATGAGCCTCCAAGAGTCAACGCGAATAATTTCGAGCTTAAGACTGGTTTGATCACCATGGTGCAGCAAAACCAGTATGGAGGCAAAGCTGTGGAGGACCCTAATGCGCATCTGGCGCAATTCCTGGAGCTGTGCAACACTGTTAAGATGAACGGAGTCCAGATGACATTATACGACTCCGCATTTTTCCATTCTCACTCAGGGATAAGGCAAAGTCGTGGTATCAAACTCTACAGCTGGGAGCCAATCCAGCATGGGGGGACCTGGCAGATCTTTTTCTACGGAAGTTCCATCCTCCTGGGCTTACTTTGAAGTTGAAGATGGATATTCTTCAATTTCAGCAATTTGATGGAGAGACTTTGGCTGAAACATGGGAAAGATACCAGGAGAAGCTGAGGAAGTGCCCGTCCCATGGCTTTGATGAGGGGACTCTGGTGGTCATGTTTTACAATGCATGTGGAGAGCGTGCGAGAATGTTTATGGATACAGCAGTTGGAGGTTCTCTGCTCAAGAAAGGGAGCTCGGAGGCAATGGAGATCATTGAAAGCATGGCCACTACCAGTTATCAATGGCCATCCGAGAGAGTTCAGTTGAAGAAAGTTGCTGCTGCGTCCAGCTCAGATCCCATGGCATTGATTTTGACTCAGCTGGCAGAGATGAACTCGAAAATCAATGCTATGACTGTTGGCAATCCTGAGCCGGCTGTAGAGATCCTGACAGGCGTAGAAGACGCCAACTACATCAATGGCAGAAACTATGGGAACTTTCAGCATGGGCAACAGGGCGGATACAATAGTGGACAACAGTTTCATCATGGAGGGCGTCCACACCCAAATTTGGCTTATGGGAATCCCAACAATGCAATTCAACCTCCACCAGGCTTCTCGGTAACCAATGGAATGATAAATGAAGAGAAGAAGCCGAATATAGAGGAGTTGCTGATGAAGTTCATGTCCAAATCCGATGAGAGGATGGAAAAGCTAGAGTCCAATGCCGCTGCTGTGGGGACTCAAATGAAGATGTTCGAGACCCAATTGGGTCAAATAGTCACCGCCGTCAACAAACTCCAACAGTCGGGCAATCTCATAAACAATGCCAAAGTGAACCCAAAGGAGCAGTGCATGGCCATCGGATTGAAGAGTGAAGCTACCTCTGAAGGTAGCCATGGATCTCGTGAGATGGAGAGAGGAGAGTTATCGTGGAGAGTCCATGAGGAAGGCCGACGACTCCCACCTCATCTGCGTCCTCCGGGGTGGATGCCGTTTCCCCAGCGTCATTATAAGATGGTTGACTTGCCGAGCGGGACTACGCAGGAAGGGTCCATGACGGCAAAAGATGAGAGTGCACGGCTGATTGAGGAAAAAACTGAGGAGGTCACTGTTGAGGTTTCTGGCAGCAAGAAGGATGAAAAGCAGAAAGCTACTTCGCCAACAGCTGTGACTACACCTTTCCCTCAGCGCCATAAGAAAGAAAGGGTGCAGGAGCAGTTCTCCAAGTTCTTAGAGATCTTCAGGTAAGTGCAAATTAATATCCCATTGGTGGAGGCACTACAGAAGATGCCGCAATATGCTAGATTCCCGAAGGACATTATCTCGAGGAAGAAGAGGCTGAGAGAGTTGGAGATGGTGAATCTCAATGAAGAATGCAGCGCAATCTTGCAGAGGAAGCTGTCGGCGAAGGTCAAAGATCCGGGCAGCTTCACACTTTCCTGCATTATTGGAGGCCAACATTTCGGAAGGTCACTCTGCGACTTGGGGGCGAGCATAAATCTCATGCCTCTATCTATTTTTCAGCAGCTGGCGATTGGAGAGTTGAAGCCGACATCAATGAGGCTACAGATGGCGGACAGGTCCAAAACTTATCCTCGTGGAATTGTGGAGAACGTGCTCGTGAAAGTGGGGGATTTTATTCTCCCTGTCGATTTTGTTGTTCTAGACATTGAAGATGATAAAAAAATCCCGCTGATTTTGGGGTGCCCGTTCCTTGCAACGGGAAGAGCTTTAATTGATGTGGAGAATGGAGAGCTCACGCTACGAGTTCATGATGAAAGCCAAATCTTCTATGTCTATGAACCATACCGCATCCACAAGGACGAAGTGCCCAAGAAAGCAAAGGATCCGGGCAAGGTAAGTGTTGATATATTTAATACATTTGATGAGGATCAGTTTTCTTGGCAGGACCCAGGTGATAAGAAGTCGCAGGAATGGAGCATGGCTGGAAAAAGTGGAGCAGGGAGCAGCTGGTCGCAGCACTACTTGTACCAGCCACCTTGAAGAGGTTGTTGTTCTGTCAAGCTAACGACGTTAAAAAAGCGCTTATTGGGAGGCAACCCAAATTTTTGGTTAGTTTGTTCCTTTTTCGTTTGTTTGTTTGTTTGTTTGTTTTCGTGCCCCACAAATCCTTTTCAAACTTATTCTCCTTGGCGGTGAATAAGTTTGGGGGGATGTGTCTTTGTGGGTGCATTGTTTCTTTTTAGTTGTTTTTGTTTGTTTTGTTGTTGAGTTCGTTAGTCTTGCTTTGGTGGTTTCTCTGTGATGATACCTTGGTGGAGATATGAGTTGTGTAGGGATTTGGATGGATAACTGGCTTATGATGATTTCTGTTTAAAACTTGTGAAAGTGCATGCGTTTGTGTCGATATTGTTGTGATTGAGCATGATTGATGAATGATAAGCATGGTCTCTTGTTGTTGCAATCAATGAAATAAGCTGTGAGGATTTGAACCTTGACTGTCATTATTTTTACAGGCTTATTTCTGTTTCTTGAGTGATTGTTCGAGCTTGCATGTGTCTCACTAGAACTTGTCTTGGTTTCTCCCTCGAGGCCACATAGTGTGCTTAATAACTTTGAGATGATAGAAGGCCGTCTTTGCTAGCCTATATATCCCATATTTGTCATATTACTATATATGATTCTAGTTCACCCCTTTGAGCCTTTTATTTTCCATTTTATTTGGTTTAGCCGTGGGTGGGAGCTTGGAGATTGTTGTTATGGGGTAGTTGGTTTGTGGAGATTTGTGTTTATGGATTATGTACTTTGATCTTGATTGAAAAAATCCTAGTACCCTACAAGTCGTTGAAAAAAAAAGAAAAAAAGCGAAAAGAAAGAGAGAAAAAAAAATAAAAGAGAGAAAAGAATTGAAAAAAATGGGTACATAGGATGCTTTAGAAAGTCATAATTGTTCGCTATTTTATTTACACGCCGCAAGTGTACGGGTGCAATTGTATATAGTGGCAAACAAGGTCGAATCCACAGAGACTAATGGTTATCAATGCCTACTCTTAATTATTTTACTCTATCTGGAAAACCGAATTGTAAAGGTTTGATTTTTGAAAACAAATTTAAATTGAAATAAAGGAATACTGAAAAGAAATCAAGCTGTAAGAATTACGCAGTAACAGAAGAAAGAAAGTTTCCCAAGGCAGAGGTTTCAACAGATTCTCCTAACTAACACGTATGATTCAATTAATGAGATAATTCCTAAGGCAATCTCAAAGTTAATTCATACCCACTCCCGTGGCATACAAATCGTTGATTACATGCAAGGCTACCGTCCCCGGATCACACTTCTAACATGTAACTCCTAAAAGTTCCTAGGATTAAAGCCTTCACAATTATTAATTCCCTTTAGAATTAAAATAAATGTGTTCTATGTTCTTAGTTCAGGTATTAATTATCATCTCCCGATCTCAAATTAAAACCTAAGATAATGCTAAATTGGTGATCAAGCAATAAAGCAAACAATTATAACAAGAACATAGAAAGGAATATAAATCTCAATTAATTAAATCAACAGTCAGAAATTCGAATCATGTTTACTCCCTAAACCCTGGGAAAAAGGGATTTAGCCACACATAGACATATGACTAACAATCACAATCTCAATAAAACTAATAAACATAAAACTATGAAAAACCGTAGAGAAGTCGAGATTCTTCAGTCTTGCTCTTGCTCCGTGTCTCACAGCTCTCAGGAAAAGTCAGAATATGATAAAAGATATCTGGGATAAGCTAAAAGATGGTATTTATATGCCCTAGGTCGTCTAGCTCGAAAATACTCCAAAAATCGCGTTTTAGGTGAAAAAGCGGAAAAGTTGGGCTGACTCGGCGCCTCGCGCGGGCTGGTCGCGCGGCCGCATGGCTGGGCCGCGCGAGCTCGCGCGGTCTCCTCGCGCGGCCGCGCGCCTGGCCCGCGCGGTCTTCCAGCGGGTTCTGCATCCTCGCGCGGCCGTGGCATGCGGCCGCATGCCCGGACCGCGCGACTTCCCGGCGCCCGTCCTCACGCACGGCCGCGTGTCCTCCGACACACGGACTTCCCGGCGCCCGTTCTTGCTCATCCGATGCCCGATTCTTGCCCCGTTCATGCCTATGGACTCGTCACTTCGCGTATTCCACTACGCTTCATCCAAAACTCCACAAAATGGGTCCAAAACCTGTAAAAACAACACGAGCACGGACGAGTAGTCTATTCCACACAAATTTAACAATTCAAACCAAAGACTCTCAAGAACTCAATGAAAACGCCCAAAAAACTATGAATAAACGCGACAAAGGAGATGAAAAATGCAACTAGAACAATAATATCATGAGAATTACTTATTGTGTTGTGATGAATTTTGTATTGCAAATTTGGGTTTTGTGATAGGTGGATGATTGTTGAGTTAGAGTGTTATAAGGTTGGTGATTGTGCTACATTGAGAATTATCTTTTAGTCACTTAGCCAAATATATCCTACCCTACCAAAGAGCCTACGTTACAACCTTCAATAAAGACCTTTTTGATCTTGGTTATAGGAGCACACGTGTAGTGGTGGAGAGGTGAGACGATCGACAAGCCTATGGTTGAGCACTTGTCTTGCTTGAACTAAGCGTATACACGTCCATGATCTTGATTGATACACTTGAGAGTTGAGAGTTCTTAAATTCTTTATCTTTTGGTGAGGATTGCAAGTCATTGAGACCATAATTTGAAGTTCGTCATGAGTGTGATATCTTGATGATAGGAGATACAAATGCATGTTAGTTTTTGTTGACAAATCTGAAACCACAATGTTATCTACTTTTCCCTACGCTCTTGTTGATTCATTCTTGGTTCATCTTTGTTTTGTCCGAGGACGGACAATAGTTCAAGTTTGGGGGGTTGATAAACATGAATTTTTACCTCTTGGTGTGTCATATTTGATGATTAGTTATGAGGTTTTTGTGTATTTGATGGTTTATTTTGAGCTTATATTGGTTTTTGGTCAAGAACTTTTCACTCGCTTGTGTTTGAACGTATTTTCAGAAATAAAGAAGCAGAATTTGGAAGATTTAGCTGAAATACAAGTTGTAGTCCATCTCGAGAGGAGTTTGTGAGCGCAAACGGTTCGTAAATCGGAGTTTGGACAAGGAAGAACGAGCCAAAATAAAATCACTGCGCAAGGCCGCGCGAGGTCGCGCGGTCCAGGCGCGCGGCCGCGCGACGAAGACATAACTGCTGGACAGCGCGCGCGGGCGCGCGACCCGGCCGCGCGAGACGCCGTTTTTCCGCCCAAAATTCGTTTTTTTAGTGATTTTGGGTATTTTTGAGAGCTACAAGACCTAGGGCATATAAATACTCCCCAAGAACTTATTCTCTCGACTTTTTATCGCTTTATATCATATACTACTTTTCCTGAGAGCTGAGAGAGACGGAGAACAGAGCAAGAGCAAGACTGAAGATTCTCGATTTTACTACGGTTTTTCTTGTTGAATGTTTATTTATTTGATTGAGAATTGTATTCTAGTTCATATGTCTATGTGTGGCTAGAATCCCTTTTTCCCAGGGTTTAGGAAGTAGACATGGTTTGAATTTCTGACTGTTTGATTCAATTAATTGGATTGTTTTTCCTTTCTATGTTCTTGTTATAATTGTTTGCTTTATTGATTGGCCACCAATTTAGCATAATCATAGGTTTTAATTTGAGATCGGGAGATGATAATTATTACTTGAACTAAGAACATAGAACACATATATTTAATTCTAAAGGGAATTGATATTTGTGAGGGCGTTAATCCTATGAGCTTTTAGGAGTTGCATGTTAGAAGTGCGATCCGGGGATGGTAGCCTTGCATGTAATCAACGGTTTGTATGCCACGGGAAGTGGGTATGAACTAGCTTAGAGATTGCCTTAGGAATCATCTGATTAATTGAATTGAACATGTTAGTTAGGAAAATCTGTTGAAACCTTTGCCTTGGGAAATCTTTTCTTATCTGTTTCTCTGTTTCGCAGCTTGATTTATTTTGTTTCCTGTTCTTTATTTATTTATTTAGTTTAAAAACAAAATTCTTAATTTCGTTTGTCCAGATAGAGTAAAATAATTTAGGATATGAATTGATTAATTCAGTCTCTGTGGAATACGACCTTGCTTGCTACTGTACACAATTGCACCCGTACACTTGCGGCGTGTTAAATAAAATAGCGAACATCAGCGTTGTATGATGAGCCTATTTTCTGACATGATTGAGAGTTGCATAGAAATTTTCATGGATGATTTTACTGTGTATGGAGACTCTTTTGACCATTGCTTGACTAATCTTGAGCAAGTTTTGCAGAGATGTGTCAACACTAATTTGGTGTTGAACTTCGAGAAATGTCATTTTATGGTGAGAGAGGGGATTGTTCCTTGGCATGTGATTTCTACAAGAGGAGTAGAAGTTGATAAGGTGAAAATTGATTTAATTGTTAAGTTACCCTATCCTTCTAATGTGAAAGAGATTCGTGCTTTCTTAGGCCATGCAGGTTTTTATAGGCGCTTTATAAAAGATTTCGTAAAGACTGCTCAACCTCTCACTAGGTTGCTTCATCAAGATGTGTCTTTTGTGTTCGATGACAAGTGCAAGGAGGTCTTTGATTTGTTGAAGAGTAGACTCACTTCTGCCCCCATCATTCAGCCACCAATTTGGGGAGAACCTTTTGAAATCATATGCGATGCAAGCGACTACGCCGTTGGAGCAGTGCTAGGGCAGAAAGTTGGGAAAGAGAGCCATGTGATTTACTATGCTTCCAAAACTCTCAACCCGGCTCAATGCAATTACACAACCACGGAGAAGGAGCTTTTAGCAATCGTTTTTGCTTGTGAAAAATTTAGATCCTATTTGATTGGTTCTAAAGTTGTTGTGTACTCTGACCATGCAGCTCTTAAGTATTTGCTCTCTAAGAAAGAATCTAAGCCTCGCTTGATCCGTTGGATTATGCTTTTGCAGGAATTTGACTTGGAGATTAAAGATAAAAAGGGAGCCGAGAACTTGGTAGCTGACCATTTGAGCAGACTGCAGACTGTATTGGACGGTATGCCCATACCAGACGACTTTCCGGATGAACAGCTGCTGCACATCGACGGTAACACTCCTTGGTATGCTAATTTGGTTAATTTTCTAACTGCTGGAGTGTTTCCTAAGGGAATGGAGACAGCCCGTAAGAATAAGTTGAGGAGCCAAGCAAAATACTTCATATGGGATGATCCTTATTTGTGGAAGACTTGTGCGGATCAAGTGATACGACGTTGCATACCTGATGAGGAGATTCATTCCATTTTGAATTTTTGCCATGCTCATGCTTGTGGAGGTCACTTTGGTCTCAAATGAACGGCACGTAAGATTCTTGATTGTGGTTTTTATTGGGAAACTATTTTTAAGGATTCTTACAATTTCTGCAAAAATTGTGACAAATGCCAAAGAATAGGTAATATTTCTTCTCGCAATGAAATGCCTCAAGTCCCTATTTTGGTTTGTGAAATCTTTGACGTTTGGGGAATGGATTTTATGGGGCCGTTTCCTAGTTCTTTTGGAAATTCTTACATTCTTTTGGCCGTTGACTATGTTTCGAAGTGGGTGGAAGTGAAGGCCACCCGCACTAATGATTCTAAAGTTGTTGTAAGGTTCCTTAAGGCTAATATTTTTAACAGATTTGGAGTGCCACGTGCCATCATTAGCGATCAAGAAACTCATCTCTGCAACCGCACTTTAGAAGCACTTTTCAAGAAATATGGAGTCCACCATCGAGTTGCCACGGCATATCATCCACAATCCAACGGTCAGGCTGAAGTTTCTAATCGAGAAATCAAGAGCATCCTTGAGAAAACAGTCAACCCGAGACCAAAGGACTGGAGTTTGAGACTGGACGATGCGGTATGGGCATACCGCACTGCATTCAAGTCACCGATTGGTATGTCTCCGTACCGGCTGATTTTTGGGAAGCAATGTCATCTACCTGTTGAGATGGAGCATAAAGTTTTTTGGGCCATGAAGGAATTCTGTTTAGATGAGAAAGTCGTTGGCAAAGAGCGGAAATTTCAACTGCAAGAATTAGAGGAGATTTGATTAGAGGCGTATGATCATGCAAGTCATTACAAGGAACGAACCAAGTTTTCACATGACAAATGCATTCGAAGGAAATCCTTTGAAGTTGGGCAGAAGGTTCTCTTGTTTAACACATGCTTAAGGATTATGCCAGGAAAATTGAAATCTCGTTGGTTGGGCCCGTTTGAAGTTCTTAGTGTGAGTCCTCATGGAGCTGTGGAAATCCGAAGCCTCGAAACACGTAAGTGTTTTAAGGTTAATGGACAATTACTCAAGCCATATTATGATGGAGTCGGGATGGAGTCGTTCAATGCGCTCAGCCTGACGTCTCCAACGATCGTCTAAGGAGTTTGAATTTCTTTTCTGTCCAGCCAAGGACGTTAAATAAAGGCGCTCATCGGGAGGCAACCCGATTTTTCTTGCCCTTGTTTTTTATTTATTTTTGTTTTTTTCTATAAAAAAAGAAAAAAAAAGGCTGAATTGGGTGTTTTTGGTCATTTTCGCAGGTTTGGGGACCTTTTTGTAGGATCTAAAAAGTTTGGGACTACATTGCACATTCTGAAAAGTCGTGGGCCAATTCACAATTTTGGGAATTTAGGGTTTATTTTGACTTTAGTCAAAATCCCTTTCATTGCTTTCCTTTCCAACGCCCAGCCACCTTCGCCCATCTCCCCATCGGCCAAACCACAGAACCACCTCTCCAACCACCGTGCCACCCGAGCCACACCGCCGGAGCCGCCCCACTACAGCAGCGTCAAACACCAAGCTCCGGCCGTCCATCCATGTTCCAGCCACAATTCCGGACACTGCCAGTTTCTCCCTCAGCCGCGCGTCACCAGTTTTCGCCTCCACGCGACACCGCAGAGGGCGCGCCGTCTGTCGGTGCGAGCCCTACCATTCCAGAACCGCCGCCTCCTCACCGTTTTTCCGCTGTCAGTCGACCGCTATGGCACCCAAGAAGAAGCAGCCGATTGCACAAAGTCTCAGCACGTCATCTCTTTCTTCCTCTGCGTACACCGAGGATGAGTCCTCTGTCGGCGCCTCTACCCTTATCGACGCGAGCTCTACACGCCCCAGCCACCGGAAACCCCAATTTTGCCACATCTCCTTCATCTCCGGTGGCCCATTCCTCATCGCCAGAAGCTTCAACCCCCTCATCCACCTACATGATTACCGTTCAGGGAAGTTTCTTTCTTTTTGCTTTTAGTTTTTGAAGCTTTTGTCTTTTAGTTGTCTGTTGGTGTTTCCTTTTGGTCTATCATACTCTCACACAATGAGGACATTGTGTAGTCCAAGTGTGGGGGGGTGTCTTTGTTATTTGTTTTGTTTGTTTTTGCTTTGTTGCTCTGTTGGTTTTCGAGTCAGTTTCGAGTTCTTTGGCAATTTTATGATGGATGATGTGAGGAGTTGAGATTAAGATATTGGATTTGGTATGATAGGTTGTTGCTCTTGTGATGGAATTATGCATATGTTCGTAGGTATTCTTGTATGAGAAAAACGTGCAAACTTTGATCAAAATACTTGAAGCCTACTAAATTGTGAGGATTGAGCCGTAATGAGCACACATCACTAGCTCCAACTGTTTCTTTGATGAGTGATTGATTCGAACTCTTATGCTGAATTTCTGGTTTGCCCTGTTGCCATAGTCAAGACTGAGTTTGAGAACTTAATGCATGAAAATGATTAAGGCATTTAGGAATAACCATTGTTTGGCCTGAACATATTATCCGAACCTTCACTCTTCCCTTAGTGAGCCCGTTTGTGCCTGAATTGCTCCTTTTTGTTTGATTAAAACGCACATGTATTGAGCCTAAGCCTATTTTAGCCTGCTTTTGTCCTTGGAAACATGTGAATGCACTAGGTTATGACGACATGAGAGATGAGCACTCCTATCATTTTAGTGTGTTGAGTGATGGTTCATTGATTCTATGGGGATATATACGCTGTTGAAAAAAAAAAGTGCAAAGAAAATAAAGGGCTTATTGTGTATACATTCATGTATATGTATATGCCCTATACTTTTTGAGGATTATGGATATTTTGAGGAGCTACTCTAGAGTTTTATTGATGGAAGGTCTGGTGTGTTTGCATGTTTTCAGTCATATATTGAGCCTCTTTGATCCCTTTTTCTTGTTTATCCCACCTATACGTACCCTAGCCCCTATTACAACCAAATTGCAAGACCTTTTGATTTGTGCATGAGTTCCATATTTTGGTGGAGATAGTGACATAAGGGCAAGCTGTGTTTGAAGGCATAAAGTTGTGAATTGTGAGAATTAATTCTGTCCATATTTGTCTTTTGAGAGGAATTGAGTGAACTTGGTGAGGCAGGATTGAATTTGCACAATTTTGACTTGAATGAAGAACATGGCATAATTTTCTGAGCAAGAGCATGGTTAGTGGTTTGTGGATGATTGTATCTTGATCAAGACTTTGAATATTATCTATCATATTGTTGCCAAAGCTTTGTTTTTGTTGTTTTGAGTCTTCTTTTGTTCCTTCCCTGTCGTTTTGTTTTTTTTATGGTGCTCGAGGGCGAGCAATGTCCAAGTGTGGGGGGATTTGATTAGGCGTATTTATACGCATTTATTTGGGGGATTTTGGTATGTTTTCTGTGCTTAATTCGTATTAAACATCATCTTTAGGATATGATTCTGATCTTATATGAATTTAAATTGTGTTTGATAGATTTTTGAAGAAAAGTCTTGCTTTTGAGAAGAGTTTTGAAGTGGTGAAGCTGTGTGCAAGAGGAAGTTACGCGGGTCTGCCATGCGGTGTGCTCATATTGCCTGGACGTGGTCTGAATCCAAGTAATTATGATGAAAGTGCCGGGAAGAAAGGAATGTTGGGCTGCCATGTTTGATTTGGGCTGAATTAATTCCTCTTTTTGCTTAAAAGCCTTATGCGCCACTGTTCCTTTAGCTTTTAATTAGATTAGTTTGTTTTTGGGCTTATACGCCACTTATGATGGCCTTATTAGATTAGGTTTCTTATTTTCCTTAGTTTATATAAACATATTACACGCCACTTGAACCACATTCCAGACGGCACTTTGGAGAGATTGGACGCAAATTTTGGGAATTCAATTCGAGTTTTATTTTTCTTCATTCTTTCGTAATTTATTTATTTATTTGTTTTGTTTAATAATTATGTTTTCTAGCTAAATTCGTTTATTCTGGCAACGATTAGGAAAGCACTAGCAAAATTATTCTGTGAGATCTAATTGTTCTTATACTTTATTTTATGCTTGCATCTGCGATTCTCCATGTTTAATGATATTAATTATTTTAATCCATTAGATAGTTGCAAATATTTATTGAGTTAGAATTAATTATATAGCCAATTGAACCGGCCATCCGTAATTGTGGTTTAGGTTTGATTAGTGGTCAATTGATACATCAGGGTCAAGGGAAAAGCAATCTTAATTCAATAATCCTGCGTCAGAGTTTATTGGTTTTGAATCGGGTTTCTCTATATATTAATGTTGTCGGCTCATTAAACCTATAGAGCGTCTCTTACGGTTGTCAGTCGATTAGGGCAGTAATTAGTAAACGCAACATAGAGCAAAAGATAAATACTTGAATTAATGAAAATACATAAGGCGAAAGGCCCTTGATCTTGTTCCTTGTACACGAATTAAAATACGAGAGATCAGTAAAAGTGTTTAATGGAATTAAAAGAACTGAAATGTAAAGTGTTTCTAGATTCCCACAAGTCGTCCAAAAGATTAAAGTTCTAAATAAAATGCAGCGGACAAAAGTTCTTCAAAGTTGGGGCTGCTTCTCCTTTTATACTAGCGTCTGGTGGAGGGCTAACCCTAGCTGCGCCGGCCTTCAAATCTTCAGCAGGATTTTCTTTCCTTTTCTGGCTCCATCATGGTTGATATGATTGAAGATCCGATTGATTCTTTCCTTCAGTAGCAGATTAGGTCAACTCTCCACCTTTCTGGATCCTTCTACTTCCTTCTCTTGCTTTCCTCGATCATCCTTCATCATCCTTGCAATTTGATGCATGCCATGGAGGCCCAAGTTACGTTGCATATGTGGGCTGATTTAATCGAAGAAATTGTGAGGGACGGACACTATGAAAAATGCTCTCTACTCGGCGCTTTCTCTTGGTAGGGTTTTCCGCCGCCGCTGCCTAGGCTGTTCCGTTCGTGCTCAAGTTTGGCCGGCCAGCTTTGGTCTCCTCCAGCCGGCATCATGTCTTCTCTCTCACTGTCCGATTTCCCCTCCCCACCTTCGGTTATTTCTACTGCGCAGCCTAGGGTTTCTCAGCCCCATGTCCAATTGGCGGGGACTGTTCCGCTGATGGTTTCATCTGTTGCCACGATGCATGGAACTTTAGCCGATCAGTCAGAGGTGGTGTTTGATTGGAGTTTCTTTTCGGCTTCGGTTAATGGTAGGGCTCAGCCTTCTTCGTTGGAGGCGGCGCATGATTTTGCTAGCATTATAATTTACGCTAGCGTCGGATCTGTGCAAGATCGAACCAGTCCATCTACGGCGGCTGCGGTTATTGAGTGGATCCCCGGTGGTTTTTCAACCACGGACTCCTTACTGATGGCGTTTTATCCTACTCATGGCTTTCAAGTTTGCAATGATAGAGTTTTGGCTTCGGATTCTGTCCTGAATGGTTCTTCAACATCACCGGTTATTGTGAGGCTCCCAGCCACTACTGCCGGTACTCGTTTTGGCTTCGGATTCTATCCTGAATGGTTCTTCAACATCACCGATTATTGTGAGGCTCCCAACCACTACTGCCGGTACTCCGATGGTGTTTTTGGGTTCCTCAGCGTCAGCTTCAGCTCGGTGGCCAGAGCAGGCTCTCCCCAGTGGTCAGAGCAGCAGCAGCTCTGAGACCAGGGTTGAGTCTGCTTGGAGGCCAGAGCAACTCCAGTTCATAGGTCAGAGCAGAGTTATCGCGGAGGCCAGAGCTGCTTCTGCTCTGATGCCAAAGCAGTCACTTCCCTTGGTCAATGGCTAGAGCAGAGACTTTACGGAGTCCAGAGCTGATTTAGCTCTGGGGCCAGAGCAGACACACCTCAGGATCCAGAGTAGCTCCAGCTCTGTGATCAGAGCTGAGTCTGCTCGGAGGCCAGAGCAGATCCAGCTCTTTGGTCAGAGCAAGGTCTTCACAGAGGCCACTGCTACTTCAGCTTTAGAGTCAGAGCAACACCAACACAGAGGTCAGAGCTGCTTTAGCTCTGGGTCTGGGGGCTCGGCTGTGCTTCAGTCCTTCCCTGGAGTTGGTTTCTTCCCCGGCGGGATTTGCGGTTGTAACAGCCCGGCTCCAGAGTTGACGGCTGTCCCCACAGACCAACACGACTCTTTTCTAGCGTGTTTTGTCCTCACTCGCACGCTCCCTGAGAAACTTCCTAGGGGGTCACCCATCCCGGAATCGCTCCAAGCCAAGAACGCTTAACCTTGGAGTTTCTTCCACATGGGCACCAGAAAAGAAGATGCATCTTGTTGATATGAGTAGCACCTATCAAATCACTTAAGCTCTCCTTGAATATGCAGTCCCATACCTGCATATTCTTGGAATCCCTCTCGTTCGGGTGTGTTTCGGTTCATCCCTGCGCCCCTCCGCTTGGAAGTCTTAACCGGAGCCGCTCTTTGTCCGTGCCTCTTTGCACCGGCGATCACTCCGTACTTCGTCCCCGGGCATCACAGGCCCACCAGCTTCCGCTTGGTTCGTCCCCGAACCACACCGTACTGGGAGAGGTTCGGCTCTGATACCACCTGTAACAGCCCGGCTCCAAAGTTGACGGCTGTCCCCACAGACCAACACGACTCTTTTCTAGCGTGTTTTGTCCTCACTCGCACGCTCCCTGAGAAACTTCCCAGGGGGTCACCCATCCTGGAATCACTCCAAGCCAAGCACGCTTAACCTTGGAGTTTCTTCCACATGGGCACCAGAAAAGAAGATGCATCTTGTTGATATGAGTAGCACCTATCAAATCACTTAAGCTCTCCTTGAATATGCAGTCCCATACCTGTATATTCTTGGAATCCCTCTCGTTCGGGTGTGTTTCGGTTCATCCCTGCACCCCTCCGCTTGGAAGTCTTAACCGGAGCCGCTCTTTGTGCGTGCCTCTTTGCACCGGCGATCACTCCGTACTTCGTCCCCGGGCGTCACAGCGGTCAAGGACAATATCCTCCGTTACTATCCTCGGCGACTTCGGGTCACTTTTCTACGAGTTCTATGGTCGGTTTTTTGGGAGTGCAGCCGATTTCTGCCTTTGCTGGTCTCTCCGCTGGTCTACCGGTTGTCTCTTTCGACGGTAGAGTTGTTGTTTCTCCTTCCAATTTGATGGGAAGGGACCGTGCACCTCTTCCTAAAGGAAAGTCATTTGCTGACTCCCTCAGAGCTGGTTCTGGGCGTCCCGCTGATGTCCCAGCTCATAATTTTACGGTTCTGAAGACTGGCATGTTGGCGGACCGCTCGTACCTTTCGATTTCCTCAGCTTTCCGATAAAGTCAGGTTAAGTCTTTCCAACATGCTATTCATGGTCGAATGTTTCTCATGAAAGGTAAGGCGCCGCGTTTTGCTGCTGGCCTCTTTTCGGAGCTTTCGGCCATTTGGAAATCGTCGTCAAAATGAGAGGTTATCCCTCTTGGCAAGGGATATTTCACGCTGAAGTTCACCTCTCCAGAGGACTTTGTTGTTGATTTTGCAAACACTGCTTGGCGTCTTCGTGTAGGGATTCTCTTTCTTCAGGCCTGGACTCCTAATTTCAATCCAAACAAGCTGGAATCCTCCACGGCACAGGTTTGGGTTCGCATCTTTAATTTACTGATCACTAAATTATTAGCAACAAAATACCGCAACTAACACGGTGCAATTGTAGCAAAAATTGGTAACCGAGTATCGTATCCACAGGGACTGACACAACGAAACGACTTTAGCTATCCCCTAAACAGACTATAACAGTAGACAGGCAAACAAGAGTAGAGATTGATTGACTTAAACTAAAACGCAAATAGCAATAAATAGAAGCACCTAGACGAATTCAAATATGAAAGACAACTGATCCTAGGGTAGTAAATTCATTAACTAAATCTATGCAATTAATCTATTAATCCTATGTACCAGTTTAATCCAGTTATGATGAGAGATCACTTAATTAATCAATTACTCTCGTTAGAGCAGCAACGATCGTAGATTAGTAAATTATCTATCTCCGTTAGGTCTCAAGAAAATCTACTAACTCCCAATAGCTCCTAAGAATAGCTCCCTATGATCCACCTATCTCCGCTAGGTCTCAAGGTTAAAATCATATCATACATTCCTGAATTTGCTAAGCAGTTATCTCCGCTAGGTCTCAAACCGAATAGCTAAACATGCAAACTATTGATCAGATAATTCACAAGAAATTAAGCACCAGGAATTATGAATCATAAACTGGAAGGCACAAAGGTATTAACAAATAAATCACATAAATTCAATCAACTATTTACAAACCCTAGAATCAGCTAAACGAAACTAGCCAGACATACTGAAATAAAACATAAACATGATTAAGAAGAAAGCAATTGTAAAAACTGAATTATATAAAACCGAATAAGAACGATTGTAGCAGCTTGAATCTTAAATCTTGATCCAAGCCTTGAAAACTGGAAAGCAATAATATTCTAAAGCTATAAAACTGAAATAACGAGTCTCTCCGGTATATCTAGATAGGTCAAAAGAGGACCTATTTATAGTTTTCAGATTTCCTTCGATCACCATGGAAGTTGCCATGCAAAGTAGAACTCTAAAGGAAATAGAATCGTGTAAAATAAGACAACTCTCCAGCTGGCCGGATGCACGCTCTGGAAAACACTCCTACTCTTGCCGAATTCGCAGCTCTCGCCAGAGGAACGGCTGTCGTCAGGGAAACGGCTATCGCCAGAGAAATGGCTGATTTCTCTGCTCTGTCTTATTTCTCTGCTCTGTCTCATTTCTCTGCTCTGACTCATTTCTCTGCTCTGACTCATTTCTCTGCTCTGACTCTCACTTGGCTGCTCAGATTATTGACTTCTCTGGTGATGACTTCGCTACTATGGAGATTGATTTCTCTGACTATTGAGCGTTGGGCTTTACTTCTCTGATGCTGGCGCTTCTCTGCTCTGGAGATGTCGATTCCTCTGCTCTGGAGATGTCGATTTCTCTGCTCTGGAGACCAGAACACCTAGAAAACGCCAAATTCATCCAAAATTCTCCAAAATTGCATTCTTCCATCTCGAAAGCCTAAATCTCCTGCAAAGCATAAAATACACCATAAAACGCACCAATTTCCAGAAGATTATCTTAAAATACGCACATACAAACCCTTAAAAATAGAGCAATTTAAGCATAAATCAACTCCCCCACACTTAGCCTTTTGCTTGTCCTCAAACAAAATCTATATGAATCCTAGGAAGAGATTGATTTCAACAATGCTAATTTCCATCAAAACATTCACAAAGTCAATTCAAAATTTTACAATCAACACACATCTCTCGATCATGCAAGTAACTCAAAGTTTAAGAAGCAACAAAAGAGTAATGCAAGTAATTCGATCAGACCCAATTCTCCGCTAGAAGTGAATTCCCTAATGTGATCGCCTTTATAATCCATATCACCATTTTTCACACTTTGCGTGCTTAGAATTTTCGACAGTTGAGCCATAATTCATGAAATAAAACCATTTGGATGTAATCCAAAGTCTTTTCACGTGGTTTCTCATGCTCATAGTTAGACTAGAGGAGCAGAGACTCAGAGTTGTCACTTTTTCAGAACAGGCCAGATGTTTCAGAGCTGGCAATTTCAGAGTTGGCAATTCGTCCAACATTTTCATTTTTCACAGATAAGATATGATCGTAGGCAATCACAATGACAACACTCCTTCTAGCATCTACCGGACAAATCACGTTTTACTAACTTACAAAAGTGTTGCAATAAAACTCATAATTCTTTGCACAATCAAGAAACATATATTAAAAGTACAATAAGAATAACCACCAAACAAACACAAACTCGAAATGCACATCGAAAATCATCTTCTCTTCCACAAATTCATAAAAATTAGCAAGATTCGAGACCAAAAACTAGGCATAGAAAGATTGATCTCACCCAATTTTTGAAAATATAAGCAACAAAACACCCCCCCACACTTAAAGCATGCCATGTCCTCAGGGCATAAAAGAAATACGAAGAGTGTAGAAAACGTCCCTGATTATCGGCAATGAAAAGCTGAACCATCGTGAGAGGCGGCTAAAAGTGAGGTTTGTGACCTTGGGCAGAGTAGAGAGTGGCGGCGCTGGGTAGGGCAGCGAAGAGTAGAAAAGGCTGCGCTGGAAACATGAAGATTTCCAGAAATCTGGCAGAGAAACACAAGATCCACAGCGGTAGTATGAACAAAGCGCGAATTCTCGCAACTTCCAAGCTCAACACCGCACAAAAAAAACAAACAAAACAACAAAACAAAAAGAAATAAAACGAAACTGAAAGAAAGAAAAACAACACAAAAACGGTTGGGTTACCTCCCAACAAGTGCTAAAATTAACGTCTATAGCTTGACGGTACTTCAAACTCATGGGTCATTGAATTCGACAACTTCAAGACCACGATCCACGTTTGACTTGAAGTATGGTTTGAGACGATGACCATTGACAGTGAAGGTAGTGCCATCAGCGGCAAACAACTCATACGTCCCATTCCAATTGCTCTTATGCACCACATATGGCCCTGTCCATCTTGATTGCAGCTTGCCAGGAAACAAACGTAATTTCGAATTGTATAAAAGTACCTCATCTCCTGGCTTGATTTCCTTGGTGCGGATGCTCAAATCATGGAATTTCTTGGCCCTCTCTTTGTAGATGCGGGAACTCTCATAGGCCTCATTCCTCCATTCATCTAACTCCGTCAATAAATAACGCCTTGTATGACCAACCTCCTTGAACTCCAAATTGATTCTCCTCGTCGCCCAATATGCCTTGTGCTCAATCTCAACAGGTAAATGACATGACTTGCCGAAGACAAGTTGATAGGGAGACATACCAATCGGAGTTTTGTAGGCAGTGCGATACGCCCAAAGAGCATCATCTAGGTGCTTCGCCCAATCCTTCTTGTTGGCCACACTTTTCTCCAAAATTTGCTTGATCTCTCGATTAGCCAACTCCGCCTGCCCATTAGCTTGAGGATGATATGGAGTTGTCACCTTGTGCTTTACTCCATACTTTGCCAAAACGCTTGCTAGCAATTTATTGTTGAAGTGCGACCCCCCATCACTAAGCAACGCTCTCGGTGCTCCGAACCGAGTTAAAATATTCTTTTGCAAGAATTTAATGACTACTTTAGAATCGTTGGTGGCAGTGGGAATCGCCTCCACCCATCTAGAAACATATTCCACAGCAAGCAAAATATAAGAAAAATCACAGGACGCGGGGAAAGGACCCATGAAGTCAATCCCCCAAACATCAAACAGCTCCACCTCAACAATGATATTCTGCGGCATCTCATCCTTCTTGGTGATATTGCCCATGCGTTGACAACGATCACACGACTTCACAAAAGCATGGCAATCTTGAAAAATTGAAGGCCAATAAAATCCACTATGGTTGATCTTCATGGCAGTGCGGTTGGCAGCAAAGTGACCTCCACTAGGTGAGCTATGGCACTCCTCAATGATCTTTGGCCATTCATGCTCTCTAACGCATCGCCGAATAAAGCCATCGGCGCACCTCCAGTATAAGTAAGGATCCTCCCAATAATAAAACTTGACGTCATGGAGAAACTTCTTCTTTTGATAATGTGACATTCCCTCGGGAAGAACTCCAATCACCAAGTAATTGGAAAAATCGGCATACCAAGGATCCTTGAATAGCATAGCCCAAATCTGCTCATCAGGAAAAGACTCATTGATGGCCATCTTCGGATCATCCCCCTCGATCGGATTCTCCAGTCGAGACAAGTGGTCAGCTACCACGTTCTCACATCCCTTTCGATCTCGGATCTCCATATCAAACTCTTGCAGCAATAAGATCCAACGAATCAAGCGTGGTTTGGAGTCCTTCTTCGTGAACAAGTAGCGGATGGCGGCATGATCAGTGTAGACAATTGAATGAGTTCCAATCAAATAAGAACGGAACTTATCATAAGCATACACCACAGCTAGCAGCTCTTTCTCCGTGGTAGTGTAATTCATCTGCGCAGAATCCAAGGTTTTACCAGTGTAGTAAATTACCTTGAACAACTTATCTCTCTTTTGCCCCAACACAGCTCCCACGGCCCAATCGCTAGCATCGCACATCAACTCAAACGGAGCATTCCAATCCGGCGTGATCAACACTGGCGTAGAGGTCAGTGCAGCTTTCAACTTCTCAAAGGAGACGAGGCACTCATCGGTGAAGACAAACTTCACATCCTTCTCTAGCAAAGCACATAGTGGCTTGGACAGCTTGGAGAAATCTTTGATGAAGCGCCTATAAAATCCTGCATGCCCAAGAAAACTCCGCACAGACTTCACAGATGTAGGAGGAGGCAGCTTCTCAATGGCTACGATCTTGGCACGATCTACTTCCAAACCTTGGGCAGAAACTTTATGCCCCAAAACAATGCCCTCACGAACCATGAAGTGGCACTTTTCCCAATTGAGCACGAGTGCCGTCTCCTCACAACGCTGCAACACTTGAGCAAGATTGTCCAAACAATTATCAAAGGAGGAGCCAAAAATAGAAAAGTCATCCATAAAAACCTCCATAATGTTCTCAATCAAGCCATGGAAAATCGCCATCATGCAGCGATGGAAAGTGGCAGGAGCATTGCAAAGACCAAAAGAAATCCTCCTAAAAGCAAAGATGCCGTAGGGACAAGTAAAAGCGGTCTTATGCTGATCCTCCGGGGCTATCATAATCTGATTGTAGCCCGAGTACCCATCCAAGAAACAGTAGTACTCATATCCTGCCAAACGGTCAAGCATCTGATCAATAAACGGCAAAGGAAAGTGATCCTTACGTGTGGCTGCATTCAAAGCTCGGTAATCAATGCACACGCGCCATCCTCATCCTGTGACTAGCCTTGTAGCTATGAGCTCATCTCTTTCATCTTTTACCACAGTCATGCCTCCCTTCATAGAGACAACTTGCGTTGGGCTCACCCACTCACTATTAGAGATGGCATAAATGATTCCTGCATCCAACCACTTGAGCACCTCCTTTCTCACAACTTCTTGCATCGCTGGATTCAAACGTCGCTGCGGCTGCACCTTAGGCTTGTATTCCTGCTCCAATAAAATACGATGCATGCAAATAGAAGGACTAATTCCTTTGATGTCAGAAATAGACCATCCTATAGCAGACTTGTATTTCCTTAAAACTCGCATCAACTTCTCCAACTCCAACGGAGATAAATAGACAGATACAATAACAGGAAAAGTTTCATTGTCACCCAAAAATTGATACCTCAAGTGCTCAGGAAGCGATTTCAGCTCAAGTTTGGGTGCGGCTGCAGCTTTGGATGATTCCGCTGCTCTGGATGATCCCGCTGCTCTGGATGATTCCGCTGCTCTGGATGATCCCGATGGCGCAGGGAATTCTTTTTCTTTTTCTTTTTCCACCGACTTGCTTCCCCCATCAACAGGTTTCACTACTAAAAAAAATGCTCATACGTAACGGTAAATTTCCGTTATGTATGTACCAAAACTACCGTTGTATATAGTGGTGTTATGTATGAGGACGTTCATACATAACAGTAATATACCGTTATGTATACTATGAATACATAACGGTTTATCGGATATCCATAACACACGCAAAACCGTTATGTATAATACTCATACATAACGAATATTTCCGTTATAAAAAGTTTGTTTTCCGATATGTATAAATAACGGTGATTTATGCTTTACATAACGGTTATCCACCGTTGTTTAATGGTAGAAAACATAACGCTTTTTTATCGTTATGAAATTTATTTTTCCGTTATAAAATATATTTCGTAGAGACTGTGCTGGGATTATATACAACGCTTTTTTGTACTTCACATAACGGTTATTTCCGTTATCTTTGGTATCAATTGTAACAGTATTTTACCGTTATAAATTTATGTTATTCGTTGTGTAATTAGATTATAGATAACAGTGTTTATACATATTAGAAACGGCAATGAGAACCGTTATGTATTCTCAGTTATAAAATTAACCATATTTTTAGGGGTTTTTTTATTTTTTTGCCTGTTTTTTGTAATTTCCTAATTATAATTCATACAAATATACAATATTCTCAAATAATACAATCCAAAACATATTATATAACATAACTTAAACTTCCATACATTGTAGCTTCAAAGTACCTAAAGTAGTCATGTAATTTACATCCAAACAATATTAACAAAAAAATGGTGTTCAACACTTGCTTCACCAAATTCTTACATTTTTTCCAGATTCAAAAGACATACAAAACACCAACCAAAATGCCACATCTAGCTTCCTATCTTCATGCTAACTGTTATTGCCACCTGACCATGAAACAAAATCAGTAAAACATAATACTATGTGCCATGTAAAGAAACTAAAAATGATGTTAAATGAAGATTAACTTCACAAATGTTTGAATCTAAACTTAATCTCAAAAGCCCAGTTTCAGTAATTTGTTACTTAAGTTATATATGTGAATTTTAAAGCCTGATCATAATTCACAAGTATAAGAGGATGATATAAGAGGATTAATATGGCACATGTATATCACCAACACTTAGGGATGATATAAGAGGATTAATAGCCTGATCATAATTCACAAGTCAAACATACCTGATCAGTCCAATACATGTGTAAGAATACACTTAGCCCATTCCTCGAGAACTTCATCGATTTTCAACTTGAGAATATTGTACATTCGTAAACTGTAAATAAAAATTAGTGGTCAAGTATAATTTATGAAAAATGTTACATTAAAATATGATAGTATATATTTATAAGCATTTACCAATGATGGCAGAGAAATATTGGCGTCCTTTTCAAACCCTTGCACTATTTCTTTCATATAGCGCATCACAAAAAATCCACATTCCGTACCACCAGGTTGTCTAGGAGCCTACATTTAGAATCATAAAAATATGAGGTTACCAACTATGAATTAATATTACCTATAAACAATAGCACACACCTTTACAGTTTCCCATTTTGCCGAGTTCTTGAATTTCTTTCCTTTGTTTGCATTGTAGATACTCATAGCACTTCAAAAGAATGAATACAAGCAAATTAATATACGAATAGACACCCTATCAAGAAGTTAATTTACTTTCAACAAACAACCAATAGAAGCAAATTAATATACGGACAAAAAAGAAGTTAAATGACAGTCAATACAAGCAAATTAATATACGGCTAGAGTGTGAGATAGTGAACGGGTTCACAAATAGAAATCTGCCAGCTTGATCTTTTCACTCAGTTTCTACAAGGTAATCAAACAAATTTTAATAAAATGGCAGTAAGTTGCTACAATGAAACTTGTCCCCAACAAAAAAGCAACTTATCTCCTTAATAAAAGCAATGAAACTTAAGAGCAAATAGCAACTACTCTATCTCCATAACAGCTAGTTAATCCTTAAGAGCAAACAAATATAGCAAGTGTCACCATATATGAAACTTAAGAGCAAATAAATATAGCAGCTAGTTCAATGAAACATAAGTATCTCATTATCTGTGACAGTTTAAAACTCTATTAAGCATGACATAATCATCAAATGATAACACTAACAAATGCTAAACTGGCCTCTTTTCTCAAACGCGTGTAATTAATGCTCAACACTTTAATTACCTTAAAATCATCTGTAATTCGAGTTATGACAAACTGACTCCAGTCCACTGGTAGAATTCCAGTATCCGGCGGTGGTGTATACAACTTTGCTGCATCATTTTTGTTTGGCACAATAAAGTCATTATACAGACGAGTTTTCCATGATCGCCACTTATTATTTGCTGATTCCAAACAAGAAGCCTTCCATCCATCAGGAACATTGTAAGATAACTACAATATCAGAGAAGAAGCACAAGTCACTAATCAATAATACTAATAATCTGAACATATATATAACAACAGACTTACCTTCACCGTTTCTCAGATCTCCTGTTTCACATCTGCAGGAACTTCTCTCCAATGCAGCTGCACGCTTTCCTTTATATGCAGCAGTTGAGCACCCAGAAAAAAGAACATAACAATAAGAATAGATATACATTCTATAACTCATTACAGCTCCAATGAAGCACAAACAGATCAATGAAGAAGCAGAATAAGGCAACAGGTGCATTCAATAGAAAACACAAACGTGTTTGGAGTGAATTTCCTAGATATAGCATTAATAAAAACTAAGTGTAAGCCCAGAAGTATCAGACAAGTCCTAAGGAGTTGCAGATTCACCCTACAACATTCTATTCCTCCTAGCTACAACCATTGCTACAAATCATCTTCAAATAAGACTTTGCTTTGTTTCTATAAACAAGTCACGTGTGTTCTCAAACAAGTCACTGTACAAAGGATGAATTGAATGATGGATGCATGAGTGCTAGCTAAATGAATAAAATCATCTCGCAAAATCAGAAAAAGCAATTGACGGCAGGAGCGGCGTTGCCAAACAAAAACTTATTTTCGGAGGGCTTCAAGTTCAAATCCAGACAAAATTGTATAAAAAAATACAGAGAAAGCGAAAAAGAAAAAATAGACAAATTTATAAGTGCAAATTCTCACAACAAATTCTCAAAACACACAAATAACATTACCTTTCGTTGGGAACTTGGCGTTGGAAAATGCTGCTGCTGCGGAGTCGTCCGGGAAAGGCTAGGTGAAGGCGGCGGACTGTCAATCGAAGGAGACAGGGCAGGGCGAGCCGACGGCGGCGGGGCGAGCCGACGGCGGCCAGGAAAGGCTGGAGCGGCGGTCGGAGAAAGCTGGGGCGGAGACAAGGGTTCGAGATTTGGTGGAAGGCGGCGGACTGTCAATCGAAGGAGACAGGGCAGGGCGACCCGACGGCGGCGGGGCGAGCCGACGGTGGCCAGGAAAGGCTGGTGCGGCGGTCGGAGAAAGCTGGGGCGGCGACAAGGGTTCGAGAATTTGGTGGAAGCTAGATGTACAATTTTTTTTTGCAAATAGATTTGGTGATTTGGGGATTTTGGTGAAATTAATGTGAAGAAAAAGATGATTTGGTGAATAGGGGATTTTGGAACGAAAGCTTTGGAATTGGAGCGAAAGAGTGGCGGGAGTTATATTTCTATTTTTTAAAAGGAATAATTTAGTTTTTTTTTTTTTTTTAAAGTTCATAGATAACAGTAAGGAATAACGGTTGCAATTACCGTTATAAATTACGCTCATACATAACGATATTCTTAACGCTGAACAACCGTTGTTGAATACATGCTCATACATAACGATTGGGTTAACGGTTTCACTAGCACCGATATATAATATCATAATAGATAACACTATTACGTAACACTTAATTTGATACTGTTATAAATACATTTAGATAACAGTACATACATAACAGAGTTTCCTAAAATCGTTATGTATATTAAAAAGTGCGCTCATACATAACGGTTTTTAATCAAAACCGTTATGTATGAACCGTTATCCCTATTTTGATTTTTAGTAGTGTTTGTGAATATCCATGTAAGGCACAGGATCGATGGGATGTCTCTCTACGGCCTCCAGCTCTGCAATATAATGTAAGATCTCATCACACGCCTCGTCTAGATTGGAATAAGGGTATAATGACTGTGTGATGCACTCCTCCAAAGGATCCTCCACAGCTACAGGAAAATCCACTACAGACTCAATTGAATTGCAATCCTCGATTTGTGGCTCAGCTGGCTTCTTCATCGCCTCATAAATGGACAACGTTATCTTTTCATCATTGACGTGGAAAGTCAGATCCCCCTCTTGCACATCTATCAACGCACGGCCCGTAGCTAGAAAAGGACGTCCTAAGATCAATGGAGTATTCTTGTCCTCCGGCATGTCCAAGACTACGAAATCTGCAGGAAAAATAAACTGCTCCACCTGCACTAGAACATCCTCCACAACTCCCTTGGGATAAGTTAGGGAACGATCTGCCATCTGCAAAGCAATACAGGTAGGCTTGATTTCTCCAATCTCCAACCGGTTGAAAATAGAGAGAGGCATCAGATTGATGCTTGCCCCTAAGTCACAAAGAACGCGGGAGAAGTTCTGCCCTCCAATCACACAAGCGATAGTAAAGCTGCCAGGATCCTTCTGCTTCAATGGTAGCTTCCTTTGTAGCACTGCACTGCATTCCTCGGAAAGATTAATCGTCTCATATTTCCCCAACTTCCTCTTGTTGGAGACTGCATCCTTGAGGAACTTGGCATAACCTGGCATATCTCTCAAAGCATCAAGTAAAGGGATGTTGATATGAAGCTTTGAAAACATTTCCATGAACTTGGCTAACTTCTCATCCATCTTCGGCTTTGCCAGGCAATTCGGGAAAGGTGCTACAGGCTTGTACTCTGGCCTGGGAAACGTAGGAGTAGGAATAGGCTTCTTAACAGCAGAGGTATTCGACGATACCTTAGAAGTAGGTGGCGAATCGCACACAATCGTCTCCAGGTCATCATCCTCCATAATCTCTACATTTTTTTCCTTGCCATCCTTGTCGTCCTGCAGCTTTGGATGATCCCGCTACTCTGGATGATTCCGATACTGAGTCCCGCTTCTCAAATGAATTGCATTACACTGATTTTTAGGATTGACCTCAGTGTTGCTAGGGAATTTTCCTGGCGTGTGTTGCGCAGCTGCTTGGTTGGCAATCTTCCCAACTTGAGTCTCCAAAATCTGCACTTGCTTTGACAATGCTGAAAAATTATTCCCAATATTGCCCACTTGAGATTCCAAATTAGTCATCCTTGTATTAACAGTTGTCTTCATGCTAGACACTTCTGTTAACACCTGCTGCATCATATCCTCAATTGATCTCTTCTTTGGTTCATTTATAACTCCTCCGCTAGACACAGAAAATCCAGGTGGAGGCTGCAAAGCATTGTTGGGATTTGAATAGGAAAAATTTGGATGATTCCTATTATTTGGATGATACGGTGGATTTCCGCCCTGATGTCCCTCATAGTTTGGCCTATGGAATTGGTACTGCCGCTGGACAAAATTAGCATCTTCAAATTGTGCCACATCGGATAAAATCGGCTGCTGAGGGATTTTGGCTAGCAGTGCTTTTCTCTCCAACTCATACTGCTTTTGAAGAGCTTCGTATTTCTCCTTAAAATCATCTCTCTCCTCGTTTACAGCTGCAATTCTTCTCGTAGAATTTCTATCATTCGGCCATTGATAACTGTTGGAGGCCATCTCTTCTATCACACGATAAGCCTCCTTTGTATTTCTATGGAGAAGACATCCACCTGCAGTAGCATCCACCATACTTTTTGTCAGACCAGTTAAACCATTATAAAAGTGAATGATTTGTTGATCCTCTGTGAAACCATGTTGTGGGCAGTTCCTGAGCAGCTCACGAAATCTTTCCCAGGCATCATGAATGGTCTCATCTCCTAGCTGGGAAAAGTGAGAAATCTCTGCAATGATTTTCTGAGCTTTAGAAGCAGGAAAGTATTTTGCTAGGAAAGCTCTACACAAATCCTCCCATCCAGTAATAGCACCTCTGTCCAAATTTTTGAACCACTCCTTCGCTCTGTCCCTGAGAGAGAATCCAAACATCTTCATTCTGATGGCATCTGATGGCACTCCATTCTGCTTAATAGTGTCGCAGATATCTAAAAACTGAGTGATGCAAGCATGCGGGTTTTCAGAAGCCGTTCCACTAAACTGTTCAACTTGCACCATGTTTATCAATCCCGGTTTCAGCTCGAATGTGGTAGCCTGCACAGTTGGTCCCCATCTGCCTCCTTGAAATTGATCAACCCGAGGCTGATACATGTGATTCAATGGTGGCTCTGGTAGAGGAGCCCGGTTGCGCCTGTTCTCCTCTCTCTCTTCATCTAGCTGCCTCTGAAGGTTTGTCACGGCTCGCACAAGAGTTTCAAGGTCCATGTTATTTCTGTTGCTCTGCCATTGCTTGCTTCTTCTTTGCGCGGTTGTCTCTTTTGTACTGCTTTTCGATTTCCAAGTTCAAAGGTACAAGATGTTCCTTTCCTTTGGATCTCGTGATCATACACGCCTGAGACAACAAACAAAAATCAGAAACAGAAATTTAAAAAAAAAAAAAAAAAACTTATAACGCCAGAAATAATGTTTAAGTCTAGTCAGAAATATTAAAGTAAATTCTAAATAGTCCCCGGCAACGGCGCCAAAAAGTTGATCACTAAATTATTAGCAACAAAATACCGCAACTAACACGGTGCAATTGTAGCAAAAATTGTAACCGAGTATCGTATCCACAGGGACTGACACAACGAAATGACTTTAGCTATCCCCTAAACAGACTATAACAGTAGACAAGCAAACAAAAGTAGAGATTGATTGACTTAAACTAAAACGCAAATAGCAATAAAAAGAAGCACCTAGACGAATTCAAATATGAAAGACAACTGATCCTAGGGTAGTAAATTCATTAACTAAATCTATGCAATTAATCTATTAATCCTATGTACCAGTTTAATCCAGTTATGATGAGAGATCACTTAATTAATCAATTACTCTCTCTAGAGCAGCAACGATCGTAGATTAGTAAATTATCTATCTCCGTTAGGTCTCAAGAAAATCTACTAACTCCCAATAGCTCCTAAGAATAGCTCCCTATGATCCACCTATCTCCGCTAGGTCTCAAGGTTAAAATCATATCATACATTCCTGAATCCGCTAAGCAGTTATCTCCGCTAGGTCTCAAACCGAATAGCTAAACATGCAAACTATTGATCAGATAATTCACAAGAAATTAAGCACCAGGAATTATGAATCATAAACTGGAAGGCACAAAGGTATTAACAAATAAATCACATAAATTCAATCAACTATTTACAAACCCTAGAATCAGCTAAACGAAACTAGCCAGACATACTGAAATAAAACATAAACATGATTAAGAAGAAAGCAATTGTAAAAATTGAATTATATAAAACCGAATAAGAACGATTGTAGCAGCTTGAATCTTAAATCTTGATCCAAGCCTTGAAAACCGGAAAGCAATAATATTCTAAAGCTATAAAACTGAAATAACGAGTCTCTCCGGTATATCTAGATAGGTCAAAAGAGGACCTATTTATAGTTTTCAGATTTCCTTCGATCACCATGGAAGTTGCCATGCAAAGTAGAACTCTAAAGGAAATAGAATCATGTAAAATAAGGCAACTCTCCAGCTGGATGCACGCTCTGGAAAACACTCCTACTCTTGCCAAATTCGCAGCTCTCGCCAGAGGAACGGCTGTCGTCAGGGAAACGGCTATCGCCAGAGAGATGGCTGATTTCTCTGCTCTGTCTCATTTATCTGCTCTGACTCATTTCTCTGCTCTGACTCTCACTTGGCTGCTCAGACTATTGTCTCCTCTGGTGATGACTTCGCTACTATGGAGATTGATTTATCTGACTATTGAGCGCTGGGCTTTACTTCTCTGATGCTGGCGCTTCTCTGCTCTGGAGATGTCGATTCCTCTGCTCTGGAGACCAGAACACCTAGAAAACGCCAAATTCATCCAAAATTCTCCAAAATTACATTCTTCCATCTCGAAAGCCTAAATCTCCTACAAAGCATAAAATACACCATAAAACGCACCAATTTCCAGAAGATTATCTTAAAATACGCACATACTAACCCTTAAAAATAGAGCAATTTAAGCATAAATCATTTACCTCATGAGTTTTGGCATCCTGAAGTTCTTGTTGGTATTGCTAAGAATGTTGGTACTCCCTTACTTATTGATGGCATGTCTGCTAGGGCATCTGTTGGTTATTTCGCTAAAGTGTTAGTCGAGATGAATATGGCTCTAGATATTCCCGAGTTTATTGATGTGCAATGCGATGAAGATATTTTTGAAATTTAATTTAGATATGAGGATTTGCCTTTTTTTGCTGTCTTTGTTCTACGCTTGGCCATTCTACTGAGAATTGCAGGAAACTCAATTCGAAGATGGATCCTTCTGACAATGAGCCGACTTCTCCGACTCAGCTGGCCGATCAGGCTAATGGTAGGCGTGTTAGGAGGCGCAGGAATAGGTCTCGGCGCAGGCGTGCCAGGAGCCGTTCAGTTTGGCGGCCTCGATCTGTGGGGCCTTCAGATAGTAGAGTTGAGCCGCTTGATAAGCCGGTTGACCCGCTGGGGGTGACTGCGAAAGCTACCTCATCTTCTGGGGTTCTCTCTAAGGAGACTCCTCATACTCCGGTGGCTGTTTCCTCGGGCATTTCGATGTTCAATTCCTTTTAGGCCCTCGATGATGAGCATCATCAGAGACTCTACTCTGGTCCCTTTGGATAGCTCTTCGGTTAATGTGTGTCCCCTGAACATGAGTTTAGATCCTGAGCTGGTGGCTGCGGTTTCTTCTAGTTTGGTTTATTCTTCTCCTCAGAAAAACTCGATCCCTGTGCAGCAGCCGGCTTCTGGTACTTTTGCGTCCGGCTCTCAGCGCAGTTTGGGCCCACCTTCTCCTCATCCGAAGAAGGTCTTGGCTGCTCGGCCCCCTCTACCTTAGGGTCGTGGTGGGCGAGGTGGGCGGTCCTCGTCGGCCTTAGACTCTGGCAGGTTTACCTATGTATCTTTCAGGAGCTCTTCCCCGATAGGCGGAGTTTATATCGATCCTCCTGGGAAGAAAGGAGGGACCAAGCCTTTAGTTGCGGCACGACGTGGTTGTTCCCCTGAGCCAGTGGAATTCTTGGAGAAAGTTGCTGCGGCCCAGTCGGTTGGTGCCGTGATTCAGAATTTCACCATTGATTTCTCATCTTCTGGAGCCTTTCAGCGGATGTCTGATGTCTCTGCTAGAGCCCCTTCGCAGAGATGGGGGGATGATGAGGTTGATAATGTTGTTGATCATCTTCAAGAGGATGCCCTTCCTACGGTTTCTCAATGAATGTGCTGTGTTGGAATATCAGAGGCATCTCTTCCTCTATGCCTCTCATTTCCCAGTACTGCAGCACTTATAGACTGAGTTTCCTTGGTGTTCTCGAGCCTAAATCTTGGTTTTCTAGTATCCTGAGTTCTTATTGGCGTTCTTTGCATCTATCCCCGGTTCATCAGAATGTTCATAGCAGACGTCGTTCTAATATCTGGGTTTTTGCTGATCCCTCTTTGACTCCGGATGTGGTTTTCTCTTCTGCTCAGGTTGTGGTCATTAGATGCTCTATCATGGGGACTATTTGCACGTTGGCTTTCACTCATGCTTCATGCGATTACATTGAAAGTCGTCAGCTCTGGTTGGATGTGGATCCCTTCATTGTGGGTCCTTTTCTTATAATTGTTGATTTCAATTCTGTCTTGGGTGCTCATGAGCGTCGGGGTCGTAGGACTCCGGCTTCTAGACCTTGTGGTGAGTTTCGTGCTTTCATTGAGGATCACGATCTGATTCATCCTGATTCCTCCGGTCCTTTCTTCACTTGGACGGATCGACGAAGGTTTTCTTCTCCGATTGAGTCGGTGCTGGATAGAGCTCTTTTCTCTCAGGACTTCTCTGATATTTGGTTTTCTTCTTCTGCGCTGGTTCTCCCTAGGCTTGTTTCCGATCACTCTCCTATTATGTTGAGATGCCAGGATACGGCCTCTACCCCGGCTGGCCGACGGTTTCGGTTTCTGAATATGTGGTGCTCTCATGAGGGGTTTTTGGATCAGGTCCGTGTCTCTTGGTCTTCGCCGTTGGATTGTCTCTGTCTGATGGTCCGTGTTACGAAAAAATTGAAACGTCTTCGCCCGACCCTCAAGGCCTGGAACAGGGATACCTTTGGGAACTACAATATTGCCTTAGCTGAGCTGCAGCAGGATTTGAGCTCCCTTCAGGAGGGGATTGATGAGCAGGGTTACATGGATGATCTTTTTGATCAGGAGGTTAGTTTGCAGGCTCGCATTGGCACGATCCTCTTGCGTAAGTCTGAGCATCTGCGTCAGCATAGTCGGGTTTCTTGGCTTTCTGATGGTGATAGGAATACCCATTTTTTTCCATTCTATGGTTAAATGGCGTCGTTCCAACCAAATCATCAAGAAGCTTAGTATTGATGGCGTTATCTCGGAGGACCCGGCCACCATGGCGGCTCATGTGATTCACTTCTATGAGGATCTTTTTTCTGAACCGATTTCCGGTGTTGTGGACAGGTCCTGGATTTCTGGTTACATTCCCTCTTTTGTCTCCTTGGCCCAGTCTGAGTTGCTTTCTGCACTCCCCTCTGCTAATGGTATTCGCTCGGTGGTCTTCTCCATGGATGGGAATAGCGCTCCTGGTCTTGATGGGTTTAATGGAGCCTTCTTTCAACATTCTTGGGAGGTGGTGGAGGAGGATATGATTGCCGCTGTGAGACGTTTTTCTCTCACGGCTATTTTCCTCACAGTCTCAACTCCAATCTGCTCTGCCTTCTTCCCAAGAAGGCTGATGTTGTCCTTGTTTCAGATTACCGCCCTATTGTGCTTGGAAACTTCTTCTTCAAAGTCATCACCAAAATTCTGACCTCTCGGTTGAACGCGGTGGCGGCAGAGATTGTTTCGGCCAATCAGTTCGATTTTATTTTGGGCCGTTCTATTCAGGAGTGTATTCTAGTTGCTTCTGAAGGCGTCAACTGCATGGAACGCTCAATTCAAGGGAGGAATATGGCCCTCAAGGTTGATATCCGGAAGGCCTTTGATACCTTGAGTTGGGAGTTTGTGGATGTTGTTTTGGACAGTTTTGGGTTCCCTCCTCTTTTTCGTCAGTGGATCAGCATCATTTTTCAGTCGGCCCGGATTTCTGTCCTCTTTAATAGGGAGAAGCATGGGTTCTTTAGCTGCTCCCATGGGGTTCGACAGGGTGATCCTTTATCTCTGGTTTTGTTTGGTTTAGCTGAGGAGGTCTTGAGCCGCCTTATTTTGGATACTGCGGATAGGGGTCTCATCGCCTGTATGCGGATGTCCTGTTCACTGCTTTTCCCTTCCCATCTCCTGTATGCCGATGATGTTATTTTATTTTATAAAGCTGGCAGGCGCAGTTGCAGGATGATCGAGTCTATTCTTCAAATTTATGCTAACATCTCTGGTCAATTCTGCAATAAAGCCAAGTCCACGATTTATTTTGGCAAAGGGGTCCCCCTTCAGTTGCGTCGCCAGCTTCAGAGGGATTTGGGCTTCTCCTCTGGTTCTCTGCCTTTTGTCTATTTGGGGGTCCTTATTTTCGCTGGCAGAGCCTCTTCTGCTCGATTGGCTTGCATTCGGGATCGCATTATTGCTCACTATCCTAAATGACAGGGCATGCAGCTGTCTACGGCAGGCCGTATTTGTCTGGTCACCTCAGTTATTCAGAGCGCGGCTGTTTATAGCATGTTGATTTACAAGTGGCCGGCTAAGCTGCTGCATAATCTGGATCGTGCTTGTCAGTCCTTTATTTGGACGGGCAGCACCACATCCAAGCCAAGGTCTTCGGTGGCTTGGAATAGAGTCTGTGCTCCTAAGGCCCAGGGTGGGTTGAACGTTAAGTCTTTCTCTCACATCAGTCAGAGCTTCATGCTTAGGTTGGGGTGGTTGTTGATCACTTCGGATTCCTTGGGTTTTCAGTTGTTCCGGCAACGTTATTTGGACTCCTGTTTGCGGCTTCGTTCTCCTTGGTTTTCTTCTACGATTTGGTTGGGTTCGCGGGATTCTATTCGTTCTTTGGTCAACGACACGCATTGTTCTATTGACTCTGGTTCCTCTATTCTTTTTTGGATGGATAGCTGGCTTGGCTACCGGCTGGTTGACAGGATTGGGATCCTGGCCGCGGAACATCAACTTCTCATGCAGCCAATCTCAGACTATTATTTTGATGACACTTAGCACTTCACTCTGGACTTCTTGCAGGCTTTTTCAAACATTGTTGTTGACATTGTGTCTGTTCCTATCAGTGGTGGGGAGAATCGTCGGGCTTGGACTCATTCTCATTTTGGAGAGGTCTCCTCTGCGCTTGCCATGGATCATGTTCGTCCTAGTTACCCGGCTGTGGATTGGGGCAAGTGGATTTGGGCGCCGTTTATTCCGATGCGCCGGTCCATTGTGACTTGGCTCGTTATTCTGGGCTGACTCCCTACGGCCAGTTCTATGGTCGCTCTGGTTACATTGGTCCAGGTTGGTGTCCTCTTTGCAGGAATGCGGGCGAGGATTGAAGGAATATTAAACTGAATTAACGTTCCGCTTTGCCCGATGATCGTTTCTTGGATTATTATTAATTTATCATACAACGATTAATCCTAACATGCTCCTATGAATTTAACAGCTGCACGTTGGAGTTCAGAAATACCTGAAGAATTCAGAAGAATTCGCAGATTCGCATCTGAACAGACCAGTCAGCTTCAAGCCTTCGTTTGAAGCCTCAAACGTCCTCAAATCGTATTTCTCCCAGAAATACGACTTCTTCGTCTTTGAGAGAGCTTTCCGTGGCCGCCTGATTCGTCTGAATCGGAGTTCTGTGGAGGAAGTTATGGCTGTTTTACAGAGACTGCCAGAACTTGGTTTCCTGCGAAAATCTGACTCCAGCTCTGATCTTCTCGACTGTATCCCGCTCAGCTTTCACCGTTGGATGGACAGCGATCTATGAAAGTCCCAAGAGAAATAAGTCCCACACGTTTTTCTTCCCTGCGCCCCACAGCTCTCAAAACCCTAATATTTTATCAGTCTGTTTTCCTGAGAGCTGACAGCTGTATTTTAATAGAATTAAATACGTAGAAGGCGCCAGAAATAATGTAGGAGGCGTGTTCTCTCTATACTAGGGCTAGGAGTCTTTGGGCCAGTCCAGGGACCAGATACAAGGAATAAAGATGGGCCTCAAATAAATTAATTTATCTATGGTCAGCTCAGACCATAATTAATTTATAAATATCAGTTCATTCCACTAGAGAACCGATACTGACTTACCCCTTTATTGCCGGTGATGAGTCGGGGGCTTGTATTTAGACTTATTAAATCTCCGTATTTAAAATATCCGACATCCATTAATTAATTAGAGCTCTGACAGCTTAAATTAATTAATCTCTTTATAAATCCTTAAGCAGTACCACTCAAACTTTATTATTACGCCTGAACTTAATCAACCTGCAGGGTTTAGCGCAATAAACCTTATTGAGCTCCTTAAGGGGATGTCATTATCCTATACCGGATACGGGTACTAATACAGATAATCAAATATCATATATTAACCGCTATCACCCAAGATACAGAGTACTCGAGTTAGTATATAACTTTCACCCATAGTAAGTCAAAGTGATATACGAATTAACATATATATCTGAATACTTATTAGTATTAAGATCTTATAAGTCACCGAGATCTTGATTATTCACTTAAGTCAGATAGAAGAATACATCTCAACTGTGGTCCTATCAATACGTAATGACGTACCAGTATAGACAAGTAGCCAAGACAAACTACTTCCATCTATACTGCAGCCTAAACCAATAACTTGTCCTAGAGTTATTTCGGCTGTGATCATATTATATCTCTTAAGGTTATTCCAATTATATGGTCTTCTGTGATCTACAACACACCATATAATCTACTTATATAGAGATAAAGAACATACATATGCAATCATGAACACAATCAGATAGGAGATTAGATAGTGAACTTAGGAAACATTGTATACAAGCATAAAACGTTCTTGCTTTCAGTATACAAATCCAACAATCTCCCACTTATACTAAAGCAAACTTTTAGTATACAATGCGTCTATTTACCAATCACCTAACACTTCTCCCACTTATACTTAAAGTTTCCTAAGTGGGTGGCATCAATCTGGCATCAGTCGCATTCCCATCTTTCAATGACCATTTGCGATAAGCCTTTTGTGAAAAGATCAGTAGGTTTCTCCAATATGTGAGAATTTATTCTTTGAGCACATAACCTCGATTTACGAATAATCGTATAACTTGGTACTTACTCTCCATGTGTTTGACCCCTTGTGGTTCTAGGATTCCTTAGAGTTTGCAACTGCACTTGAGGTACCATGAAGGTGATGCTCTCACGCAAACTAGGAATCACTCTTAGACCCTGTAGGTAGTGGTCAAACCAAAAGGTTTTACCTCCCAAGGAAAACACATAGCTCGAGGTAATTATTCTTTGTTCCGGTCAGCCTGGAAATCCGAAACCGTATAATCCAAAAAGGGAACTAAACTGTCTAACTGGTAAACTACCCTTATTCTCTAGTCAAGGACTTGAGAATATAATTTTACCACAGTTCAGTCTTAACTAGAACTATACTGATATCTTACAATCATGCTAACTGCATAGCAAATATAAGATCTCGTATATAGCAATCCATACATGAAGCTATCTACTGCGGAAATGTAGAAAACTGCCTTCATTTCCTCAACCTCAATAGGCATCTTAAGACATAGTCTTTAGATCAAGGAACGCCATATCTAAAAGGTAGCAATCCTTTCTTGGCGGTATTCATACTAAAACGAGTATTCTCAGTATCTGTGTAAGACACTCGAGATAAGCCCAACATCCTTTTCTAGTGATCCCTTATTGCTTTGATCACAAAGATGTATACTGTACCTCCTTAGTCTTTCATCTGAGACTGTTCGGATAACCATTACTTTATGTCTTGACAATAGCTCCATATTGTCGCCAATTAGGAGGATATTATCTACATAAAATGCAAGATAAACCACATCACCGATGACACGAGAGCGATTGATACGAGATGCTTCTCTCCCTCCCTCACGTAACCTTCAGGTTGTTGCACATGGCTGTCCTTATCTTTTTCAAGGTAATATATATGACATCCATTTGCAAGATCTCGATGGTTTAAGTGAACTGCTATGGGTAAAATGATCCGAATGTTCTGAGCATGGCACTGGCGAAAATATCATCATAACCTATACCCTCACACTGGGCATAACCTTTCGCCACCAGTCTAGCTTTAAAAACTACGACCTTGCTCATTCGGACTTATCATTCTCTTGTATACTCACTTGCAACCTATGGCTTTACGACATTCTGGTAGCAAGATTTTCTTAGTATACAACCATATTCTTAATGGATTGCTCCATTGAGGCGTGCCAGGAATCTACATTCTCGTCTTCCACTAATTCCAAGCAGATATCTGGGTCGATTCTCTTATATTCACTACCAGAGACTGAATCCAAAGATTCTCCCAAGAATATAAATCGATCGGGTTGTCCCACAACCCTCCCACTACAATGGATCTGTGGTGGCACATGTGTGTCAACAGTGCGTGCAGTGTCTTGTGGTACAAAACTCTTGCACACTTGGCTTGGGTGATGGAATCGCCTGTCTAATGTTTTCAATTTCTTGAAGCACACTATCTGACTTGGATTAGTGATTACTCCCATAGTCCACTTCTAAGAATCGTGTGTCATTGCTAATAACCACCTTCTGATTCTTTAGGACTAATTGCAAAGATACATTACTCATCATCGAACATATTTTTCCAAGAGTGACCTATTTCTTCTCTCCACCACACCATCTTATATAGGGATTACACGGTGTAGTAAAACTGGGTTGGAATCCCAAACACTGACAATGAATCAGAAAAGATCATTCCTAACACATTATTGGCCCTTTATCCCCTTTGCCATGAATGACCCGGTCTCCATCTTTTCCTCTATACAGGATTCGCAGGTTCCAAATGGTACAACCTGGATTAAATCCAATGTACTATTTAGACACAAGCCTTTGGATCCTGTTAAGATAGATGTGACCTAATCTAGGGTATCAATATATGTGTAAGATCCTCATGAGAGATTAGCCTTAACTTTTCTCTTTCTTTTGTTCGATGATGTAAATGCAATATAAAGGTATTTTGTAGACAAGTTATAGTATGAAGAGAGATGTTCAAAATACCAGAATAGACAACTTTGTCATTTCTTATGATAGAAACACCACTATCAAAAATGACATAAGATCCATCTATTCAAAATTTTGGAACATGATAAGGAACTCTCAAAAACTAAACTATGTCTTTAGAACTTTAAAGACAAGTCTCCAATTGCAACAACTGCGACTCTAGTCACGTTGCCTATGAAGACAATCATCTCATCACTTTTCAGCTTCCTTGTCAGCCTAAAAGCCATGCAAGGTGCAACAATCATTATCAGTTTCTCTCGTTATCCACTACTCACAACTGAGTAGAAAACGAGCTGACATGTCTCAGTTACTATAGCAAGTGAAGTACCTTAACCCTTTGCCTTGAGTATTGAAAGAAGAAATCTCCAATACTCAATCTTATCACACCACTACTCCCACTATTTCCCTTGTCTTTCTTGCCCTTTGGACCCTTCTTCTTCCCGTCATTCGACGAAGAAGATGGCTCACCTTTGGCAATAACAAGTGCTTGCACATCTCTTTCCCACAACTTCCTTAGCCGTAACTAGAGTAACTCAAAAGAAGTATCTTTCTTGCTCATAACAGCATTGAGGCGGAAGTTCTTAATTAAAAGACTTGGGAAGAGAGTTCAGGATAATATCGACTTTTGCCTCACCGTCGATACTCCCACTGAGCAAGTCAAATCCGTCAAAATTTGCATGACATGCTCGTGCACTGAGCTATGCTCACTCATAAAAATAACGAGATTACTCTCATCAAAATTAAATGAGCAGCTCAGTCCAACTCTCCGAACACTTTCTTGAGATTCAGCGTGATGCTAATAGCATCGTCCATGCCCTGATGTTGGAGCTACAAGGTTTGTGACATTGTACTCATAATATAGCATATAGCCACATTATTCGTCTCATGCCACCTTTTATGTAATTCCTTTTTCTCATCAGTGGACTCATTGTTCGGACCATAAGAACGTGGAGTAGTAAGCAACACAAAAATTGTGTTAGTTTGTGATAAAGATAGAAATCCAAAAACTGCGTTTCCAATTTATATATGTGGACCGGTAAAAAAAAAACTTAGTGCAAGAATAAAGAAAACAGGAGACATAGACATATCTGAAAGTAACGAACATAAAGCACATAATTCGTAACAATAATATTGTAACCTTTTGATAAAACAATATTAATGAAACCTCCAACTGCCCAAAGAATCCTATGTGCAAGCCACGCGGGTGGACGTTTACACAAGAACTCCTCAACCAGACTATTTACCTAGTCGTTTAATTTCCATCCATGTCAACTTAACCTTTTGACAAAGGAAATTAATAGTTGGACCTTAACTAGACCATATCATAATCAAGAAGGGACTCCTCGGGGAGTTGTACATTGTACTTGATATGATATCTAAGCAATGACCACAATTTAACCTTGATAATTAAATTCTCGAAATTGACATACTCACTCGGACCATGCCGCTTTCAATTTAATTATCTTGGTTATCTTATTTAATTCCATTCTCCAAAGTACTCGTGGAAATTACACAAGCAAGCCACGCGGGTGGACGTTTACTGCATAACTCCCACTACTTTAATGGATTTAAATATTTTTATAGAAACCTCATCTGACAAACTTATGAGAGGACAAATATGAAAGTAAGCCACGCGGGTGGACGTTTACTCATATCGCCAATCACTTTGTCTAGAGACCGCTTGTGGAGGTCTACATAATTTTAAGAATAAAAATTATTAAGTATTAACCAAACCTATCTTATTTAATTCCATCGTCTAAAGTACTCGTGAAACGATATACAAGTAAGCCACGCGGGTGGACGTTTACTGCATAACTCCCACTACTTTAATGGATTTAAATAGAAATCTCATCTGACAAACTTATGAAAGAACAAATATGAAGTAAGCCACGCGGGTGGACGTTTACTCACATCGCCAATCACTTTGTCTAGAGACCGGTTGTGGAGATCTAAATGATTTTTAATCATCTATAAAATTATTAATACAGCTTAGTCTTTTTTCTTTCAAAAGGTTTGATCATGCTCAACACATAATCCTAAACATGCTCATCTAGAACGCAACATGTAAAACATGCTCGCAGAATTCTAAAACATGCTTAAGAAAACGATAAACCTAGCATGCTTGTCTAAGCGCAGTTAATAAACACATATTAACAAGCAAAGACAAACACAGCATGCAACGAGCATAAAGGATTAACACCACGACATGCAACGAACAGAAAAAAGAATTAAAGTTCTTCGTGACCCATTCGTGGAATCCCAACATCTATTCTATTACATTTAAAACAGAAAAGAAAAGCCCAAAAACGAAACTTGGCCCGAACACACCATCCGGCCCGTCTTTGGAAAAACTAGGGTTTGGGCCCCCTAGGGTTTGGAAAAACTCACCCACCTAGGGTTGGAAGCCCCAAGCGCCGCCGCCTCCCTATGCAGCCCCCACCGCCGCACAGCAACCTCCCGGCGCGCGCAGCGCCCCGGCGCTGGCAGCCTCCTCGGCGTGCAGCAGCGACAGCAGCCGCCTTGGCGCGGCATCCGGCGCTCGGCAGCAGCTCTCCTCCGCGAGCAGCAGCAGCATGCCAGTAACAGCAGCACAGCAGCCCTCGGTGCTCGGCGACAGCAGCGGCAGCAGGTCCCTCGGTGTGGACAGCAGCAGCGGCAGCAGCGGCAGTGCGCGGCCCGCTGGGCGCGCAGCGCGCAGAGCGCGCAGGCGCGGCCCCGGGCGCGCACAGCCCCTGCCGGCTACAGCCTTCCTCCTCGCCCGACCCGCACAGCAGCAGCTCGCCTCGCCTCGCCTCACCTCGCCTGCAGCGCACGTCCAGGACCGAAAGCAGCAGCGGCCGCGCGGCGCCTGCCTGGGCGCGCTGTGCACGGCGTGCTTGCACCCGCGCGCGCGCTGCCCAACGACGCCCGCAGCCCCTCGTGTCCGGTCCCGTGCGTCTCCTTCTTACTCCGTTCATCGTTGTTGATTCGTCGTCGTCCTCGTCTCGTTCTCAATTTTACAGATTTACAACGGAAAAACAAAAACAATTTGAAATCCTAATCTAACCACGGATTTTCTCGTGGTGAAAAACGATTACAACGTCAAACGACGTATCCCACGAATCAACAGACCACGAAGAACAACAGCAGTAAAAACAACGCACATTATTAATCGTACATAAATTAATAATAGAGCCAAGAAATTAATCCTAGGCTCTGATACCAATTGAAGGAATATTAAACTGAATTAACGTTCCGCTTTGGCCGATGATCGTTTCTTGGATTATTATTAATTTATCATACAACGATTAATCCTAACATGCTCCTATGAATTTAACAGCTGCACGTTGGAGTTCAGAAATACCTGAAGAATTCAGAAGAATTCGTAGATTCGCATCTGAACAGACCAGTCAGCTTCAAGCCTTCGTTTGAAGCCTCAAACGTCCTCCAATCGTATTTCTCCCAGAAATACGACTTCTTCGTCTTCGAGAGATCTTTCCGTGGCCGCCTGATTTGTCTGAATCGGAGTTCTGTGGAGGAAGTTATGGCTGTTTTACGGAGACTGCCAGAACTTGGTTTCCTGCGAAAATCTGACTCCAGCTCTGATCTTCTCGACTGTATCCCGCTCAGCTTTCACCGTTGGATGGACAACGATCTATGAAAGTCCCAAGAGAAATAAGTCCCACACGTTTTTCTTCCCTGCGCCCCACAGCTCTCAAAACCCGAATATTTTATCAGTCTGTTTTCCTGAGAGCTGACAGCTGTATTTTAATAGAATTAAATACGTAGAAGGCGCCAGAAATAATGTAGGAGGCGTGTTCTCTCTATACTAGGGCTAGGAGTCTTTGGGCCAGTCCAGGGACCAGATACAAGGAATAAAGATGGGCCTCAAATAAATTAATTTATCTATGGTCAGCCCAGACCATAATTAATTTATAAATATCAGTTCATTCCACTAGAGAACCGATACTGACTTACCCCTTTATTGCCGGTGATGAGTCGGGGGCTTGTATTTAGACTTATTAAATCTCCGTATTTAAAATATCCGACATCCATTAATTAATTAGAGCTCTGACAGCTTAAATTAATTAATCTCTTTATAAATCCTTAAGCAGTACCACTCAAACTTTATTATTACGCCTGAACTTAATCAACCTGCAGGGTTTAGCGCAATAAACCTTATTGAGCTCCTTAAGGGGATGTCATTATCCTATACCGGATACGGGTACTAATACAGATAATCAAATATCATATATTAACCGCTATCACCCAAGATACAGAGTACTCGAGTTAGTATATAACTTTCACCCATAGTAAGTCAAAGTGATATACGAATTAACATATATATCTGAATACTTATTAGTATTAAGATCTTATAAGTCACCGAGATCTTGATTATTCACTTAAGTCAGATAGAAGAATACATCTCAACTGTGGTCCTATCAATACGTAATGACGTACCAGTATAGACAAGTAGCCAAGACAAACTACTTCCATCTATACTGCAGCCTAAACCAATAACTTGTCCTAGAGTTATTTCGGCTGTGATCATATTATATCTCTTAAGGTTATTCCAATTATATGGTCTTCTGTGATCTACAACACACCATATAATCTACTTATATAGAGATAAAGAACATACATATGCAATCATGAACACAATCAGATAGGAGATTAGATAGTGAACTTAGGAAACATTGTATACAAGCATAAAACGTTCTTGCTTTCAGTATACAAATCCAACAATCTCCCACTTATACTAAAGCAAACTTTTAGTATACAATGCGTCTATTTACCAATCACCTAACACTTCTCCCACTTATACTTAAAGTTTCCTAAGTGGGTGGCATCAATCTGGCATCAGTCGCATTCCCATCTTTCAATGACCATTTGCGATAAGCCTTTTGTGAAAAGATCAGTAGGTTTCTCCAATATGTGAGAATTTATTCTTTGAGCACATAACCTCGATTTACGAATAATCGTATAACTTGGTACTTACTCTCCATGTGTTTGACCCCTTGTGGTTCTAGGATTCCTTAGAGTTTGCAACTGCACTTGAGGTACCATGAAGGTGATGCTCTCACGCAAACTAGGAATCACTCTTAGACCCTGTAGGTAGTGGTCAAACCAAAAGGTTTTACCTCCCAAGGAAAACACATAGCTCGAGGTAATTATTCTTTGTTCCGGTCAGCCTGGAAATCCGAAACCGTATAATCCAAAAAGGGAACTAAACTGTCTAACTGGTAAACTACCCTTATTCTCTAGTCAAGGACTTGAGAATATAATTTTACCACAGTTCAGTCTTAACTAGAACTATACTGATATCTTACAATCATGCTAACTGCATAGCAAATATAAGATCTCGTATATAGCAATCCATACATGAAGCTATCTACTGCGGAAATGTAGAAAACTGCCTTCATTTCCTCAACCTCAATAGGCATCTTAAGACATAGTCTTTAGATCAAGGAACGCCATATCTAAAAGGTAGCAATCCTTTCTTGGCGGTATTCATACTAAAACGAGTATTCTCAGTATCTGTGTAAGACACTCGAGATAAGCCCAACATCCTTTTCTAGTGATCCCTTATTGCTTTGATCACAAAGATGTATACTGTACCTCCTTAGTCTTTCATCTGAGACTGTTCGGATAACCATTACTTTATGTCTTGACAATAGCTCCATATTGTCGCCAATTAGGAGGATATTATCTACATAAAATGCAAGATAAACCACATCACCGATGACACGAGAGCGATTGATACGAGATGCTTCTCTCCCTCCCTCACGTAACCTTCAGGTTGTTGCACATGGCTGTCCTTATCTTTTTCAAGGTAATATATATGACATCCATTTGCAAGACCTCGATGGTTTAAGTGAACTGCTATGGGTAAAATGATCCGAATGTTCTGAGCATGGCACTGGCGAAAATATCATCATAACCTATACCCTCACACTGGGCATAACCTTTCGCCACCAGTCTAGCTTTAAAAACTACGACCTTGCTCATTCGGACTTATCATTCTCTTGTATACTCACTTGCAACCTATGGCTTTACGACATTCTGGTAGCAAGATTTTCTTAGTATACAACCATATTCTTAATGGATTGCTCCATTGAGGCGTGCCAGGAATCTACATTCTCGTCTTCCACTAATTCCAAGCAGATATCTGGGTCGATTCTCTTATATTCACTACCAGAGACTGAATCCGAAGATTCTCCCAAGAATATAAATCGATCGGGTTGTCCCACAACCCTCCCACTACAATGGATCTGTGGTGGCACATGTGTGTCAACAGTGCGTGCAGTGTCTTGTGGTACAAAACTCTTGCACACTTGGCTTGGGTGATGGAATCGCCTGTCTAATGTTTTCAATTTCTTGAAGCACACTATCTGACTTGGATTAGTGATTACTCCCATAGTCCACTTCTAAGAATCGTGTGTCATTGCTAATAACCACCTTCTGATTCTTTAGGACTAATTGCAAAGATACATTACTCATCATCGAACATATTTTTCCAAGAGTGACCTATTTCTTCTCTCCACCACACCATCTTATATAGGGATTACACGGTGTAGTAAAACTGGGTTGGAATCCCAAACACTGACAATGAATCAGAAAAGATCATTCCTAACACATTATTGGCCCTTTATCCCCTTTGCCATGAATGACCCGGTCTCCATCTTTTCCTCTATACAGGATTCGCAGGTTCCAAATGGTACAACCTGGATTAAATCCAATGTACTATTTAGACACAAGCCTTTGGATCCTGTTAAGATAGATGTGACCTAATCTAGGGTATCAATATATGTGTAAGATCCTCATGAGAGATTAGCCTTAACTTTTCTCTTTCTTTTGTTCGATGATGTAAATGCAATATAAAGGTATTTTGTAGACAAGTTATAGTATGAAGAGAGATGTTCAAAATACCAGAATAGACAACTTTGTCATTTCTTATGATAGAAACACCACTATCAAAAATGACATAAGATCCATCTATTCAAAATTTTGGAACATGATAAGGAACTCTCAAAAACTAAACTATGTCTTTAGAACTTTAAAGACAAGTCTCCAATTGCAACAACTGCGACTCTAGTCACGTTGCCTATGAAGACAATCATCTCATCACTTTTCAGCTTCCTTGTCAGCCTAAAAGCCATGCAAGGTGCAACAATCATTATCAGTTTCTCTCGTTATCCACTACTCACAACTGAGTAGAAAACGAGCTGACATGTCTCAGTTACTATAGCAAGTGAAGTACCTTAACCCTTTGCCTTGAGTATTGAAAGAAGAAATCTCCAATACTCAATCTTATCACACCACTACTCCCACTATTTCCCTTGTCTTTCTTGCCCTTTGGACCCTTCTTCTTCCCGTCATTCGACGAAGAAGATGGCTCACCTTTGGCAATAACAAGTGCTTGCACATCTCTTTCCCACAACTTCCTTAGCCGTAACTAGAGTAACTCAAAAGAAGTATCTTTCTTGCTCATAACAGCATTGAGGCGGAAGTTCTTAATTAAAAGACTTGGGAAGAGAGTTCAGGATAATATCGACTTTTGCCTCACCGTCGATACTCCCACTGAGCAAGTCAAATCCGTCAAAATTTGCATGACATGCTCGTGCACTGAGCTATGCTCACTCATAAAAATAACGAGATTACTCTCATCAAAATTAAATGAGCAGCTCAGTCCAACTCTCCGAACACTTTCTTGAGATTCAGCGTGATGCTAATAGCATCGTCCATGCCCTGATGTTGGAGCTACAAGGTTTGTGACATTGTACTCATAATATAGCATATAGCCACATTATTCGTCTCATGCCACCTTTTATGTAATTCCTTTTTCTCATCAGTGGACTCATTGTTCGGACCATAAGAACGTGGAGTAGTAAGCAACACAAAAATTGTGTTAGTTTGTGATAAAGATAGAAATCCAAAAACTGCGTTTCCAATTTATATATGTGGACCGGTAAAAAAAAACTTAGTGCAAGAATAAAGAAAACAGGAGACATAGACATATCTGAAAGTAACGAACATAAAGCACATAATTCGTAACAATAATATTGTAACCTTTTGATAAAACAATATTAATGAAACCTCCAACTGCCCAAAGAATCCTATGTGCAAGCCACGCGGGTGGACGTTTACACAAGAACTCCTCAACCAGACTATTTACCTAGTCGTTTAATTTCCATCCATGTCAACTTAACCTTTTGACAAAGGAAATTAATAGTTGGACCTTAACTAGACCATATCATAATCAAGAAGGGACTCCTCGGGGAGTTGTACATTGTACTTGATATGATATCTAAGCAATGACCACAATTTAACCTTGATAATTAAATTCTCGAAATTGACATACTCACTCGGACCATGCCGCTTTCAATTTAATTATCTTGGTTATCTTATTTAATTCCATTCTCCAAAGTACTCGTGGAAATTACACAAGCAAGCCACGCGGGTGGACGTTTACTGCATAACTCCCACTACTTTAATGGATTTAAATATTTTTATAGAAACCTCATCTGACAAACTTATGAGAGGACAAATATGAAAGTAAGCCACGCGGGTGGACGTTTACTCATATCGCCAATCACTTTGTCTAGAGACCGCTTGTGGAGGTCTACATAATTTTAAGAATAAAAATTATTAAGTATTAACCAAACCTATCTTATTTAATTCCATCGTCTAAAGTACTCGTGAAACGATATACAAGTAAGCCACGCGGGTGGACGTTTACTGCATAACTCCCACTACTTTAATGGATTTAAATAGAAATCTCATCTGACAAACTTATAAAAGAACAAATATGAAGTAAGCCACGCGGGTGGACGTTTACTCACATCGCCAATCACTTTGTCTAGAGACCGGTTGTGGAGATCTAAATGATTTTTAATCATCTATAAAATTATTAATACAGCTTAGTCTTTTTTCTTTCAAAAGGTTTGATCATGCTCAACACATAATCCTAAACATGCTCATCTAGAACGCAACATGTAAAACATGCTCGCAGAATTCTAAAACATGCTTAAGAAAACGATAAACCTAGCATGCTTGTCTAAGCGCAGTTAATAAACACATATTAACAAGCAAAGACAAACACAGCATGCAATGAGCATAAATGATTAGCACCACGACATGCAACGAACAGAAAAAAGAATTAAAGTTCTTCGTGACCCATTCGTGGAATCCCAACATCTATTCTATTACATTTAAAACAGAAAAGAAAAGCCCAAAAACGAAACTTGGCCCGAACACACCATCCGGCCCGTCTTTGGAAAAACTAGGGTTTGGGCCCCCTAGGGTTTGGAAAAACTCACCCACCTAGGGTTGGAAGCCCCAAGCGCCGCCGCCTCCCTATGCAGCCCCCACCGCCGCACAGCAACCTCCCGGCGCGCGCAGCGCCCCGGCGCTGGCAGCCTCCTCGGCGTGCAGCAGCGACAGCAGCCGCCTTGGCGCGGCATCCGGCGCTCGGCAGCAGCTCTCCTCCGCGAGCAGCAGCAGCATGCCAGTAACAGCAGCACAGCAGCCCTCGGTGCTCGGCGACAGCAGCGGCAGCAGGTCCCTCGGTGTGGACAGCAGCAGCGGCAGCAGCGGCAGTGCGCGGCCCGCTGGGCGCGCAGCGCGCAGAGCGCGCAGGCGCGGCCCCGGGCGCGCACAGCCCCTGCCGGCTACAGCCTTCCTCCTCGCCCGACCCGCACAGCAGCAGCTCGCCTCGCCTCGCCTCACCTCGCCTGCAGCGCACGTCCAGGACCGAAAGCAGCAGCGGCCGCGCGGCGCCTGCCTGGGCGCGCTGTGCACGGCGTGCTTGCACCCGCGCGCGCGCTGCCCAACGACGCCCGCAGCCCCTCGTGTCCGGTCCCGTGCGTCTCCTTCTTACTCCGTTCATCGTTGTTGATTCGTCGTCGTCCTCGTCTCGTTCTCAATTTTACAGATTTACAACGGAAAAACAAAAACAATTTGAAATCCTAATCTAACCACGGATTTTCTCGTGGTGAAAAACGATTACAACGTCAAACGACGTATCCCACGAATCAACAGACCACGAAGAACAACAGCAGTAAAAACAACGCACATTATTAATCGTACATAAATTAATAATAGAGCCAAGAAATTAATCCTAGGCTCTGATACCAATTGAAGGAATATTAAACTGAATTAACGTTCCGCTTTGGCCGATGATCGTTTCTTGGATTATTATTAATTTATCATACAACGATTAATCCTAACATGCTCCTATGAATTTAACAGCTGCACGTTGGAGTTCAGAAATACCTGAAGAATTCAGAAGAATTCGCAGATTCGCATCTGAACAGACCAGTCAGCTTCAAGCCTTCGTTTGAAGCCTCAAACGTCCTCCAATCGTATTTCTCCCAGAAATACGACTTCTTCGTCTTCGAGAGAGCTTTCCGTGGCCGCCTGATTTGTCTGAATCGGAGTTCTGTGGAGGAAGTTATGGCTGTTTTACGGAGACTGCCAGAACTTGGTTTCCTGCGAAAATCTGACTCCAGCTCTGATCTTCTCGACTGTATCCCGCTCAGCTTTCACCGTTGGATGGACAACGATCTATGAAAGTCCCAAGAGAAATAAGTCCCACACGTTTTTCTTCCCTGCGCCCCACAGCTCTCAAAACCCTAATATTTTATCAGTCTGTTTTCCTGAGAGCTGACAGCTGTATTTTAATAGAATTAAATACGTAGAAGGCGCCAGAAATAATGTAGGAGGCGTGTTCTCTCTATACTAGGGCTAGGAGTCTTTGGGCCAGTCCAGGGACCAGATACAAGGAATAAAGATGGGCCTCAAATAAATTAATTTATCTATGGTCAGCCCAGACCATAATTAATTTATAAATATCAGTTCATTCCACTAGAGAACCGATACTGACTTACCCCTTTATTGCTGGTGATGAGTCGGGGGCTTGTATTTAGACTTATTAAATCTCCGTATTTAAAATATCCGACATCCATTAATTAATTAGAGCTCTGACAGCTTAAATTAATTAATCTCTTTATAAATCCTTAAGCAGTACCACTCAAACTTTATTATTACGCCTGAACTTAATCAACCTGCAGGGTTTAGCGCAATAAACCTTATTGAGCTCCTTAAGGGGATGTCATTATCCTATACCGGATACGGGTACTAATACAGATAATCAAATATCATATATTAACCGCTATCACCCAAGATACAGAGTACTCGAGTTAGTATATAACTTTCACCCATAGTAAGTCAAAGTGATATACGAATTAACATATATATCTGAATACTTATTAGTATTAAGATCTTATAAGTCACCGAGATCTTGATTATTCACTTAAGTCAGATAGAAGAATACATCTCAACTGTGGTCCTATCAATACGTAATGACGTACCAGTATAGACAAGTAGCCAAGACAAACTACTTCCATCTATACTGCAGCCTAAACCAATAACTTGTCCTAGAGTTATTTCGGCTGTGATCATATTATATCTCTTAAGGTTATTCCAATTATATGGTCTTCTGTGATCTACAACACACCATATAATCTACTTATATAGAGATAAAGAACATACATATGCAATCATGAACACAATCAGATAGGAGATTAGATAGTGAACTTAGGAAACATTGTATACAAGCATAAAACGTTCTTGCTTTCAGTATACAAATCCAACAAGGATATCGGTCACCTGTTTTGATAGTGTGCTATTGCTAGACATGTTTGGGGCTCCCTCTTCACTTGGTTCAGGGTGGATGGTTCGTCGATCCAGGAGATTGGGAGTTTGATCATTTGGGCTATGAAAATGCCTGCGAGCATGCAGGTGGACAATCTCTGGCGGGTTGGTGTTATGTCTGCCATTTGGAGCCTCTGGAATCTCCGGAACAGAGCTATTTTTGATGAGACTCCGATTTCTGCTGTGGCTTTGGCTATTCAGGTCAAAGCCTTCATTCTGGAAGCCTCTCGTTTCAGTTTGGGAGAGATGGCTAATTTTGTTCAGGAGTTGCTTATTCTTCATGGTCTTGGGGTGCCGGGTAGACCCCGTCGCCCTATTTCTTACATATATATGTTCTGGCTTCCTCCTCCTCATCCGTGGTGGAAGATTAACATTGATGGCTCGGTTCATGGCTCCCCTCTCCTTATTCATGCTGGAGGGGTTTTTCGGGACTCCTCGTCTGTTTTGGGTTGCTTCCATTTCTCTACTGGGCGTTTGAGGCGGAGCTTCTTGCCCTCATCATTGCTTTAGAGCAGATTGTGGTGCAGGGTTGGGATTATGTGTGGATTGAGATGGACTGCACTTACATGGTCGATCTCTTCCGTTTGCATTCTCACACGGTTCCTTGGAGGTTCTTCAGCCGTTGGCGGAAGGTACTCTCTTCCATTTCTGAGCTTCATATTATTATCACTCACATTTACAGGGAAGGGAATCGTGTTGCTTACTTCATGGCCTCTTCGGTGGAGGAGGAAGGATTCTGGCCTTTTGCGATTCCAGATATCCTCCAGCTGGTTAGTGATGACAGGAGGCTCTTGCCTTATGTTTGGATTGTCAATTGAGGGAGCTGTGTTTTCCAGGGAAGTTTCTGTCCTTTTCTTGCTTTTTTGTTTGTTTTCGTTTGGTTTGTGGGTTGTCTCTTGGTTCCGCTGGCTTTGGGTGATTACCTCTTTTTCACGGGTTTTTAAGCTTCTCTCGTTCCTTTGGTTTAGTGTTGGCTCCCTGTGGCTCTGGTTTGTGTTGGTTCAGGTGGTTGGCCTGGTCCCTTTCGTCCTGTGATTCTTGAGTTATGTAAGGAGTCTAAGGTTTTGGTTGCAACATCTTGATAAGTATTCCAGGACGTGATTTATTCGGTAGATGCTAGCAGGAGTGTCTTCATTGCAATAGGCTTATTATCTCTGGTTTGTATGGTTTGATTGGTTTTTGAGCTCCTGGTCTCTTCTCCTCTGATGGTCTCCTCATTATGAGCATGGGAAACCTCATGGGAAGTCTTTGGTTACCTCCAATTACTTTATCCCGTGAAGATGGCCTTCAAAGCTAAGCTTCTAATCATTTTAAATTAAGGAATGGAATGAGATTCATAAAAGTAATTGCATTTGGAGATTCACTTCTAGCGGAGAATTGGGTCTGATCGGATTGTTTGTATTATCTTGATGTTGCTTCTCAATGCCTTAGCTCTGCACACTCCTCGACGATGGTGGTTCTTGAGGGCCTGGGTCTGGTTGGAGACTGTTTGGTTGTTGAGCCTCTTAGGTTCCTTCGCTGTTCTGAAGTTTGTGATGGGGTTTGTTTGACCTGGTTGGAAGGGTGGTCTCTCCTTGGTTGGCGGCCCTGGGTGGTGGTTGTTTCTGCTGCCTTTTTTTTGTTTGTTTGGCATGTTCTCTCCTGTGTTTCCTTGGTTTACAGGTTCTTGTGTCCCTCCGTTCTGGTCTACTCTGGATCTTCCGAGCTGATGCTGATCTACTCTGGATCTGCCGAGCTGATGCTGGTCTGCTCTGGCTCTGGGGAATCGGGGTTGGATGCTCTGGTGTTTGTTGCCCTGGCGAGGTCTGCTCTGGCGTTGTCTGCTCTGGCTATGTCTGCTCTGGTGTTGTATGCTCTGGCTCTTTTGCTCTGGTGCAGTCTGCTCTGGCTCTGCACCTCTGGTGTTTGTCTGCTCTGGCTCTTTTGCTCTGGTGCAGTTTGCTCTGGCTCTGCTGTTCTGCTCTGCGCAGCCTTGCCCGGAAGGGTGTATTGCTCTTCCTTGCGTTTTTTTGGTTGTTGCTTTCCCTTTGCATTGTTTGCTCCCTTTTTGCGAGGGTTTAGTTGTTTTCTTTTCGTTTTTTTTTTTTTTGCTTTCTTTTTTTAGGCTCATCTCCTTGTTTGCGCCTGTGCTTTCAAGGTTGTTTCCAAACTTCTTTTTTCAATAGAATTTCCATTTCAGCAGTGTAGGCTGATTTAATCAAGTGTTTTATTTTATTATTTTCGTTAGGGTGGCTTAAATTGGGCCTTAGTTGAGTCAGTTTTGAGTTTTATACTTTGTTTTGACTAAGGATTTTTTCCTTATTAGATTAGGGTTTGTTTTAAGTTGTTTCCTTGTTAGACTAGGTTTAGTTTTTGCCTATATATATGGTTGATATGTAGCCCACGAAAATTGAACATTATTTTATCAAAAACTGTGAGTTTTATTTCTCTCTTGAGAGTTTTCGAATTCCTCTTGAATTTTTCCAAGAGAATTCATCTATCGGCGTAACGACGAGTTAACCAACCCTCGTCGGGTGTCATTCATTGTCCCCGAGTTGCTGCGTCAACGTCACGTTGGGGTTTAGGGAATTCAATTCGCCTAACTCATTCCGTGGGTTCGATTCAGAGGTTTTCGGATCTTCCATCATCTATCATTCGTTATCAAGTCTTCCGCTTGCGTGTTCGATTGATTGATCGGAAAGGATCATATCACAATTGATTCTGAATTCTAGCAAGGGCAGGCTTCTTCCGCTTGTAGTGGTCAGACGGATTGCTGCTTTCAATTTGACTCATACCAGGTGGTTTGTTTCGGGTTCCCATGCCCCAAGTTACACTTGAGAGGCACTGCGCCTAGGCTCCATGCTGGTAAACATGTAACACCCCGTATTTTGAGAAACTATTTGTGCCCTAGCTCGATTTAAATTGAGTTTTTAAATAGTAGCTAGAGGAATTATGCACGGGGGCGAATAAATGAGATAAGAATTATTTTGAGAATTATAGAAAGCGATATTATTTTCTCGGGTCATATAAATTCTCTTATTGGGAGACATGTCTTCGCCCTATATTTTTATTGAAATGTCTATGTGATATTAATATTTTACGTGGTAGAATATTCACATATACTTTATTGATGCATTGTTATTATGATATTAGATATATCATAATTGAGATAATTTTTTCTCACATGAATAAATATATTTTCATGAGATATATTTTTCCCACATACTAAATACGAGTTATAATTATTCAAGTATATATATATATCCATATATATATATATATATATATAGATGCATCTCTCTTTCTCTCTCACTCTCTCTCCCTCACGATCTCTCTCACTCTCTCTCACTCTCTCCCTCGATCTCTCTTCCTCTCTCACTCCCTCTCGATCTCTCTTTCTCTCTCACTCTCTCTCGATCTCTCTTCCTCTCTCGATCTCTCTCAATCCCTCTCACCCTCACGCAGCACTCCCTCCCCTCTCCCCTACATTACTCTTCCCTTCCCCCATAAATGGAGATCACATGCACCATTAAATGAGGCATATGTAAGCATGATGAGCCATCTAAGGTCTAACCTATCTAGCCAACATAATCCCCATTTTTAAGCCCTCACAATCACATGCAAATCTTCCTCTCACCTCTCTCTCTCGTCCCTCACTCTTCTCTCTTCTCTCCTTCTCTCTTCTCATTCTCTATTCACCTCACCTCATGACATCCTCACCCATTACTTCTTCATTTACTGCAAGATTGGGCATTAATGGAAAGATCACACCATCAATTCTCATCAATGCCAAGCCTTCTCTCCCTCTCTTCTTCTTCTTTATTTTCGGCAGCCTCCCCTCCTCACTCCACCACACTTCTCTCCTTGTTTCACCATTTTTGGAAAGAGTTAAGGAAGCCAAAAGTGTTCTACCTACACACTAAAGCCATCAAGTGTGCTCCAATCTTCAAGCACAAGCTCCAAGCCTACTACGCATCATCTTCTACTCCACCTCCATTGATCTTGTTGGTAGCAACCTCAATCCTCCTCTTATGTTATGTATATATTTTCATGATGTATAAGCATGTATATTGAAGCATATGGAAGCATGATAGTCCCCTCCCTACTCTTATGATTTTCGAAAATGTTGGTGAAAGAAAGCATATGAACTCCTTCAAACTTTCCACTACTCCTCATATGCTCATACACCTCTACATGTTAGATGCATGAGAAAGGAAGATATATTTCTTGAAAACCCTTGAAGGGGTTATATGTTATGATAATTGAAGAATGATGAGTTATTAGTGAGAAAATGCATGAGCATGATGGTGAAATTATAGATCTAAAGTGATATGTATAAATGTTGTTATTTCAACCATTTTGAGAAGTTTTTTTACGTTCTGGACTGATCAGTCGACGAGGTTTCTCTCCTCCAAAAATCTTCAAAGTTTTACAGTGTGTAGATATATGTGTCTTGTAAGCTCTGGTAAAATTTCTTTTACTACCGTTTTTAAATATAAAACTTTTACTGCACATTTCCGCCGGAAATCTAGAAAGGCAGTCACTTGAGTCACACTTTTCAGTGACTTCCAAAAACATTCACCCTCCCAACATTTAATGACAGAACGATACATGTGTTATACAGATGTATGTAAAATTTCAACCCATTTGGAAAATGTTTACTATTTTTCAAAAATCCTAACTTCCAGTCGTGCAAAACTGCCGAATCTGGTAGACTGTGGGAAAACACCCATATCTCTTAAACCACTTGGAGTTTTTTACTCTACTTTTTTTTAAATAAAACTAGACTCATAGAGGTTTTCAACGGTGTAAGTCTTTAATCCAGGAGATTTCTGAGTTAAAACAGTTTATTCTTTAAAGTTGAGGCAGAGCAGAATGGTAAACTGTAGGAGTCCGAAAATTTCTACCTTGAAATTGTTTTGAGGATTTTAAAGTTTTGGTGGAATAATACACCATGTTATGGCATGAAAATGCTACTAGAAAATTTTATATATTTTCCAAAGCTTACATGAATTTTTGAGAATTTACTTACAAGGAAAAAGATTTCAAGTTCATAGGATTATTTTCAAGTTATTTGACTATTGAGATAATTCCTAAATGTATTATGTGGAATGGGTGATTAGTTTGAAGTATGAATGACTATGTGATTTATATGAATGCTATTTACCTAGGATTGAGAGTCTTTTAATTGGATAAGATATCCAATTAAATTGGGAGGTCCAATTGGGTAAATAGTAGAGAAGTTATAAGATGAGATTAAGCATTGATGCAAGTATAAGTATTAGATATTAGTTAGATTAAATTCTAACTAGAGTTTATTTTGTCACATGGCAATCTAAACCACGTGCGCCACTAAAGGTTCGAGTGACAGCCGGCGTTAGTACGACTCTGAGCGTTACGTCATCGACCCCTGAGACAGGTGGGCTTTATTCTAACTCTATTATGGCTAGCTACCATGATAATGAGTTCAAATGCAAATTCTTATGAAAATGAAGCATGTTGAAGCATTATTGATGAATCTTATGAAAATGAAGCATGTTGAAGCATTATTGATGAGTATTATGAAAATTGTCAACTTGCCATATTTATTATTGATGAGAATGAGATGTGGTATGTTGCATCTATGAAAGACATGATTATGATCATGATGTAAGATATCGGCCTTTGACTGATTTATATGACAGTAAAGGTTTTGTGCGCAGAGGTGATCGTGAGCCGTCTTTAGTCGGCCGGTCACGGTGATTTGAAGGAGGCCTCCTTCTCTTCACCTAGTATATATATGTTATATGAGTTCTGATAGTTGGCACATACCCTGAATATAATATCTGCAGACTAATGATATTATTATGATGATGCAAATGAGTTTATGACAGAAAAACATGAACAGGTATTTTAAATCTCAGCTAAATCCTGTTGATGCATTGAAAAGGGCAAGATTGACATATAGCTCTAAGAGCAACATTTCAATTATTTCCGGCATGAGTCCACTGAGTGCTTTTTGGTACTCAGCCCTGCATGTATTTCTAAATGTGCAGGTCTGGCTTGGCGCGAGGATGGGTGAAGGTTGTTGGAATTGTCAGTTGGCTGTGTCTTTCCTATGTCTCATATTTATCTTTACAAGCTTTGACTCTATAAGAATTTGAACTCCCTGCTATATGTCTTCACACATATAGTAACGCATCTCGCTGCACATCTCTGATGAAACTCTTTATTTAATTTGCTTATGCCTGTAATATCCCTTAAGGGAAATACTTCTTAAACCCTTGCTAAGTTTCAATCGCTTAATTATGTTTACCCAAGCTAGTAATTATTTTAGTCTTAACATCTTTCTTGAAAATGAGTAAAGTTTGCAATTGCTTCCGCTAAAACAAGATGTATTTCCATTTCTTTCACTATTTCTTTTATTAGTCGTACGATACTTGGTATACGCTATCACTGGCTATATCGGGCTGCGACAGAGTGGTATCAGAGCAGCTCGTCTGCTCTGAGTATAATCTCTTATAGAGTCTCTTCTTGATTGAGTCTAAGCTAGAGTCTTAGACTAAAAGAGTTATGTCACTGACAAGAGCCAACACCCCATCTCCGCCAGCTTGACGAGGTATGCAAAAGTTAAAGTTTAAAGTTACTTATGAGCATGAGTTATGCAATTGATTAAGTTGATGAGAAAGCAATATTTATAAGTTGAGAAAGAAGCATGATTAATGCATGATGCAATTTTATTGATACCTTGTTTTGGTTGATTGAATAAGTAAGACGGTGGAATTTTTATTGGAATCAATGTTGATACCAATGCACCACGAGAATCCTAGAGGAACACCGACAGACAAGTATGTTATTGAGTAATAAACGAGTAAGTCATTCTTGACTTAGTTTGAGTAACACAAGTTGTTATTTTTGTTTATAGCATGGCAGACGGATTCGACATAGTACAGGCTTTCTATGATTGTACCATGGAGCACCACGAGACTATTGGAGAGTTCTTGACTCGCTTCCACCACAGGTGGATTGATGCCATAGAGCACGGGGTCACGGCTCAGCAGGCTATGCAGATACTGCCACATAGGATGCCACCCCACTGGCAGGCCTGGTGTCATTTCATCGCCCCAGACTTCTATAGCCCGTTGGCACCGGGAGGTTTTGAGGTGCGATTCCCGGAGTACCAAACCATTTTGTTGAGCCGGTTCGTGATGTATGCGAACCCACCCTACTTTTATCTGACGGAGAGTAACACCAGAGAGGGTGAGGCAGAGAGCTAGCCTCAGGGTCTTCCTGAGACTGAGGATCCCCTTATGGCATTGGGACTAGAGCTCCTTAGCTCCTAGCCGATTGATGACCCTATTCTTGCACTTCCTCAGGGCACTCTGCCCGAGGAAGAGATTTCTCCTATTGATGTCTTGGACCCTCACTACCCCATGTATTCTCCCGGGATGTACTCCCCGACCTTCGGATATTTATCCTTTGTTACCCCGATGACCATCGATACCACTGAGCAGCTGATGAGCCCCATCCGCGAGACCCTTCCTGTTCCTCCCCTCCCTGCTGTTGGAGAGGGTGAGATCGCTATGGCCGATGTTGACCCATTCGCACCAGGGCCTTCACGACCCCCGGGGATGGCTAGAGACCCGGAGGACGACGCAGGATCAGTCCCGGTTGTTGGGACTCTCACCTCACAGCCCTTGGATCTTATTGGCATGGGAGTGACGATGGTAGCTGGGGTGATGGTAGAGGTCATGGGTGGATATGGTTTTGATATGATGGTATTAAGTGGAGATGCATATGTATATGGTATCTTTGTTTAGATAGCCCATAGTTTTGGCTGGCAATGGATAGTTCCATCCCAGGCCAGGGCTTGTACTTATTTTGTTAGGCCCCTATAGTACACGGGTAACAGATAGTATTTGTACCCAGTGGTAGGGCTGCTTGTACATAGACGCACTATTGACGCAGTAGCTAGGTCTTTAACAGAGTAGTACTTTGTACTGACCTATAGCAGTTTATAGATCATAGTATACACTTTTGTACAAAAGAAGACCTCGCTGAGGCAATTTTCACGATATATACATGTTGGGCCAAAGTGGCCATTTTTGACTAAATGAGAAATGTGATTACCTGTTTTGATGCATTGTTATATAGTAATTGTCAATTTGTATACATTAATTGAAAACAGAGTACTTTGATGCATTGAGTATACTCTATGTGATAATGAATATATATATATATGAGATGCATGATACGTTGTGAATTACTCAGCTATAAGACTAGAGTATGATGAGCCTTGTCACATAGAGGAACTTATCTTTTGATCAAACTTGTAGATTGTCATAATGCCTCCACGAAGAGTGTACAGAAATGTACCCGTAAATGAGGAAGAACCCAGAGAACCTACGCCGCCGCCTCCACCTCATGATAGGAGAGTGGAAGAACTTTTCTTAAGACAGAACCCACCGACTTTCGCAGGCACGGGAGACCCTACTGAAACTGAAGAATGGATTCGTGCTATGGAACGAATCTTTCGATTTTTGAGATGCAATGACGCAGAACGTCTTATGTGCGTGTCTTACCAGTTGAAAGGAACCGCCGACTATTGGTGGGAAGCAAAGCAGAAAACTATGGCCCCGAAGCAGTTAGATGAACTCACTTGGGAGCTTTTTAAGACTGCTCTGTGTGAGAAGTTCATACCCAGAAGCTATAGGAAAAAGAAGGAGATGGAGTTTACCACCTTAAAGCAAGGGAATAAAAATGTAGTGGAGTACGATCGACTATTCTGCGATCTGGCTCGCTATGCACCGTATAGAGTGGATACGGATGAGAAGATGTCCGAGTTGTTTTGCGCCGGACTGCGACAAGAGATAAGAGTTGTATTGGCAAGTCAAACGGCACTTTCCTATGCCGAGGCCTTGAATAGAGCTCTAGATATGGAGCTAGCAATGCAACCGGAGAAAGCAACACACGCTCCAACGCCTCCATCAGCTCAATATACGCAAGTATCAAACACTCCCTACTCTAACCAAGGACAGAAAGGAAAACGCAAATGGGAAAATCGTGGAAATGAGGGTAAAAAGCCATGGCAAGGTCAGAATGTCCAGCCTCCATTCGTGAAAGGCGATAAATCATTTTATGGTGGACCAGCGACCTCACACCCCGGACACCAAGGGATACCCCCTTGTCCTAAGTGCAACAAGTTACACACAGGAGTGTGCAGAGTTGGAAACCCAAATTGTTTCACTTGTGGAAAACCAGGGCATTACTCGAGCCAGTGCCCCAACCGACAGCAAGGGATGAGTGGAGGAAGACCCAATCAGTTTCCAACCCCACAGCTCAGGGCAATGGAAGGAATTCTTCCTCTACCTCAACCACTACAACAACAACCTTTTCGCCGTCCAAATCAGCCTCATAAGCAGCTACCTGCACCGCAAGCAGGAAGACCACAGCAATATCAAAGGATGTATGCTATTAATCAGAAGAATCAGGATAAGAACCAAGGAAACTTAACAGGTATTGGGGAACTGAAAGGTGTACCCATTGTTATTCTCTTTGATACGGGAGCATCACATTCTTTCATCTCATATACCTGTGTGGATACGTTAGAGCTGAATGTAGAACCAGCCCAGTTACACTTAAGGGTAGCCACACCCTTAGGGAAGATCACCACCGTTACACATGTGTGTCCTAACTTGGAATTCGAATTAGGACCTCTTAAGCTTAAGGCTAAGACGTTGAGACTTCTGCGCATGTGGACCACAGACATCATTTTGGGAATGGACTGGTTAGCAGAACACCATGCGGTGATACAGTGCGAGCAGAGATGGATATCGTTCCAGCCACCTGGCCAGGAACCTACATGTTTTAATGCCATCAATAGGAAATGGAAGAAGACACCTATCATCTCTGCAGTGCAAGCGAACAAGATACTAAAAGAAAAGGGCGCGACAGCATATTTAGTATACTTGAACCAAGAAGAGGAAGCACAAATAAAGATTGAAGATGTACCTATAGTGCGGGAGTATCAAGACGTTTTCCCCGATATTCTACCAGGTCTACCCCCGAACCGACAATTAGAATTCACGATCGATTTGGAACCTGGAGCAGCACCAATATCCAAGGCACCATATAGGATGGCACCAGCAGAATTGCAAGAACTGAAGTTGCAACTACAAGAGTTGTTGGACATGGGATTCATTCGACCCAGTGCTTCGCCTTGGGGAGCACCGGTCCTGTTTGTCGAAAAGAAAGATGGAAGTTTAAGATTATGCATCGATTATAGGGAATTGAACAAGGTGACCCTAAAGAACAAGTATCCTTTGCCACGTATAGACAATTTGTTTGATAAACTTCGAGGAGCACGCGCTTTCTCAAAGATAGATTTAAGGACGGGATATCACCAATTGAGGATACGACCTGAGGAAATTCCAAAGACAGCATTCCGCACGAGATACGGACACTATGAGTTCATAGTGATGCCTTTTGGTTTAACAAATGCCCCAGCCGTATTCATGGATCTCATTAATCGAGTGTTTCATGAATATTTGGATCAATTCGTGTTGGTATTCATTGACGACATCTTGATTTACTCGAAGAATGAGAATGATCATGAAGAGCACCTTAGAACTGTGCTAGAGAAGCTAAGAGCTGAAAAGCTTTATGCTAAGTATAGCAAATGTGAGTTTTGGCTACGAGAAGTTAATTTCTTGGGCCGCGTCATTTCAGCTGCAGGAATCAAAGTGGATCCTGCCAAGGTTCAAGCAGTGCAAGAATGGAGATCACCAACGACACCTCACGAGATTCATAGCTTTCTAGGATTAGCAGGCTACTATCGTCGTTTTATACAAGATTTCTCCAAAATAGCCAAGCCTCATCTGCTCAAGAAAGAAGTCAAATTCTTGTGGACAGACGAATGCGAACAAAGCTTTCAAGAATTGAAGAAGAGGTTGACCACTGCCCCGGTACTAGCCGTTCCAGAAGCAAACAAGGAATACACTATCTATACGGACGCATCAAAGAAAGGACTAGGTTGTGTACTGACCTATAGCAGTTTATAGATCATAGTATACACTTTTGTACAAAAGAAGACCTCGCTGAGGCAATTTTCACGATATATACATGTTGGGCCAAAGTGGCCATTTTTGACTAAATGAGAAATGTGATTACCTGTTTTGATGCATTGTTATATAGTAATTGTCAATTTGTATACATTAATTGAAAACAGAGTACTTTGATGCATTGAGTATACTCTATGTGATAATGAATATATATATATATATGAGATGCATGATACGTTGTGAATTACTCAGCTATAAGACTAGAGTATGATGAGCCTTGTCACATAGAGGAACTTATCTTTTGATCAAACTTGTAGATTGTCATAATGCCTCCACGAAGAGTGTACAGAAATGTACCCGTAAATGAGGAAGAACCCAGAGAACCTACGCCGCCGCCTCCACCTCAAGATAGGAGAGTGGAAGAACTTTTCTTAAGACAGAACCCACCGACTTTCGCAGGCACGGGAGACCCTACCGAAACTGAAGAATGGATTCGTGCTATGGAACGAATCTTTCGATTTTTGAGATGCAATGACGCAGAACGTCTTATGTGCGTGTCTTACCAGTTGAAAGGAACCGCCGACTATTGGTGGGAAGCAAAGCAGAAAACTATGGCCCCGGAGCAGTTAGATGAACTCACTTGGGAGCTTTTTAAGACTGCTCTGTGTGAGAAGTTCATACCCATAAGCTATAGGAAAAAGAAGGAGATGGAGTTTACCACCTTAAAGCAAGGGAATAAAAATGTAGTGGAGTACGATCGACTATTCTGCGATCTGGCTCGCTATGCACCGTATAGAGTGGATACGGATGAGAAGATGTCCGAGTTGTTTTGCGCCGGACTGCGACAAGAGATAAGAGTTGTATTGGCAAGTCAAACGGCACTTTCCTATGCCGAGGCCTTGAATAGAGCTCTAGATATGGAGCTAGCAATGCAACCGGAGAAAGCAACACACGCTCCAACGCCTCCATCAGCTCAATATACGCAAGTATCAAACACTCCCTACTCTAACCAAGGACAGAAAGGAAAATGCAAATGGGAAAATCGTCGAAATGAGGGTAAAAAGCCATGGCAAGGTCAGAATGTCCAGCCTCCATTCGTGAAAGGCGATAAATCATTTTATGGTGGACCAGCGACCTCACACCCCGGACACCAAGGGATACCCCCTTGTCCTAAGTGCAACAAGTTACACACAGGAGTGTGCAGAGCTGGAAACCCAAATTGTTTCACTTGTGGAAAACCAGGGCATTACTCGAGCCAGTGCCCCAACCGACAGCAAGGGATGAGTGGAGGAAGACCCAATCAGTTTCCAACCCCACAGCTCAGGGCAATGGAAGGAATTCTTCCTCTACCTCAACCACTACAACAACAACCTTTTCGCCGTCCAAATCAGCCTCATAAGCAGCTACCTGCACCGCAAGCAGGAAGACCACAGCAATATCAAAGGATGTATGCTATTAATCAGAAGAATCAGGATAAGAACCAAGGAAACTTAACAGGTATTGGGGAACTGAAAGGTGTACCCATTGTTATTCTCTTTGATACGGGAGCATCACATTCTTTCATCTCATATACCTGTGTAGATACGTTAGAGCTGAATGTAGAACCAGCCCAGTTACACTTAAGGGTAGCCACACCCTTAGGGAATATCACCACCGTTACACATGTGTGTCCTAACTTGGAATTCGAATTAGGACCTCTTAAGCTTAAGGCTAAGACGTTGAGACTTCTGCGCATGTGGACCACAGACATCATTTTGGGAATGGACTGGTTAGCAGAACACCATGCGGTGATACAGTGCGAGCAGAGATGGATATCGTTCCAGCCACCTGGCCAGGAACCTACATGTTTTAATGCCATCAATAGGAAATGGAAGAAGACACCTATCATCTCTGCAGTGCAAGCGAACAAGATACTAAAAGAAAAGGGCGCGACAGCATATTTAGTATACTTGAACCAAGAAGAGGAAGCACAAATAAAGATTGAAGATGTACCTATAGTGCGGGAGTATCAAGACGTTTTCCCCGATATTCTACCAGGTCTACCCCCGAACCGACAATTGGAATTCACGATCGATTTGGAACCTGGAGCAGCACCAATATCCAAGGCACCATATAGGATGGCACCAGCAGAATTGCAAGAACTGAAGTTGCAACTACAAGAGTTGTTGGACATGGGATTCATTCGACCCAGTGCTTCGCCTTGGGGAGCACCGGTCCTGTTTGTCGAAAAGAAAGATGGAAGTTTAAGATTATGCATCGATTATCGGGAATTGAACAAGGTGACCCTAAAGAAAAAGTATCCTTTGCCACGTATAGACAATTTGTTTGATCAACTTCGAGGAGCACGCGCTTTCTCAAAGATAGATTTAAGGACGGGATATCACCAATTGAGGATACGACCTGAGGATATTCCAAAGACAGCATTCCGCACGATACGGACACTATGAGTTCATAGTGATGCCTTTTGGTTTAACAAATGCCCCAGCTGTATTCATGGATCTCATTAATCGAGTGTTTCATGAATATTTGGATCAATTCGTGTTGGTATTCATAGACGACATCTTGATTTACTCGAAGAATGAGAATGATCATGAAGAGCACCTTAGAACTGTGCTAGAGAAGCTAAGAGCTGAAAAGCTTTATGCTAAGTATAGCAAATGTGAGTTTTGGCTACGAGAAGTTAATTTCTTGGGCCACGTCATTTCAGCTGCAGGAATCAAAATGGATCCTGCCAAGGTTCAAGCAGTGCAAGAATGGAGATCACCAACGACACCTTACGAGATTCGTAGCTTTCTAGGATTAGCAGGCTACTATCGTCGTTTTATACAAGATTTCTCCAAAATAGCCAAACCTCATCTGCTCAAGAAAGAAGTCAAATTCTTGTGGACAGACGAATGCGAACAAAGCTTTCAAGAATTGAAGAAGAGGTTGACCACTGCCCCGGTACTAGCCGTTCCAGAAGCAAACAAGGAATACACTATCTATACGGACGCATCAAAGAAAGGACTAGGTTGTGTACTGATGCAAGAGGGAAAGGTAATAGCTTACGCCTCGCGACAGCTGAGGCCACATGAAGCAAATTACCCGACACATGACCTAGAGCTAGCAGCAGTAGTACACGCATTGAAAATTTGGAGACACCACCTTTATGGAGTAAGGTGTGAAATTTACACCGACCATAAGAGTCTCAAATATTTCTTTGAACAAAAGGATCTGAATATGAGACAAAGAAGATGGCTAGAATTGGTCAAGGACTATGATTGTGGAATCAATTATCATCCAGGCAAAGCCAACGTCGTGGCAGATGCCTTGAGCAGAATGGAACGAGTCAAGCTAGGATGTATCCTAACCAAGGAGAATGACTTGGTCAGGGAATTCAAAAGGTTAAGGTTGGAAGTGGTATTTCCGCCGCAAACCACAGATTTGATCATGGCGACACTCAGTGTTTACCCCGATCTAAGATCAAGGATTGTTAGTATGCAAAGAGAGGATGAAAAATTGGAAAGATTGCGAGTGAAAATCCGTACCGAGAAGCTTGAGTCATACCAAGAAGCCGCAGATAATGCATTGATGTTTGAGGGAAGAATCTGTGTACCCAATGATGAGAAGTTAAGAAATGAAATCATGAGCGAGGCTCATGACACGCCTTACGCAGCACATCCGGGAGGTACGAAGATGTATCAAGACTTAAAAGCAAGATTTTGGTGGGAAGGCATGAAGCGAGACATAGCTTCATTTGTAGAACGATGTTTAGCTTGTCAGCAACTGAAGGCGTTGCACCAACGACCTTATGGCTAATTACAACCGTTGGAAATCCCCGAATGGAAATGGGACCACATTGCCATGGACTTTGTCACTGCTTTGCCAAAGTCGAATAGAGGGAATACCGCCGTTTGGGTGATCATAGATAGATTGACGAAAAGTGCTCACTTCATACCGATTCCTATTACGCATGGATCTAAAAAGTTAGCTCAAATATACATTCGTGAGATAGTACGTTTGCACGGAGTTCCAATGACGATTACCTCCGATAGAGATACAAAATTCACCTCACGTTTTTGGATGAGCTTACACAGGGAATTGGGTACTAAGTTGACTTTTAGCCCAGCTTTTCATCCACAGACGGATGGGCAGTCCGAAAGAACTATACAAGTTTTGGAAGATATGATTCGGACTGTAGTTTTAGATAGAGGAGCTCAATGGGAACAAGTGTTACCCCTGATTGAATTTGCCTACAATAATAGTTTCCAAACAACTATTAACATGGCACCATATGAAGCCCTCTATGGAAGAAAATGTAGATCTCCGCTTTATTGGCATGAAGTGGGAGAAAGAAAAGTGTTAGGTCCTGACGCAGTGGAAGAAATGATCACAACTGTGAGACAAATTCGGCAACGAATTAAAGAAGCTCAAGATCGCCAAAAATCTTATGCTGACACTAGACGCACAGAGATTCAATTCGAAGTGGGAAGTAAAGTCTTTTTGAAAGTTTCCCCTTCTCGAGGGATTCACCGATTCGGTATAAAAGGAAAGCTCAAGCCTAGATTCATAGGCCCATACGACGTATTGGAAAAAGTAGGCCCTGTTGCCTATAGACTCGAGTTACCTCCAAATTTCGCGAATGTTCATAATGTCTTTCACGTGTCGCAATTGAGAAAATACGTGTTTGACCCGAAGCATGTTATTCATCGAGAGGATATATCTCTTGAACCGGACCTGAAATATGAAGAAAGGCCCGAAGCTGTGTTGGATAGAAAGATCCAACAGTTGAGAAATAAGTCAATTGCCTTGGTCAAAATACAATGGAGACATCACGGGCAAGAATAAGCAACTTGGGAATTGGAGGATAAAATGAAGGAAAAATATCTAGAGTTGTTTCCCGAAGGTGAGATTTCAAATTTCGGGACGAAATTTTTTTTTAAGGGGGTAAGGATGTAACACCCCGTATTTTGAGAAACTATTTGTGCCCTAGCTCGATTTAAATTGAGTTTTTAAATAGTAGCTAGAGGAATTATGCACGGGGGCGAATAAATGAGATAAGAATTATTTTGAGAATTATAGAAAGCAATATTATTTTCTCGGGTCATATAAATTCTCTTATTGAGAGACATGTCTTCGCCCTATATTTTTATTGAAATGTCTATGTGATATTAATATTTTACGTGGTAGAATATTCACATATACTTTATTGATGCATTGTTATTATGATATTAGATATATCATAATTGAGATAATTTTTCCTCACATGAATAAATATATTTTCATGAGATATATTTTTCCCACATACTAAATGAAAGAGTTTAGTGCCCCAAATTACCAACAAAGTAAAACTGTGTAAAGAAAAGAGTAATGTTGGATGCAATGTTATCAACAGAATGTTAATAACTTTATGACCAACATGCAGCGGAAAGTAAAAACACACAGGAATACTTTTTTCACGGATTATAAATAACCCGTGAGTGCCTCAAGGCTAAATTCACTATGTTGAATCAACAATACAGAGTACAGATTTGGATCTTCTTGGAGATCTATCTTTACAGAATAGCTGCCTAAGATAAATCAACCTATCTACTTTCAGTACTACAATGTTGATACAACACAGAACCCAAAACAGCCGAATAACAAAAGTTAATCGGACAAAGCAATCAACCTGCTACGCTCCAATGGCCTTGCACTTCAACTCTTGCTCTCGACGTCCCGTCAATACAAAGATAGACTTTACAGATTGGCTGCCTAAGTCTGCTTCGTCAAAGCAATCCTTGAAGAACCGGTGACACGTTTGCAGCAGGAAAATGACGAATTGGTTGTGAGAGAATGTTAAGTCGCAGATAATGCACTTCCAAGACGTAAGGATGATTGAAGCTTCTTGCTGCATTTATAGGCCTTCATGTCGTGGTTGGTTTCATCCACTTCCCACTTCCAGAACCTTCTTCAATAACTGCTAGTCGACCAGCCTTGGGATGTTGGCTACGAGATCATGATTCCTGAAAAATAGCAACAGCCTTCCCACTACTTTGAACCATGCATAACCGCCTATCCACTTATTAGAAACGTGGTCAACAAGCATAGAACTGTTATTTCACAACCAAAGAATAAGAAAACGTGAAAGGAAGGTAAAGATTAAATATATACAATTACCAATGGAGAGTCAAAGTATAGAGTCAAGGCAGACTCCAGAATGTTGGTTGAACCCAACATTGAAAACACGAATGTTATCAACATTGGTCCCAACATTGTCGGAGTCAACATTGACTCTAACAATCTCCCCCTTAATCTTTTCCTTCCTGCAACAAAAACCAAAAACAAACAAAAACTATATACAGAAAAGAAAACTATGTTACAGGAACTCAGATCAAGGAAGAGTAAGAAAAAACTCCCCCTTAATCAAACAAGAGGTGAACCTCAAAATCAGTCCAGAGGAGATGTCGTAAAAACACTCCCCCTGAAACAAACAAGAGGTACAACCTTGAGAAACACAAACTGAATGTTGACCCAACATTTGGTTTGGAACAACCAAGAGAATGTTAAGAACTCCCCCTGAAAAAAAAAAAAAAACAACAGAACCTGTGAAAAGATGAAGGAAAACAAACAACCGCCTTCAGGGCATTTAACCTCTCGATCAATGACTCATCCAAAAACACCTAACGGATGGACTCGAATTTATACGAGGTCGTCCTAGGGCGGTAAGGTGACTCAGGTCGTCTCACAAGGAAGGCTTAGTAGGGCTTTAACTGTGCTACTCACAAGAAACAGGAAGGAAACCTATACATTCTAATCGGGTAATTGGGTCTGGCACTCTCTCTCTTTAAATCTAAGCGTAATTTAATAAAGCTTGTAAAATTATCTAGTGCAGAATCAACGGGAAGCATATAAATCTATCTAGGCGAGATAAAAAGGAAGCAATAGATCGAGCATAATAACTAGGGTTCTAAGCTAATTAATCTAGAAGCGATAAATAACCTAAAAACATAAAGCAATATTTATCTAGGCACATAAAGAAACAATTATCTAGGCGATGAAAACATCAAAAGCATAAATCCAATATCATTATCTAAGTGCTCGATTATCTAGGCAATGCCATAACAAGAAAGCTTGTAAAGATTAACTAATCAAAATGAAGAACTTACAATCGATTCAATGAAAACAACGATCTAGCGGAATCCACAAGTATCTAAAATGTTTCTATCTACCTAAACTAAGGGAAAAGGCATAAAATCGCAGGTGGAGGCTGCTGGAGTCGAGAGTCTCAAGAAAAACCCTAAAAATGGGTTTTTATACGGAAATTCGTAACTGCCGGATTTGGCCAGGGACGGCGGCGCCGCGGGACGGCGGCGCCGTGGACGGCGGCCGCCGTGAGGGTGCTTCGCAGATCCTCTCCAAACATGGCACGGCCCGCGCCGTGGGGCCGCTGCCGCCGTCACGGCGGCGGCCGCCGTGAGACGGCGGCGCCGTGGGATGGCGGCGGCCGTGAGCTCTGCCTCCGAAACTGCTCCAAACGATGCTAAAACGCGCGGCTGCTCCCGATTCCTGCACACAACAGTGATACCACCAAAATAACATCGAGCAAGTGAAGGATAGATCAAAAAGACATGAAGCATGCTCGAGTGCATAACAAAAAGACCCGTAAAATCATCACAAAATAGGGCTAAACAACCCCCCCACACTTAAATCCTTGCTTGTCCTCAAGCAAAAATCACAACATCGAAAGGAAATCCACAAGCGATTCTTCTCACCAAGCAGACACAAACCAATCCAAGTCCTTCAAGATATCAATGCCCCCCAATCAAGTGTTCAAGGCTAAGGTTTAAAGTGCAACAACAAGGTGATACAACTCAATCCGATCAGACCCAATTCTCCGCTAAGGGTGAATTTCCTAGTGCAATTTCCTTTACAATCATATCTCATTCCTTTTCATATTCTTTCATTTTTTTTTCACATTTCACTTTCTCTTTTTTTTTTGGGGTCAAGTTATTTTCGCTCTCAATAGACGGGCCATAATTCACGAGATTGAACTTTTGGAGGTGATCCAAAATATTCTCGTGTGGTTTCCCATGCTCATAATGAAGCCATTAGAGGAACAGAGACCCAGATCTATCAAAAACTCAACAACCAACCAAACAATTCAACACAGAGAAAGATATTAGGAATTTGCACTGAAAACACTCCCCCTAGCATCTACCGGACAAATCACGTCAAGAGTTGCTCATCAGGGTGTTGCACTAAAACCTTAAGCTAATTACACCATGTTGGGAACAAATCAATCATGAAAGACGAGGACAACAAACAACACAACCAAAAACCAGAATCGCCAATGAACCACTATCAACATGCGATACACTTAACAACAAGCAAGAAAACAAGGCAAGGGGACCATTCGCCCCAACACAAGAAAGCCCAAGAACACCACGAGAAAACACCCACAGGATTACAAATACCAACCAAACGCCCCCCCACACTTAAAAACTGGCACTGTCCTCAGTGCAAACAAAAAAAGAGGGGTGAAAGGGGAAACCTCCCTAAATACCGATCCAGAGGTGAGTCTGTAGTGTCCCACAATGTCTGCCTCTCTCTTGTCCAAAGAACAAGCAGTCTCCAACACAACAACCTGCACCAAGCAACAAAAGCAACAAAATAAGACACAAACAAAACGAAAGAAAAATGAAACAAGAAAAAGCAAGAAAACACGGGTTGCCTCCCATGGAGCGCTAGTTTTTAAGTCGCCAGTGACTCATCCAAAAACACCTAGCGGATGGACTCGAATTTATACGAGGTCGTCCTAGGGCGGTAAGGTGACTCAAGTCGTCTCACAAGGAAGACTTAGCAGGGCTCTAATCGTATTGCTCACAAGAAACAGAAATAAAACCTAAACACTCTAATCGGATAATTGGGGCTGGCACTGACTAACGCTCTAACACCGGTACGTAATTGAAATGAAGCAGTAAACATTAACTAATGCAGAGACATGTACGAACACATATAAGAACTAAGAACACGGCAATTAAACATTAACGGAATCAACTAGGGTTTCAATCTTGAACTCTTAACCAAACAATCATAAACTCGTAAGCATCGACGATTAATTACTATCTAGGCAAGAAACTAAATCAAGCATCCAATTCAAATGCAAAGAAAATCTTAATCTCCATAAAAAGAAATCTCTAAACTTTCACCAACAAGAAGGGAAAAACGTAAGCAATAGCAACGAACTACGAATCACGTAGATTATCTAAACTCAACAACAATCATCTCTAATCATTACATCCATCAAAGCATAAAACACAAAACTTAATTAACCAAAAGATTCATATAACCAAGAAAATATAGCATCAACAACAATAATCTTCAATCATCATATATATTCATCAAAGACAAGAAACAAAAACTCAAATAACCAAGGGATTCATAAACAAAGAGAATCAAAGAGAGTTCTTACAAAACATAGCAATCCAAAGAAAACCAATCCGATGAAGTGTTAATTGACATCCAAAGCAATCCAATGAATCCACAATCGAAAGTAATTGATTTGAAACTCTAAAAACCCAAGGAAAAATGTGGAAATCGCCTCTGGAGGCTGCTGGAGACGAGAATGATTAATAAAACCCTAAAAATGGGTTTTTATACGAAAATCCGTAACTCCCGGATTTGAACAGACACGGCGGCGGCCGTGAGACGGCGGCGCCGTGGACGGCGGCCGCCGTGAGACGGCGGCGCCGTGGACGGCGGCCGCCGTGAGACGGCGCCGCCGTGAGGCCCCTTCGCAGAACATCTCCAAAACAGGCACGGCCCGCGCCGTAGGGCCGCGGCCGCCGTCTCCGCGGCGGCCGCCGTGGCACGGCGGCGGCCGTGAGATCAACTTCGAGATTTTTGCTCCAGTCGAGCTGAAATTACTTGAAACTTCTCGAATCCTGCACACGACGACAGTAAACCCAAAAAGATCATCGAGCATGTGAAAAATAAGGCAAAGAGGCAAAGAGGTAAAGAAAACATGCTCGAAAACACGGTAGAACACAAGCAAATACCGCCCAAAAATGAGGTAAACAACCCCCCCACACTTAAATCCTTGCTTGTCCTCAAGCAACAAACACACAATGGAAAGGAAACCCACAAGCGATTCTTCTCACCAATCAAGCTCAAACCAATCCAAGCCCTTCAAGAAATCAATGTCCCCCAAACAAGTGCTCAAAGCTAAGATTTAAAAGTGCAACAACGAGGTGATACAACTCAATCCGATCAGACCCAATTCTCCGCTAAGGGTGAATTTCCTAATGCAAATTCCTTTACAATCATGTCTCACTCCTTTTTCATAATCTTTCATTACAATTCCCTCTTTTTTTTTTTTTTTTTTTTTTTTTGGGGTCATGTTATTTTTGCTCATAATAGATGGGCCATAATTCACGAGATTGCACTTTTGGAGGTGATCCAAAATGTTCTCGTGTGGTTTCCCATGCTCATAATGACAACATTAGAGGAGCAGAGACCCAGACTATCAGAACTCAACAACCAACCAGACAATTCAAAACAGAGACAGATATTAGGAATTGCACTGAAAACACTCCCCTTAGCATCTACCGGACAAATCACGTCAAGAGTTGCTCATCAGGGTGTTGCACCAAAACCTTAAACTAATTGCACTTCATTGGGAACAAATCAATCAAAAAGAACGAGGACAACAATCCAAACAGACACAATCCAGAAACGCCAATGAGCTACCATCAATCATGTGATGCACTTAAGAACAGGCAAGAAAACAAGAGAAGGGGACCATTCGCCCCAAAACAAGCAAAACAGGGCAACATAACCAAGCATGCAACGGAATGATAAAGCATCGTAAACCGCATGCGGCACAACCAACAACACAACCAAGACCGGACCAAACGACCCCCCCAATGAATAATTAACGCCCCTCCCCCACACAGAAAAACTTGCACTGTCCTCAGGGCAAGAAAAATATAAAGTTAGAGGACGTCCCTGAATAGGAGTGCAGTCAACACGGCGACAGCAGTAGAGAGGGCGGCGACCTAGAGCTGTAAACCAAACAACGAGAAAACCCACAAGATAGAAAAGCATAAAACAAGAACGAAAGGAAAGACAATATGTACAAAGGTGGATAAGAGGTCGCTCAGTAGGGGCCCCGAGGGGGGCCCGGGGGGTGCCGGAACTGGTCCTGGTTCTGCAAAGAGAAGGCGGCCCACTGTCGCTCAAGGTCGGCGAGGTAGTAGTTCGTGTCAGTGAGGCCCTGGTTGGCATCGGTGAGACCCTGATTGTATTGGGCAAACCGAGCATCAAAAGACGACACCTGTTCACGCAAACGCGTGACCTCTCCGCCAATGGTGTTCACCCTGCCGTAGACGTCGCCCAACTGTGCATGCATGGGCGTGACGTAGCCACCAAGATGGTCCAGATGACCATAAATGTCGTCGATCCGAGCATAGAGGCCGCCCACCGAGTCCTCCACTGAATCAAAACGGGAGGAGACCTCCTGGCGGAACTGGCCAAAGGACTCGTCAAAATGGGCCTGAAACTGCTGAAAGGCATCGGAGGGGCCCGCCTCAGGATCATATACGAAAGCAGGTGGTGGCGCAGGTTCGTCGTACTCCTCCTCATCATTGTTCTCATCATTGTCATCTATGACCTGGCGCGCCGAAGATGACGTGCCCTCGCCCCGTTGGAGTTGCTGCAAAATGGAACGGACATTGTGGCGTTTGGACTGTGGAATGATGGTGAAGTCTTTGGCCACAAAAGTCTTGAGCTCAGAGTGATCAATTGCCCTTGTCTCAGCGGCGCTTAGGTGTGCGGGAACCTGGTTCGGCGTGAAGAGGCCGAAATGGAGAGCTAGGGCGGTAGAGATGGGGCTCAGGGAAGGTTTGAAACCCCCATGCCGGGCCATGCTGTGAAGCTGGTTCCAGATGATGGTCGTGGCGTCAATCTTCTTCTTCCGCTTTGCACACCATAGCAGGTACAATTCAGTCTCATTGACTTTGTTGGCTTGCTCCTTGCCCAAAATGCACAAAGACAGGAATTTGTGGAGCACGCCGATGTCGGCGTCAATGAGTTGGTTGCTCGGGGCACCTTGGCCGGTCCAAGTGGGCAATCCAGTCAGTTCTTGCCAAGCCTTAGCCGGCACCCACGTATCCGGGAATCCCTTCAATCGCTTCGGGTGAAACCCAAAGGCGTCACTCATAATCCGGTAGGTGACGACGCATGGCGTATTGAGCATGCGGCAATGGAGCTGTGATTTGTCTGCGGTCATGTTGAGTGTGCAAAGGAACTCCAAGTGCAAAGGAAGCAAACCCGGCGGCGTGGTTTGGGAAAACTTGTAGAGTCCCAAACTCTTCAAATGTGCCGTGACGTCTTGGTCGAGTTTCGCCCTACGGAGCAACGGCCAATCAAGACATCGCGGTTGAGTGACTTTCTTTCCTTTAAGAGCTTTCCACCGAGTGCCCTCCCAATCTTCAAAGATTGCAAATGGGGCATTGTAAACATTTCGGATATCCTTTGGTGGCGTGGGAGGGCGGGGAATTCTGATAGGCGAGGACGGTGGGCGGCTAGAAGATGCCGGATTGCGGCTAGAAGAGGCCGGAGTGTTATTTGGGGCCGCATCCTCGTCTTCGTCTACTATGAGGCGACGGAGGCGCTTGTAAGTTTTGAAGGGTGCCATGGAATGATGTAGATGGAAGCAGACGATGCGGCTGTGCTAAGGGCGGACGTGACTCACGGCTGCGGACGTGTTGACGGCGGCGGACGTGAGCGGCGGGAGGAGGCAGCGGTGGCAGTGGTAGACGGCTGCGGACGTGGAGGCGGCGGCGGACGTGACTCACGGAGGCGGACGTGCTGATGGTAGCGGCCTTGAGCGGCGGGAGGAGTTGACGGCGCGGAAGCTGGACGGCGAGGAAGTGGTGGCGGTTCTCGGTGGCGGCTGGTGGAGTTGGCGGCTGGTGGAAGGAAGAGAGAGAGAGATAGTTGAGGGAGGCGGATGGGTGTGAGTGAGAGAGATAGATGGGGGTGGTTGAGGGAGGTGGTGGTTATGGTTGCTGGTGGGCTGGCGGTGGTGGTTGAGCGCGGCGGGTGTGGTGGACGGCGAGCAATTGGAGAGGGAAAGGAGAGATGGTGCGGCTGGTAGAGGTGGGAGGCGTGAGAGAGAGATAGGTAGCTAGGGTTTGGGGGTTTTAAAGCAATGGGCCGGGCCGGGCTGGGTGGTCGGGCTGGGTGGTATGAGATGGGGGTGACGGCGGCCGCCGTGGCACGGCGCCGCCGTGCACCCCCTACGGGGTTTTTGGAGGAAAGGATGAGAAGGGGGGAAAAAGGGGTGACGGCGCCCGCCGTGACACGGCGGCGCCGTGGACGGCGGCCGCCGTGAGGCGGCGCCGCCGTGACTCCATTCCGATTTTCGGTGATTTTGGTTTGCGGAGAGCGTATGGCCGCCGCCGTGGGGCGGCGGCGAGTGTCCCGGGGCGTCCAGCGGCCCCTTATCGCTGTCTTCGAGCTCGGAAAGAGTCCGATAGACTGAAAGCCTGCAAAACCATAAAAATACACAAGTGAAAACCCAACTAAAACAGCAACGAGAGGATAAAACACCTCAAGAACTAACTCTACACAAAACAAAAAGGTAAAGAGAAACGAAGGAAACGTGGGTTGCCTCCCACGAAGCGCTCTAGTTAAGGTCGAGAGCTCGACTATAATAAGCTTGTCAAAACAATGGGTCGTGGAGTGCTTGGGACTCCACTACGGCAGCAACCACTTCATGCTCCAAGTAAGGTTTCACCCTATGCCCATTGACGGTAAACGACTCTTCGTTGTTCTCCTTGCTTAAAACCACGGCGCCATGAGGGAGCATCTCCTTAAGAATGAAAGGGCCACTCCAACGAGACTTGAGCTTGCCCGGGAAGAGTTTCAACCTTGAGTTGAACAAAAGCACCTTCATTCCGGGTTGGAGATTCTTGGACACAATACGGCTATCGTGCAACCTCTTGACTTTGTCTTTGTAGATCCTTGCATTCTCGTACGCCTCGTTGCGCAATTCATCGAGTTCTTCCATTTGCAAGGCTCTATGCTTCCCTGCGGTTGTAAGGTCGCAGTTTGTGGCCTTTATTGCCCAATAAGCTCGGTGTTCAATCTCTACCGGTAAGTGGCATGCTTTACCGAAGACAAGGCGGTAGGGACTCATTCCCAGGACTCCTTTGAAGGCGGTGCGATACGCCCACAAGGCATCATTAAGCTTAAGTGACCAATCCTTACGGGAGGGTTGGATCGTCTTTTCCAATATGCCCTTGATTTGCCGATTACTGGTTTCGGCTTGCCCTGAGGTCTGAGGATGGTAGGGTGTGGCCACCTTGTGAGTGATGCCGTTTTTCTTCATAAGCTTCTCAAAAAGCTTGTTGCAGAAGTGTTTGCCTCCATCACTGATTATGGCCTTTGGAAATCCAAATCTACATAATATGTTCTCCTGCACAAACTTCAAGACGACATTAGCATCACATGTCCTTGTGGGGATGGCTTCAACCCACTTGGACACATAGTCTACAGCAAGCAAGATATACTCAAAACCGTAAGACATAGGGAAGGGGCCCATGAAGTCAATGCCCCACACATCAAAAATCTCAACCACAAGAATGCTCGTGAGAGGCATTTCATTACTGCGCCCAATGTTACCAACTCTTTGGCACCGATCACAAGCAAGATAAAAAGAATGAGCATCCTTGAAAAGAGTTGGCCAAAACAAACCGGATTGGAGGACCTTATGAGCCGTCTTTTGTCCACCAAAATGCCCACCACAATGGGCTTCATGGCAAAGCCTCAACACTTGTTGTTGCTCCACATCCGGGATGCATCTCCGAATCACCTCGTCCTTTCCCAACTTGAAAAGGTACGGATCTTCCCAAAAATATTGCCTGCAAGTAGCCAGAAACCTTTTTCTCTCTTGGGATGTTAGATCGGGTCTTAATTCCCCACAAGCAAGGTAGTTAACAATATCAGCAAACCAAGGCACAGAGGCAATTTCATAAGTATGTTCAAACGGAAAGGACTCATGTATAGCATCTTTACTCAACTCAACCACATTATGCTCAAGTCTAGATAAGTGATCGGCAACGGAGTTTTCACTCCCCTTCCTATCCTTAATCTCAAGATCAAACTCTTGCAATAATAAAATCCAACGGATAAGGCGTGGCTTAGCTTGGGACTTAGTCAACAAATACCTTAGTGCTGCATGATCACTATGGACAATTACTTTAGACCCAATAATATAAGCACGAAACTTATCTAAAGCAAAAACCACAGCAAGCAACTCTTTTTCAGTGGTGGTGTAATTCACTTGTGCACTGTTCAAAGTCAAACTAGCATAGTAAATCACACGCAACATTTTGTCAACACGTTGACCAAGAACGGCCCCCACAGCGGAGTTTGAAGCATCACACATAATCTCAAAAGGCAAGGACCAATTGGGTGAAACAACAACAGGTGCAGTGCTTAACTTGAGCTTTAGCAATTCAAAAGCGTGCATACAGGTTTCATTAAAATCAAAATCTACATCTTGAGAAAGCAGACGACATAAAGGTTGGGTAATCTTAGAGAAATCCTTAATGAAACGCCGGTAAAACCCGGCATGACCTAGGAAACTCCTAATGCCTTTCACATCAATTGGTGGAGGTAATTTTTCAATCACCTCTACCTTAGCCCTATCAACCTCTATACCATCTTTTGACACGACGTGGCCAAGAACGATGCCACTAGTCACCATGAAGTGACTCTTCTCCCAACTAAGAGTTAGCCCACTCTCTATACACCTTTTTAAAACCAAGTTAATTTTACCCAAGCAATCACTGAACGAATTACCAAACACGGAAAAATCATCCATGAAAATTTCAACAAAATCACCTATCATTTCCGCGAAGATCGACATCATGCACCGTTGGAAGGTCCCCGGTGCATTGCACAGCCCAAATGGCATCCTCTTCCACGCAAAGGTACCAAATGGGGTGGTGAACGCCGTCTTGTCCTGGTCCTCCGGCGCGATTGCTATTTGGTAATATCCTGACAAACCATCAAGGAAACAGTAAAAATCATGACCAGCTAAACGATCCAACATTTGATCAATAAAAGGGAGAGGAAAATGATCCTTTTTTGTTACGGCATTTAGCTTCCTATAGTCAATACACATACGCCAACCCGTAACCGGACGGGTCGGTACCAACTCCTTGTTGTCATTGAGGATAACCGTAATTCCTCCCTTCTTGGGCACCACATGCACCGGGCTTACCCACTCACTATCGGCAATAGGATAAATGATCCCTTCTGCTAATAGTTTGAGTATCTCCTTTCGTACTACCTCCATGAGGACGGGGTTTAATCGTCGTTGGCCATCCCTCTTAGGTGTTGCTCCATCCTCGAGGTAAATCCGATGCATGCACGTAGCGGGGCTAATACCACAGATGTCGGCAAGACCCCAACCAAATGCTAACTTGTTGCTCCTTAGCACTTCCATCAATGCCATTTCTTGCTCATGCGTGAGCTCGGCGGATATTATCACAGGCTTTTCCTCTCCTTCTTCCAAGTACACATATTTTAGGTGTTTGGGGAGGTCTTTGAGTTCCAACTTGATCTTTTTGCACTTCGTGGCATCTTCAAGCACCACAGGCTCATCAATGGGGAGTTTGTCTCTTCGTTCACTCTCTCTGTCTTCGGCTTCCCGAGCAAACTCTTCCATATCCGCTGATCCTGCAAAAACCTCCACTATCTCTTGTTCCTGCATATACACCATCTCGGCTAGGCTATCAATAGCATCTATATAAGAGCATTCATTAGTAAATAAAGATGATGGCAAAGCACGACTATGATGCACTGAAAAAGACACAGACTCTCCTAACACTGTCATTTTTATTGTTCCATTTTTCACATCAATCAACGTGTTAGTGGTGGCCATGAATGGTCTTCCTAGCAGTAAAGTATGCTCCTTGCCATTCTCATGAACTTCTCCTATCTCAAGCACAACAAAATCGACAGGCACTATTAAACTACCCACTCTAACTAGAATATCCTCAATGACCCCGCGAGGATACCTAACTGATCTATCTGCCAATTGCAAGCACATTCGAGTGGGTTTTAAGTCGCCTAACTCTAGTTGTTTAAAAATAGAGTACGGCATCAAATTAATCCCTGCCCCCAAATCAAGCATACCCGAGGCCTCCTTACCATTCCCCAACGCAATATTGATAACAAAACTACCTGGATCTCGTTGCTTTGGTGGCAAGGGCTGTTGCATGATGGAATTTGCAACCTCGGATACAAGAATCTTCTCGTTGTCAACAAACTTTCTCTTCTTGGACGCCAGCTCTTTAAAGAACTTCACATAGGCCGGGACGTTTCTGATCACGTCTAGAAGTGGTAGGTTAACATTCACCTTTGCCAACATGTTGTAGAAGTCGATGAATTGTTGATCTTGCTTCTCATTCCTCAACCGCCCTGGGTACGGAATCGGAGGTCTATAGGGCTTGGTGGCCTTGTGAAGTGGCTCTGAGGGCTCTCCTTGCTGTTCTTCTTCTCTCGGTGGAGGTAATTCTTTCACCATCTCCTCCTCACGAGTTTCTTTAGGGATCTCGTCAGTGGGGATCTCTACTTTGTTGTCCACCTTCTTCCCACTTCGTAAGACTGTGACAGCTTGAGCTTGATGAGGTTGCAATCCTTGTCCATGGAGTTTCCCTGGCTGTTGCTGCTGTTGCATCTGGTTCAAAGTCCCTGAGAGTTGTCCAACGGTTGTCTCAAGACGCTTGATTGTAGCAGACTGTGACTCCATGTTCTGTTTGGTCATCTCCATAAAGGATTGCATGGTGTCCTCGAGAGACGACTTCTGCGGTTGAGCTGGCTTCTGAAATTGCTGGGGCGCATTCTGGTATTGCTGCTGCTGCTGAAAATTCCCTTGCTGCATAGGGAACTGTTGATACTGCTGATACTGCGGTGGCTGCTGCTGCTGCTGCTGATAAGCTTGCGGGTAGTTCTGCTGCTGAGGAAAGGGAAACTGCTGTTGAGGTGGGTAAAATTGCTGTTGGTTCTGATACCCATATTGCTGAGGAGGTCGGCGGAATTGATTTCCCTGATTTGATCCCGACCCTTGGCCAGGAGCTTGATTCCTCCATCCAGAATTCTGCTGAGCTCTCCAACCAGAGTTGGAATTCTGTTGCCCTTGATTAAACATGGGCCTATGCTCAAACTGAGGCCTCCCTGGGTATCCCTGAGCAGCATAGACCTCTGCCTCCCCTTCGGGTGTAAACTCCCCCATTCGATGGCACTCGTTGGTTCCGTGGCCAAAATCGCCACATATTCCACATCCTTCTGATGGCGGTGACTGTGCTAGGGGTGCTTGAGCTGGCGGTGCTTGAACGGATTGAGGCTCCACCTGGTTCATTCTTAAATGCTGAACTTGCCTCATCAGGTCCGCTACTTGCTTCTGCAGCTCATTGTTTGGGGCTACAGCATGGGCTTCGACCCTCCTTCCTCTGACTGATTTCTGTTGAGAGCTCGCGGCCAGTGTGTTGAAGATCTCCTTGAGCTCATCAGCTGTCTTTCGGGCAATGTTGCCCCCAGCGGTACTATCCACCATGAACTGTGCCGTCTGAATCAATCCGTCATAGAAGAACTGCATCAACATGACGGGAGCCAACTGGTGCTGCGGGCACTGGCGGAGAAGCTCTTGGAATCTCTCCCAAGCCTCGTGAAGAGGCTCGTCAGCTCCTTGCATGAAGTTCATTATCTGTGTCCTAATCTCTTGCGTCTTGTGATTAGGGTAGTATTTGAGCATGAACTTCTCACTCGCCTCCGCCCACGTGGTGATGGAGTTTGGCGGCAAGGACAGCAACCACGTTCTAGCCCGGTCCTTGAGTGCATAAGGTAAGCACTTGAGCCTCAATTGATCCTCGGTGAGCTCCAGTAGTGGGAAGGTCTGCACTTGAGTGCAGAAGTCGCGGATGAACTGTAAGGCATCCTCACTCGGCATCCCATAAAAGAGCGGCAGCAGGTTTGAATCGTTGGGCTTCAGATTGTAATTTCGAACCGCCGTGGGAAGCACTATAGCTGACGTGCTAGTGGTCCCAATAACTGGCCTGGAAAAATCTCCCATGTACTGAACATTCTGCTCCGCCATTGCTTCTTGGTCAGGATTGGGCCAAGCTTCTTCTTCTTTTTCAGAATGCACTGAAAGTGTCTCCTCAAAAGTTTCCAGAATGGGATTGGAATCAATTCTCTCTTCACAATTTTTCTCTCGAAACGGTAATTCCACAAAACTTCTTGAACTGGACTCGGACTCCTTCTCCAGGCTTGAAAGAACCTCCCGAGGTCGATGAATGTTGTCGTAGTAAGGTGCAAGCTTTCTCTTCAAGCTTCTACGTCCTTGCATACACAACACGAACAAACAAATCAAACGCACCGGAGGGAGAAAATAACCGAGTCAAAAGAAATAAACAAAAATAAACACGGAAAACAATGCAACACAATCAAATGCCTAAAGCCTTCCCCGGCAACGGCGCCAAAATTTGACTCATCCAAAAACACCTAGCGGATGGACTCGAATTTATACGAGGTCGTCCTAGGGCGGTAAGGTGACTCAAGTCGTCTCACAAGGAAGACTTAGCAGGGCTCTAATCGTATTGCTCACAAGAAACAGAAATAAAACCTAAACACTCTAATCGGATAATTGGGGCTGGCACTGACTAACGCTCTAACACCGGTACGTAATTGAAATGAAGCAGTAAACATTAACTAATGCAGAGACATGTACGAACACATATAAGAACTAAGAACACGGCAATTAAACATTAACGGAATCAACTAGGGTTTCAATCTTGAACTCTTAACCAAACAATCATAAACTCGTAAGCATCGACGATTAATTACTATCTAGGCAAGAAACTAAATCAAGCATCCAATTCAAATGCAAAGAAAATCTTAATCTCCATAAAAAGAAATCTCTAAACTTTCACCAACAAGAAGGGAAAAACGTAAGCAATAGCAACGAACTACGAATCACGTAGATTATCTAAACTCAACAACAATCATCTCTAATCATTACATCCATCAAAGCATAAAACACAAAACTTAATTAACCAAAAGATTCATATAACCAAGAAAATATAGCATCAACAACAATAATCTTCAATCATCATATATATTCATCAAAGACAAGAAACAAAAACTCAAATAACCAAGGGATTCATAAACAAAGAGAATCAAAGAGAGTTCTTACAAAACATAGCAATCCAAAGAAAACCAATCCGATGAAGTGTTAATTGACATCCAAAGCAATCCAATGAATCCACAATCGAAAGTAATTGATTTGAAACTCTAAAAACCCAAGGAAAAATGTGGAAATCGCCTCTGGAGGCTGCTGGAGACGAGAATGATTAATAAAACCCTAAAAATGGGTTTTTATACGAAAATCCGTAACTCCCGGATTTGAACAGACACGGCGGCGGCCGTGAGACGGCGGCGCCGTGGACGGCGGCCGCCGTGAGACGGCGGCGCCGTGGACGGCGGCCGCCGTGAGACGGCGCCGCCGTGAGGCCCCTTCGCAGAACATCTCCAAAACAGGCACGGCCCGCGCCGTAGGGCCGCGGCCGCCGTCTCCGCGGCGGCCGCCGTGGCACGGCGGCGGCCGTGAGATCAACTTCGAGATTTTTGCTCCAGTCGAGCTGAAATTACTTGAAACTTCTCGAATCCTGCACACGACGACAGTAAACCCAAAAAGATCATCGAGCATGTGAAAAATAAGGCAAAGAGGCAAAGAGGTAAAGAAAACATGCTCGAAAACACGGTAGAACACAAGCAAATACCGCCCAAAAATGAGGTAAACAGCCAGCCCGACTAAGAGAAACCCTTAACCAAAATCCGATTGAAGCTCCAGCTGCCTTAGCGCTTTTGTAAACACATCTTCTTGAATTGTAGTTGCGGGTCCTCCAAATGAGCGTTCCATGCTCATATCAGGAGATGGTCCTCTTTCCACCCATCCAAGGAGATCGAGTGACACCATCTCATCGAACTTCTCTTCCAGTAACAAGGCAGTCAGAAAGCCTTGCTCTATATCACCTTCCTCGTGCAGCTTATCCAGAGATTCCTGCTCAATGTCAGCCTCATCCTGCAAGGTAGCAATGAATTCCTCCACAATCTCGTCCTCCTCCTGAAACTTATTAAGGAATTCCTGCATAATGCAATCCTCATCCAAAGCATCAAATGTTTCAACATAAGAGCAAGTTTGAATTAAGGAAGTGGTGGTAGTAGGTTTTTTTATCAAAAACAGAGAATGTTACCGCTCTACCTGCCCCTACCATACTTACAGTTCCCGTACCCACATCAATGCGAGTATGGGTGGTAGCCATAAAGGGTCGGCCAAGTAGCACGAGATGCCCATTCTCGCCTCTAATCCCTTTTCCCACATCAAGCACAACAAAATCAGTCAAAACACTAATCCCCCTCACAACCACCTCAACATCCTCAACAAGGCCTCGTGGGCTGCTAATGGAGCCGTCGGCTAGCTCTATCTTAATATTTGTGCATTTAAGCTCTTTATTCCCCAATTTCTCAAAAATATCAAGCGGCATCAAATTGACTGCCGCGCCATTCCCAAAACCTTTTCAACCCCACCTAAGCTAATATAAAAAATAAAGCTACCTGGATCTCCTTGCTTGGGTGGTGGTTGTTCTGGTGTAGCAATGACAGGTGGCAATGGCTCACTGGGGCATTGGGTAGCCTTGATTGCTTGCACGATTTTGCTTCTCCAATTCCCAGCGGTTATTGGGGCATTTTCCTCGATCACCGCCACGGCATGAACTTGATGCGGCTGTTGGTCCTGATTTGGGAACCTCCCCGTTGGCTGTTCTTGCTGCAGCTGAGTCAAGGCTCCTGTTAATTGCCCAACTGTAGTCTCGAGGCGCTTGATGGTAGCACTCTGAGACTCCATGTTTTGTTTGGTCATCTCCATAAAGGACTGCATGGTGTCCTCGAGAGACGGTTTCTGCGGTTGAGCTTGCTTCTGAAACTGTTGAGGAGCATTCTGGTATTGCTGCTGCTGCTGAAAATTCCCTTGTTGCATAGGGAACTGTTGATACTGCTGGGGCTGCTGCTGCTGATAAGCTTGAGTGTAGTTCTGCTGCTGAGCTCTCCAACCCGAGTTGGAATTTTGTTGCCCTTGATTAAAGCTGGGCCTCTGTTCAAATTGAGGCCTCCCCGGATAGCCCTGGGCAGCATAGACTTCTGCTTGTCCTTCAGGTGGGAATTCGCCCATTCGATGGCACGCGTTAATTCCATGGCCAAATTCGCCACAAATGCCACAACCTTCTGCTGATGGTGCGCGAACGGGTGGAGCCTCAACCTGGTTCATCGTGAGGTGTTGTACTTGCCTCATCAGGTCCGCTACCTGCTTCTGAAGCTCATTGTTTGGAGCTACTGCATTGGCTTCAACCTTCCTTCCTCTAACTGATTTCTGTTGAGAACTCGCGGCAAGTGTTTCGAAGATCTCCTTGAGCTCATCAGCTGTCTTCCGGGCAATGTTGCCCCCTGCTGTACTGTCCACCATAAACTGTGCCGTCTGAATCAATCCGTCATAGAAGAACTGCATCAACATGAAGGGTGCTAACTGGTGCTGCGGGCACTGGCGGAGGAGCTCTTGGAATCTCTCCCAAGCCTCGTGGAGAGGCTCGTCAGCTCCTTGCAGGAAGTTCATTATCTGGCTCCTAATCTCCTGTGTCTTATGGTTGGGGTAGTACTTGAGCATGAACTTCTCGCACGCCTCTCCCCATGTAGTGATGGAGTTCGGCGGCAGGGACAATAACCACGTTCTCGCCCGGTCCTTGAGTGCATAAGGTAAGCACTTGAGCCTTAACTGATCCTCGGTGAGCTCCAATAGTGGGAAGGTCTGCACTTGAGTGCAGAAGTCGCGGATGAACTGTAAGGCGTCCTCGCTCGGCATTCCATGAAAGAGCAGCAGCAAGTTCGAGTCGTTAGGCTTCAGATTATAGTTCCGGACCGCCGTGGGAAGCACTATCGCTGAGGTGCTAGTGTTCCCAATAACCGGCCTGGAGAAATCTCCCATGTACTGTACGTTCCGCTCCGCCATGGCTTCTTGGTCAGGATTGGGCCGAGCTTCTTCTTCTTCTTCAGAATGCAAAGAAGGTGTATCCTCAACGGCTTCCAGGATGGGGTTGGAAGCGATTATCTCTTCACGGTTTCCTCCTCGAGACTGTGATTCCACAAGACTTCTCGAACTGGACTCGGACTCCTCCTCCAAGCTTAAAAGGACCTCACGAGGTCGGTGAATGTTGTCGTAGTAAGGTGCAAGCTTTCTCTTCAAGCTTCTACGTCCTTGCATACACAACACGAACAAACAAATCAAACGCACCGGAGGGAGAAAATAACCGAGTCAAAAGAAATAAACAAAAGTAAACACGGAAAACAATGCAACACAATCAAATGCCTAATGCCTTCCCCGGCAACGGCGCCAAAATTTGACTCATCCAAAAACACCTAACGGATGGACTCGAATTTATACGAGGTCGTCCTAGGGCGGTAAAGTGACTCAAGTCGTCTCACAAGGAAGGCTTAGCAGGGATTTAACTGTGTTACTCACAAGAAACAGGAAGGAAACCTAAACATTCTAATCGGGTAATTGGGTCTGGCACTCTCTCTCTTTAAATCTAGGCATAATTTAATAAAGCTTGTAAAATTATCTAGTGCAGAATCAACGGGAAGCATATAAATCTATCTAGGCGAGATAAAAAGGAAGCAATAGATCGAGCATAATAACTAGGGTTCTAAGCTAATTAATCTAGAAGCGATAAATAACCTAAAAACATAAAGCAATATTTATCTAGGCACATAAAGAAACAATTATCTAGGCGATGAAAACATCAAAAGCATAAATCCAATATCATTATCTAAGTGCTCGATTATCTAGGCAATGCCATAACAAGAAAGCTTGTAAAGATTAACTAATCAAAATGAAGAACTTACAATCGATTCAATCAAAACCACGATCTAGCGGAATCCACAAGTATCTAAAATGTTTCTATCTACCTAAACTAAGGGAAAAGGCATAAAATCGCAGGTGGAGGCTGCTGGAGTCGAGAGTCTCAAGAAAAACCCTAAAAATGGGTTTTTATACAAAAATTCGTAACTGCTGGATTTGGCCAGGGACGGCGGCGCCGCGGGACGGCGGCCGCCGTGGGACGGCGCCGCCGTGAGGGTGCTTCGCAGATCCTCTCCAAACATGGCACGGCCCGCGCAGTGGGGCCGCGGCCGCCGTCACGGCGGCGGCCGCCGTGAGACGGCGGCGCCGTGGACGGCGGCCGCCGTGGGATGGCGGCGGCCGTGAGCTCTGCCTCTGAAACTGCTCCAAACGATGCCAAAACGCGCGGCTGCTCCCGATTCCTGCACACAACAGTAATACCACCAAAATAACATCGAGCAAGTGAAGGATAGATCAAAAAGACATGAAGCATGCTCGAGTGCATAACAAAAAGACCCGTAAAATCATCACAGAATAGGGCTAAACAATCAACATCGATCAAAAACAAGAAGAAACCTTACACAAACAAGTTGATCAAATGAAGCTTTGCTTTATTTGATCAAAATGAAGGTCGGCCGAAGGCCAAGACCTTCTTCTGACCTGCCCAACACAATATACGAAGGTATATCAAAAACATGATAAATGTTGAACCAACAGATAATCAAAAACCAAGATAACATAAACTATGTTACCAAAAACAGGTGCTCATGCACCACAAAAAAATTCACGATGTCCACGCATCAAACACACCATCAAAGAAACAAAAACATTGTTTTGAAACAACCACTCCCAATCAAGATAAAAACTACTCCCCCTTTTTTGTTGAAGAAGGAAAAGGTAGGAGTTTTGAGAAAACTTGTTCACAGCTATCGACCCGTGCAAGCATGTCCTGTCCCATCTTGATCGTCCGATCCACCATCAACTGCACTTATCTTTTGAGCTTGAGAAGATCTTCTCTGGCCTTGATGAGTTCTGCAACGTCAAGATCAATCTCAACTTCAGAATCTCCAGCTGGTTCCTTGCCTTTACGAGATGTGGATGTTTCTTTAGTGAGATGGGCTTTGACAGAAATGATGTTGGAAACATCAAGTGCAACATCAGGAGCAGTCGCCCGATCAACATCTTCGTCTTCACCATACTTGTCGATCTCGGCTTCAACAGAGTCAGCTTCATCATCAGGCTGAGCAGACAAAGGAGGACCAGCACGTGAAGGTTCGTAGGGAAGATCTTTGACACGATCAGGAGTGAGGAGAGTTTTGGAAAGCTCAAGCAGATTCTTCTCTTCAACAAGCACAACTTCCTCTCTCTCCTTGAGTTTTTGCTGAACCAAGAGATTGTAGATGAGGCTTGGAAAGGGAAGCATACTTCCACCTGTGGATTTAAAGGCTGCACGAGAGATGTTAGCAAACACTTGCTCACCAAAGTTGAAAGCCAGAGGCTTACCAACTTTAAAGACAAATTCAGCTTGTTCCTTGGTTAGAGCAGTAGTGTTTTTGCTTGGAAGCCAGTTGTAGACTGCAATCTTGTGAAGTACAGAATATTTCCAAGACAAAGTTGAAGCAGCAAACTTCGAGGTCCAAGCCTTAAGTTTCCCTCCAGTCAACTCCCTAGTCATCTCATCATCATCGACCTCAACATCATCAGTGTTAGTGTTCGCAGTGTAACATGCTTTGTTAATGGCAGAAGGGGAGAAATCAAAGACCTTACCCCTAACAAACACTTTCCCAAACTTAACAGATTTTGGGTCAAAAGCTTCTGTCATCAGATTAACATAGAACTCCCTAACAATCTCAGCATCATAGGGAAACACATTAACAACCGTACCCCACATACCCCTATCTTGCAAAAGGATATCAAGCTTATACTTTGAAAAGAAATCCTCATCCGCACGTCTATCATTATGAAACTTCCTAGCAGCCAACACTTTGAGAGCATTCTTTGCTTCACGAGTGTAAAACCGAGTGGAGTACGACTAACTAACCTCAACCTCTGATTCAGAGGAGCTTCCAGAGCAGCTGATGCGAGGGGAGGTAGTGTGAGAGGCAGAGGATACCTTTCCGCTCTTTGAGGTGGTAGAATGTTCAACCTTTGGCTTGAGAACAGGAGGCTGTGATGTTGGACTAACATCACTGTCTTCTCGGCTAAGAAGATTGAGAGTAGACGGGATCACCCGTGTGAATTTGGACCTTGAGAACCGCCTGAGAGAGGCCATTCCAGCTTTACGTTTTCGGCTTTTCTTGTCAGGGACAAAGGTGTCAACATCAATAACATCTGTGCTTTCTTCTGGATCAACATCCTGACCAACATCAGGAATCTTTTCAGAGTCATCAACATCCATGGATGTGGGTATATCACCAGCAGCACATTCTTCTTCAGCAACAACAGAAGCTTTATCTGACCCCGGTTGTGAGGCAAGGTCAAGCAGGGCCTCTTTGGCAATTTCCCCAATTCTCTCCAAAGAGTTATCTTGAGAAGCATGCGCTGATTTATCTTTTGAAGACGGAATTGACTCTTCGCTTGGAGTAGGAAGAGGAGTTTGATGTTGAGTAACACCAAAAGCTGGATGTCCTGTGGATTTTTCTGAGGTCGCATGAACAGAAGTTTTCCCATTCGTGAGGTTTTCGTCAACTTTCGCAGAGGAACCAGGCGCCATTTTTGAAAGAACACTCTCAAGAGGAGGAACAGTGGAGATCGGCTCAGGGTTGATGGGAGTTTCTATCATTTGCAAGGAGACAGGATCAACATCAGCCCCCACAGACGATTCAGTGGTACTTCTCTTCGGAGAGCCCTTTGGAGAAGGAGCTGGAGGAAAAGTTCCTCCTAGGACTTCCACCGGAGTTTGAGAAGATGAGAGTTTGTCGGTTGATTCGGCCATCTGAGGGAGGGCGGAGAGATGTTTGGCTGCACTTTCCGGTGATCCAAAGTGTTGGATCAGACTCTTGATGAGAGAGGAAAGATCAGGATTTTTGTCCATGACTTTTGAGCTTCAAATGGAGACACTGCACAAATCTCGATAGAAGGGTTTGTGAAATGAAAGGTAATAATGAACAATCAGAACAACCCCTTTAAATACAAACGAGAAGATCCCAGCCAACATCAACCACTAAGCCACGAGATAAAATCAAATCCCATAAAAATCTCCCTCACAAAAACAAATCAAAATTCGAAAATCATATCACAAGAGACAAGGAGAGGCGGATCAAGCATCAGAGGAACAAACCCTAGAAACACAAATAACTGATAAGAACAGCAAGGAAAAAGATAAGGAGAGAGAACCAGGAAAAAAAAAGATATGCCTATAGAAACAAAACAGTAGAGCCAATGTTACTTCAAATGTTAGTCCAACATTAGAAGTTAATGTTATCCAACATCCGGAACAACAGACTGTGAAACTTTCAGCAGAGGAAGATACTTTTAAACAAAACACTTTGAGATCTTAAAGCTCAACATCCATTTTCCCTGAGTGCATCGTCGCAGCGAACGCCGTGCCCCTAGTACTTAGATGAGAGAGGGGATGATCCCATTTATTTTTAGATGTTTTATGACCATTAAGCCTCACTCTTGTGCTACCGGTCTTATAACATCAAATTTTTTTTTTTTTTAATCAACATCTGCTAAAAAGAACACAGCATAAACCGGTTAGACCGAACAACATCAAAACAACCAACAAGGACATTGCACTGTCAGTAACACAGGCTCCAACATGCATATGCCTAAACAAAAGAAAAACAAAACACAAGAAACAAAAAACAGATGTTAGGATCCAACAAAGACAACCTAAGTCCTAACATCTCACATGCAAGAACACTTAAATGCAGCACAAACCGAGAGACTTCCTAAGATGGGAGAATCTCTCAAAAACTAAAGCCTTGGTAAAAATATCAGCAAGTTGTTTTTCAGTAGGAATGTAATCTAACACAATGAGCTTTTTCTCAACAAGATCTCTTATAAAATGATGACGAATATCAATGTGCTTTGTGCGAGAGTGTTGAACAGGATTCTTAGAAATCTCTATAGCACTAGTGTTGTCACACATGACAGTCATGATGTTACTTTCCATACCATAGTCGTCCAACATCTGTCTGAGCCAAAGAAGTTGAGCACAACAACTGCCAGCAGCAATGTATTCGGTTTCAGCAGTAGAGAGAGAAACACAATTTTGTTTTTTGCTTGACCAGGACACAACATTGTTTCCCAAAAGGTAACATCCTCCACTTGTACTTTTTCTGTCATCAGCATCACCTGCCCAATCAGCATCACTAAATCCGACAATGTTAGAGTTAGTGTCTTTGGAATACCACATTCCAAGTTCAGATGTTCCAGCAACATAGCGTATGATGCGTTTAACAGCCTTCAAATGTGACTCCTTTGGCTGAGCTTGGTACCTAGCACACACTCCTACACTGTACAGAATATCAGGTCTACTTGCAGTTAGATAAAGCAAACTGCCAATCATTCCTCTGTATAGTGTTGGATCAACATCACGTCCAACATCGCCCCTGCATAATTTGTCAGTGGAACCCATGGGAGTTCTCATGTGTTTGGCAGACTCGAGTCCAAATCTTTGAACAAGACTTTTTGAGTACTTGCTTTGGGAGAAGAAAATGCCTCCAGGAGTTTGTGTTACCTGTAAACCTAGGAAAAAATTCAATTGCCCCACCATACTCATTTCGAATGTGGTAGACATGGCCTTAACAAAATCCTTCACAAGCTTATCATTAGTTGCACCAAACACAATGTCATCAACGTAAATCTGTGCAATGATAGTGTTACCAGCATGCCTTTTGATGAACAAAGTTTTATCAACTTGACCACGAGAAAAACCATAATCAAGGAGAAACACAGTCAACCTTTCATACCATGCACGTGGTGCTTGTTTTAAGCCATACAAAGCCTTTTTAAGTTTAAACACATGATCAGGCTTACTAGTGTTTTCAAACTCTTTAGGCTGTTCAACATAGGCTTCCTCAGATAAGACACCATTTAAAAAGGCACTCTTAACATCCATTTGTAACAAGGAGATTCCAAACTGACAAGCAATGGCAAACAACAACCTAATTGACTCAATTCTAGCAACAGGAGCAAAAGTTTCATCAAAATCGATCCCTTCCACTTGAGTGTATCCCTGTGCTACCAATCTAGCTTTGTTCCTAACAATGTTACCAGACTCATCAGTTTTATTCTTGAAAATCCACTTAGTACCAATAACGTTCTTGTTATGTGGTCTAGGAACAAGATCCCACACATCATTTCTAATAAACTGATTAAGTTCTTCATGCATAGCATTGACCCACATAACATCTTTAAGAGCACCAGCAACATTCTTAGGTTCAACAAGAGACAGATAACATTCAAACTCAGCAAGCTCACACACAGAAGTCATACATGTAATTCTTACCAGCTCTTTGTAATTGACTTCCTTCTTCTGTCGAGTGACAACTTTCTCACCTACGTCTCCGATGATTTGAGAACTTGGATGATCTCTTCTCACATGACTTGGGGGATCTCTTCTGATGGAATCATGAAGAAATTGAGCTTCAAACTCTTCTTCAGAGTCCGACACGTAGTTGCCAGCTTCTCCTTCGGATGTTGACCCGGACGAAGTAACATCAGATGTTGGTACAGATGTTGTACCATCATTGCCACTTCTGTGGTGGTCAGAAGTATGGCTTATGTTGTTGGGCTCCTCAAGTAACTCAGTAACATCTTCATCCTCTGTTCTATCAATGGGACTAAGAGAATCATCAAACACAACATTAACAGTCTCTTGAATAGTCTTTGTTCTCAGGTTATATACACGAAAACCATGACTATTCACAGAATATCCAAGGAAGAGACCTTTGTCACTTTTGGAATCAAACTTGTTGAGGTGATCACGGTCATTCAAGATGTAACAAACACATCCAAAAACATGAAAGTACTTGAGATTGGGCTTCTTGCCTTTAAGGATCTCATACGGAGTTAACATAGTACCTGGTCTCATGTACACCCTATTGATGATGTGACATGCTGTACTCACAGCCTCAGCCCATAGTCGTTTGGAGAGACTTTTTGCTTGCAACATAGCTCTCACCATTTCCTGAATGGTTCTATTCTTTCTTTCGGCAACACCATTTTGCTGAGGAGTTTTGGGTGCAGAGAACTCATGGAAAATACCATTGTTAGTGCAGAAGTCATCAAAAAGAAAGTTCTCAAATTCTTTGCCATGGTCAGTCCTAATTCTTCCAACATACTGGCCATATTGAACTCTAAACCTTTTATACAGTTTCTTGAAATGAGCAAAGGTTTCAGATTTTGTTTTCAAGAATTCAACCCAAGTGTATCTTGAAAAATCATCATCACACACAAGTACATACCATTTACCTCCTAAGCTTTCAACTTCAATGGGTCCCATCAAGTCCATATGCAGGAGTTCGAAACATTTTGAGGTACAGCATGTTGACAACATTGGATGAGCTGTCTTGTGTTGCTTCCCTTTCTGGCAAGGTTGACACACAACATCTTTCTTGAAGTTCAGACTAGGAAGGCCTCGAACTACATCATGTGTGATCAACTTTTGAAGATTCTTGAAGTTGACATGTCCCAGTCGTTGATGCCAGAGTTCAACATCATCAAGTTTGACTGCATTGCAGAACGTTTCTTCTTGGGACTTGTAGCAATTGTCAGACGACCTTTTTCCCATCATCACACACTGATTTGTGTCATCAAAGACTTCACAAAGATGTTTGTCGAACTTTACAGTCATACCTGCATCACATAACTGACTTATGCTAAACAGGTTAGCCTTAAGCCCTTCAACAAGATACACATCTTTTAATTTAGGAAAATCAGTAACATTGAGAACTCCTTTCCCCAGAATTGTTCCTTTCGCACCTCCTCCAAAAGTAACTTTTCCTCCAGATGTTGGAACAAAATCAGAGAGTAAAGCCTTTGTTCCTGTCATATGTCTAGAACACCCACTATCAAAGTACCAATTCTCAGAAATATTAGCATTCAAGGATGTGTAGACAACAGTATTACAGGTTTCATTTTGTTCTCTCTTATCCAACAATCTGCTAAAGTCAAACCTGCCAATGTTACTAACATTCTTCTGGTAACAGTCAAACATCTGTGTTGCAGATTTTACAGCACAATCACTTATGTATTTGACACAATGAGGTTTGATATGTCCAGGAGCAGAACAATAATGACAAACATAGGATTTTTTTCTTTTTGCTTTTCTTATGAGGATCCTTAATGTTGTCAACATTCACACTGACATTTCTTTCTTTAACAAAAACAGTAGAATTATGATGTTGCTTTCTTTGCTCCTCAGCACAGAAACCAATACCAAAATTACTATGCTGACCTTGAGACAGAACTTCATTTAAACATGAGGTCCCTTTGTTGAACCGTTTAAACATCCTTTCAGAATCACAAACTTTACCTCGGAGTATTTCCAGTTCAACATCACGTTAAGAGAGCATCCTTTCAAGCCTTGTAATTTGCCCTTTGAGATTTTGGTTTTCATCAACCAACATACAGATGTCATTTCTCAACCCCCGACATTGAGAATCAACAACCTCATAGAGATCTTTAAAATTCTCCATCTCTTTCAGTGGATCACTCTCCTGTTCTTCCAAGGCTGCAACACAACAAAAATCCGGTGTACTAGAGTTGAAATCATCAAGAATAGTCATTTCATACCAGTTTGTTGTGTTAGTGGGGATCTTCATCCCATCAATCTCCTGAACATCAGTATCCATGTCAAAAACATCATTGTTAAAAATCACATCAAACTGATCATTTTCAGAAGAGATGTTCACATCAGTGTTGGCAACATCAACATCAACATTCATATTGTCAGTCACATCAATCGGTTCAACATCACAGTCGGATCTGGAAATATTGTCATCAACACTCAGAGTTCCAGATTCAGAAAAACTATCTGAATAAATCATTTCATCATCAAGATCTTCAAGAGCTCCAATCATGTCTTCTTCCTGTAAATCCTCTTCATCAACTGTAGCCATAAGGAGAACTTTTTCCTCCTCAGAATCTGAGTCATCACTAAGAGTTGCAGTAAGACCAGAATGCCTTTTTCTTGCAACTGTGGGACACTCATTTGCATAGTGACCCATCCCTTGACAGCCCCTGCATTGAATGTGATCAAAACTTCTTACTTCAGATGTTGTTCCAACATTCTTCTTAACATTGGTGATGTTGGATGAAGATCCAGCAGACATCCCAGAAGGTTTCCTAAAACCATTTTTGGATTTTTCTTTCTTAAAGGATTTCAGCATGTTGTTAAAATTTTTAACCAACATAGCAAGATTAACATCATCTTCCTCCTCGGGATCAACATCTGTACACTCAGACAAGTTAGAAATTTCAGAGTTTTCAGGAATCTTTTCAACACGAAAAGCCACACTTTTGGACACATGATCAGCTTTCTGCTGTTCGAGATTCATCTCAAAAGTTAACAACTTACTGACCAGATCACCAACACGCATATTAGCAACATCAGCAGTTTCTTCAATTGAAGAGATTTTCATGTTATACCTTTCAGGCAGAGATCTCAGTAACTTACTGACCAATCTTTGGTTGCTAATAGGTTCTCCAAGTCCAACAGCTTCATTTGAGATTTCACAAAGTTTTTCATAGTATGCAGAGATAGTCTCATCGTCGCGCATTCTCAAAATCTCAAATTTGGTGGTCAACATTCGCATTTTTGTTGCTCTAACACTGGCTGAGCCTTCACATTGTTCCTGCAAAATGAGCGAAGCATCTCGAGCTTCCGTGCAATTAGAAATCATGCGAAATGCAGGAACACCAACAGAGATAAAGATAGCATTCAAGGCTCTGGAGTTATGGTTAGAAATGAGTCTTTCATCAGCAGACCATTTACTCTCGGGTGTGAGAGAAATAACTCCATTTTCATCAGTGGTACGCGGTGGAGTCCACCCATCCAACACAGCCACCCAGGCACGTTCATCAATAGATTTGATATAGATTTTCATCCTAGTTTTCCACAAGTTGTAGTTCTTCCCACCACTATCAAGAGTAGGAGGTCGAGCCGACACACTTGACAAATCCATTGGTGGTAATTTTGCACACAGGAATCGATTCTTAGTACGTCAAGAACCTGCTCTTGATGCCAATTGAAAGAGTTTAGTGCCCCAAATTACCAACAAAGTAAAACTGTGTAAAGAAAAGAGTAATGTTGGATGCAATGTTATCAACAGAATGTTAATAACATTATGACCAACATGCAGCGGAAAGTAAAAACACACAGGAATACTTTTTTCACGGATTATAAATAACCCGTGAGTGCCTCAAGGCTAAATTCACTATGTTGAATCAACAATACAGAGTACAGATTTGGATCTTCTTGGAGATCTATCTTTACAGAATAGCTGCCTAAGATAAATCAACCTATCTACTTTCAGTACTACAATGTTGATACAACACAGAACCCAAAACAGCCGAATAACAAAAGTTAATCGGACAAAGCAATCAACCTGCTACGCTCCAATGGCCTTGCACTTCAACTCTTGCTCTCGACGTCCCGTCAATACAAAGATAGACTTTACAGATTGGCTGCCTAAGTCTGCTTCGTCAAAGCAATCCTTGAAGAACCGGTGACACGTTTGCAGCAGGAAAATGACGAATTGGTTGTGAGAGAATGTTAAGTCGCAGATAATGCACTTCCAAGACGTAAGGATGATTGAAGCTTCTTGCTGCATTTATAGGCCTTCATGTCGTGGTTGGTTTCATCCACTTCCCACTTCCAGAACCTTCCTATAACTGCTGCAATCCGGCTTCAATAACTGCTAGTCGACCAGCCTTGGGATGTTGGCTACGAGATCATGATTCCTGAAAAATAGCAACAGCCTTCCCACTACTTTGAACCATGCATAACCGCCTATCCACTTATTAGAAACGTGGTCAACAAGCATAGAACTGTTATTTCACAACCAAAGAATAAGAAAACGTGAAAGGAAGGTAAAGATTAAATATATACAATTACCAATGGAGAGTCAAAGTATAGAGTCAAGGCAGACTCCAGAATGTTGGTTGAAACCCAGAAATGTTGACACCATGAATGTTATCAACATTCCACCCAACATTGAAAACACGAATGTTATCAACATTGGTCCCAACATTGTCGAAGTCAACATTGACTCTAACACTAAATAAGAGTTATAATTATTCAAGTATATATATATGGATATATATATATATATATAGATGCATCTCTCTTTCTCTCTCACTCTCTCTCCCTCACGATCTCTCTCACTCTCTCTCACTCTCTCTCGATCTCTCTCACTCTCTCCCTCGATCTCTCTTCCTCTCTCACTCCCTCTCGATCTCTCTTTCTCTCTCACTCTCTCTCGATCTCTCTTCCTCTCTCGATCTCTCTCAATCCCTCTCACCCTCACGCAGCACTCCCTCCCCTCTCCCCCACATTACTCTTCCCTTCCCCCATAAATGGAGATCACATGCACCATTAAATGAGGCATATGTAAGCATGATGAGCCATCTAAGGTCTAACCTATCTAACCAACATAATCCCCAGTTTTAAGCCCTCACAATCACATGCAAATCTTGTAGGAATATTAAATTGAATTAATACTCGATTGCCCGATGATCGTTTCTTGGATTATTATTAATTCATCATACAACGATTAATTCCTAACATGCTCCTATGAATTTAACAGCTGCACATAGGTGTTAGGAAAAACTTACTTGAGAATCGGATGCACAAACTGTTGATGATCGCGTCGAAAGATTCTGACTCCAGCTCTGATCTTCTCGACTGTATCCCGCTCAATCCCCAACGTTGGATGGACAACGAGCTATGGAAATTCCCAAGACAGAAAAGCCTCACACGTTTTTCTGTGCCTCCCTCTGCTCTCAAAAACCTAATTTTTATCAGTGTCTTTTCCTGAGAGCTGACAGCTGTATTTAATAATACAGAAAGAAGGAGGAGGCGCCACTTTTAGTGAGAGGGCTGAAAATCTGTCTTCTTGGGCTAGGAGACATTGGGCCAGCCCAGGGACCAGATACAAGGAATAAAGATAGGCCTCAAATAAATTAATTTATCCATGGTCAGCCCAGACCATAATTAATTTATAAATCTCAGTTCATTCCACTAGAGAACCGATACTGACTTACCCCTTTATTGCCGGTGATGAGTCGGGGCTTGTATTTAGACTTACTAAATCTCCGTATTTAAAATATCCGACATCCATTAATTAATTAGAGCTCTGACAGCTTAAATTAATTAATCTCTTAATAATTCCTTAAGCAGTACCACTCAATCTTTATTATTACGCCTGAACTTAATCAACCTGCAGGGTTTAGCGTAATAAACCTTATTGAGCTCCTTAAGGGGATGTCATTATCCTATACCGGATACGGGTACTAATACAGATAATCAAATATCATATATTAACCGCTATCACCCAAGATACAGAGTACTCGAGTTAGTATATAACTTTCACCCATAGTAAGTCAAAGTGATATACGAGTTAACATATATATTTGAATACTTATTAGTATTAAGATTTATAAGTCACCGAGATCTTGATTCTTCATTTAAGTCAGATAGAAGAATACATCTCAAACTGTGGTCCTATCAATACGTAAAGACGTACCAGTATAGACAAGTAGCCAAGACAAACTACTTCCATCTATACTGCAGCCTAAACCAATAACTTGTCCTAGAGTTATTTCGGCTGTGATCATATTATATCTCTTAAGGTTATTCCAATTATATGGTCTTCTGTGATCTACAACACACCATATAATCTACTTATACAGAGATAAAGAACATACATATGCAATCATGAACACAATCAGATAGGAGATAAGAATAGTGAAAACATGAATCATTGTATACAAGCATAAAGTTCTTGCTTTCAGTATACAAATCCAACAATCTCCCACTTATACTAAAGCAAAACTTTTAGTATACAATGTGTCTAAATACTAGCTATTACAAAAACTTCACTTCATCTCTCCCACTTATACTGAAAGTTTTTCTCTAAGTGGGTGGCATCAACCGCAATCCCATCCCTCGAGCATGCTTCTCATAGGTCTTTTGCGGTAAGCTTTTCGTGAAAGGAACAACTAGGTTCTCCAATGTGTCAATCTTTTCTACTAGCACATCTCCTCTGTTTACGATTTCTCGTATGATGTGGTACTTTCTCTCTATGTGCTTTGACGCCTTGTGGCTCCTGGGTTCCTTAGAATTTGCCACTGCACCCGAGTTATCACAATAAATTATGATACTCTTAGGCAAATTAGGGACCACTCCTAGATCCAAGAGGTAGTTCCGGAACCATACAGCCTCCTTAGCAGCTTCCGAAGCAGCTACATATTCGGCTTCCATGGTGGAGTCTGCAATGCACTTCTGCTTTGCACTCCGCCACGATACGGCTCCACCTCCCAAGGTAAACACATAACCAGAGGTAGATCTCTTCTCATCCCGGTCAGCCTGGAAATCCGAATCGGTGTAACCCAAAGGAAATAGACTGTCTGACTGGTAAACTAGCCTATAATCTCGAGTCTGTTTCAGGTACTTGAGAATATGCTTTACCGCAGTCCAGTGTCCTGGTCCAGGGTTCGACTGATATCTTGCAACCATGCCAACGACATAGCAAATATCAGGTCTCGTGCATAGCATCGCATACATGAGGCTACCTACGGCGGAAGCATAGGGTATCTTCCTCATCTCCTCAACCTCACTAGGCGTCTTAGGACACATGTCCTTAGACAGAGGAATGCCATGTCTAAAAGGTAGCAAGCCTTTCTTGGCATTTTGCATGCTAAAACGAGCAATCACAGTATCAATGTAAGACGCTTGAGATAAGCTCAACATCCTTTTCTGGCGATCACGAACGACCTTGATCCCCAGGATGTACGCTGCATCTCCTAAGTCTTTCATTTGAAACTGTTCGGATAACCACTTCTTTATGTCTGATAATAGCTCAACATTGTTGCCAATGAGGAGGATATCATCTACATAAAGTGCAAGGAAAACCACGTCACCATTAGCATCTAAACGGTACACGCAACTTTCATTTTCACAACGAGTAAATCCATAGGATTTAATGACCTCGTCAAAATGTTTGTTCCATGACCTCGAAGCTTGCTTAAGTCCATAAATGGACTTCTGAAGCTTCCACACAAGATGCTCTTCGCCCTTCTTCACAAACCCTTCAGGTTGCTGCATATAGATGTCCCTTCCTTCTTCAAGGAAACCGTTTAGGAAAGCGGTCTTGACATCCATTTGCCAAATCTCAAGGTTCATGTGGGCTGCTATGGCAAGGAGTATTCGGATAGACTTGAGCATGGCAACCGGTGAAAAGGTCTCATCATAATCTATACCCTGTTCCTGGGTATAACCTTTCGCCACCAGTCTAGCTTTAAAAGCTGCGACTTCGCCATCCGAATCTCTCTTTCTCTTGTATACCCACCTACTACCTATAGCTAAGAAGCCATCTGGTAGTTCGGTCTTCTCGTATACATCCATAGCACCCATGGATTCTATTTCAGAAACCATGGCTTCGTACCAAGAATCTCCATCTTGATCTTTCATCGCTTGTCTATAGTTATCAGGGTCGACATCCTTTTGTTCATCAACAGGAAGAAGATCCGAAGATTCTCCCAAGAACATAAATCGATCGGGTTGAACTACAACCCTCCCACTACGACGAAGCGGTGGTGGTACAGCTGTGACAATGGTTTGTGCAGTGTCTTGTGGTGCATTCACTTGCACACTTGGCTGGGGTGATGGAATCGCCTGTCCATTGCCTTCGATTTCTTGAAGGACAATCTCGGACCTAGACTTGTGTTTATCTATATAATCCTGTTCCAAGAATCGTGCGTTGGTGCTAACAACCACTTTCTGATCCTTAGGATTATAAAAATAACCACCTTTCGTTCCTTTAGGATATCCTATAAACAGCATTACTTCACATCTAGGTTCCAACTTCCTCGCTTCCTTGTCTAGCACGTATGCAGGACAACCCCATATCTTTATATGGTTTAGACTGGGTTGGTACCCATACCATAACTCGACAGGAGTTTTAGGAACCGATTTGGAAGGCACTAGATTCAGCAAGTATACCGCTGTTTCCAAGGCATATCCCCAAAACGAAATAGGCAATGATGCATAACTCATCATTGATCTTACCATTTCCAAAAGTGTTCTATTTCTTCTCTCTGCTACACCATTCTGTTGGGGAGTACCCGGTGCAGTCAATTGGGATGTAATCCCTGAATCTGACAAGTATTGCAAGAACTCGTTCCCAAGGTATTCGCCACCCGCGATCAGACCGCAATGACTTGATAGATTTACCCAATCTCTTCTCCACTTCCGCCTTGAATTCTTTGAATTTCTCAAAGCATTCAGACTTGCGTTGAAGTAGGTAAATATACCCATATCTTGAGTAATCGTCAATGAAAGTGACGAAGTACTCATACCCTCCACGAGCTCTAGTGGACATCGGTCCACACAAGTCAGAGTGAATCAATTCTAACACATGCGAGGCCCTATTCCCCTTGGCCTTAAAAGGCCTTGCCGTCATCTTTCCCTCTATACAGGATTCGCAGGTTCTAAATGGAACAGCTTGAAAGTCTTTCAAGACTCCATTTGAAACGAGCCTTTGGATCCAATTTAGATTGATGTGGCCTAACCTTAGGTGCCACGTATGTGTATATTCTTCATGAGAATAATATTTCCTCTTATTTGGATTTGGAAGAATTTGTGATGTAGATGCAACATGGACAGAGTTATTCATTGGACATGTAATAGTATAGAGAGAGTTGTTTAAAATTCCAGAACAAATAATCTTGTTATCTCTCATGATAGAGACACCCCCATCAAAAGTAACAGAATATCCATTCAAAAACAACTTTGAAACAGAAATTATGTTCCGCCGAAACTCCGGCACATATAAAATATCTCTCAAAACTAAAATGTCATCACCAAAACATAAAGCTAAATCTCCAATAGCAACAGCTGCGACCTTCGACGCATTGCCCATGGAGATGGTGATCTCATCACTTGCTAGCTCCCTTGTTGGGTTGAACCCCTGCAAGGTGTAACAAACATGGTCAGTTGCCCCCGTATCCACTACCCACGAATGAGTAGAAAACGAAGCTAAACATGTTTCTGTTACCAAAACTTGTGACGTACCTTGTCCCTTTGCCTTGAGCACTGAACAATCTTTCTTCCAATGCCCAACCTTGCCGCACTTGAAGCACTTTCCCTTGGCCGTTGGCTTGTTCACGCCGCCGGTAGGGCCATCAACTTTGGCTTTACCGCTCCCACTAGCCTCATGGTCATGCTTGCCCTTTGGACCCTTCCACTTCTTTTTCCCGCCTTTCGACGAAGAAGTAGATCCCTTGGCAGCAACAAGGACCTCTTTCCCATTGCGCGTGCCCATGACTCCCTCAGCCGAAACTAGAGCATTCAATAACTCATTGAGAGTATAGTTGGCCTTGCTCATAACGACGTTGAGTCGGAAGTTCTCATAGGTTTTGGGGAGAGTGTTGAGGATGATATCGACTTTGGCTTCGCCTTCGATACCCCCTCCTAGCAGATCAAGCCTGTCAAACAAATTTGTCATATGCATGACATGATCGTGCACCGAGCTGCCCTCGCTCATTTACAAGATAAGATTTCTCTCATCAAGTTAAAACGAGCAGACCTCTCGGACTCCCCATAAACCTCCTTGAGGTTTAACATGATTTCAGCCGCGTCATTCATGACCTGATGCTGGAGTTGCAAAGTTTGTGACATAGTCATCATAATATAGCACTTGGCCATATTATTTGACTTGTGCCACCTTTTATGCGTTTCTCGTTCCGCATCAGTGGACTCATCAGTTAAGGGCGCGGGACGTGGAGTAGTAAGCACAAAACTGTGCTCATCAGCGTCAAGAATATACATAATATGGCGTTTCCATTCAGTGTAATTTGGACCGATGAGAGGATTGTTTGCTAGAATGTTAATAATCGGAGACATAGACATATCTGAAAGTAAACAAATAAACATGTAAGAACATGAAACACATATAGTTCGTAACAATAATATTGTAACCTTTTGATAAAACAATATTAGTGAAACCTCCAACTGCTCAAAGAATCCATATGCAAGTCACGCGGGTGGACGTTTACACACGGACTCCTTAACCAGACTATTTACCTAGTCGTTTAATTTCTATCCATGTCAACTTAACCTTTTGACAAAAGAAATTAATAGTTGGCACCTTAACTAGACCATATCATAATCAAGAAGGGACTCCGCGGGGAGTTGTACATTGTACTTGATATGATATCTAAGCAATGACCACAATTTAACCTTAATAATTAAATTCTCAAAATTGACATACTCACTCGGACCATGTCGCTTTCGATTTAATTACTTTGGTTATCTTATTTAAAATCATTCTCCAAAGTACTTGTGAAAATCATACAAGCAAGCCACGCGGGTGGACGTTTACTGTATAACTCCCACTACTTCAATGAATTTAAATATTTTTATAGAAACCTCTTCTGACAAACTTATGAGAAACAAATATGAAGTAAGCCACGCGGGTGGACGTTTACCCATACCGCCAATCACTTTGTCTAGAGACCGCATGTGGAGGTCTAAAATAATTTTTAATCACTATAAAAATTATTAAACAGCTTAGTCATTTTTCTTTCAAAAGGTTTGTTCATGCTCAAGCACATAAACCTAAACATGCTTCTCTAGAACGCAACATGTAAATCATGCTCGCAGAATTCTAAAACATGCTTAAGAAAACGGCAAACCTACTAGCATGCTCGTCTAAGCGCAATTAATAAACAAATATTAACAAGCAAAGACGTGCAAAAGCAGGTAAAGAGCATAAGGGATTAACAACCATGACATGCAAAGAACAGTAATAAAAGAATTAAAATTCTTCGTGACCCATTAGTGGAACCCAACATCTATTCTATTACAAAATAAAATAGAAAACAAGCCCAAAACTCGATGAAAAAACTCGGCCCGAACATATAGGCCCGTCAAGCTAGGGTTTGGGCCCCCTAGGGTTTGAAACGCAGCTAGGGTTTGGAAACCCTAGCCGCCACCGCCCTTGGCAGCCTCCATCGCCGCACAGCAGCCTCCAGCGCGGCCTCCAGCGCGGCAGCAGCAGACTCCCGGCGTGGACTGGACGGCAGCGGCATCAGCGGCAGTGCGCCGCCCGCTGGGCGCGCAGCGCGCAAAGCGCGCAGGCGCTGCCCCGGGCGCGCACAGCCCCGTCGCCCGCCTCCTTCCTGCCCGTCTGATCTGCGCGAGCAGCAGCAGTAATCGGCCTCGGCGTCTCGGCGTGCAGACAGCAGCTCGGCAGCAGCGGCCGCGCAACGCCCAGCACGCAACAGCAGCAGCAAGGGCGCACGGCGCCTGCCCAGGCGCGCGACGCACAGCGCGCAAGCACTCGTGCGTGCGCAGCCCTCGGCGCCGGCGGCCTTGCTCGCTCGTGCCCGTTGCGCCTCCGTTACTCCAAACATCGTTCCTCGTTGTTGATTCGTCATCATCCTCGTTTCGTTCCTCAGTTTTACAGATTTACAACGGAAAAACAAATACAATGGAAATCCTAGTCTAACCACGGATTTTCTCGTGGTGAAAAACGATTACAACGTCAAACGACGTATTCCACGAATCAACAAGCCACGAAGAACAACAGCAGTAAAAACAACGCATATTATTAATCGTACACAAATTAATAATAGAGCCAAGAAAATAATCCTGGGCTCTGATACCAATTGTAGGAATATTAAATTGAATTAATACTCGATTGCCCGATGATCGTTTCTTGGATTATTATTAATTCATCATACAACGATTAATTCCTAACATGCTCCTATGAATTTAACAGCTGCACATAGGTGTTAGGAAAAACTTACTTGAGAATCGGATGCACAAACTGTTGATGATCGCGTCGAAAGATTCTGACTCCAGCTCTGATCTTCTCGACTGTATCCCGCTCAATCCCCAACGTTGGATGGACAACGAGTTATGGAAATTCCCAAGACAGAAAAGCCTCACACGTTTTTCTGCGCCTCCCTCTGCTCTCAAAAACCTAATTTTTATCAGTGTCTTTTCCTGAGAGCTGACAGCTGTATTTAATAATACAGAAAGAAGGAGGAGGCGCCACTTTTAGTGAGAGGGCCGAAAATCTGTCTTCTTGGGCTAGGAGACATTGGGCCAGCCCAGGGACCAGATACAAGGAATAAAGATGGGCCTCAAATAAATTAATTTATCCATGGTCAGCCCAGACCATAATTAATTTATAAATATCAGTTCATTCCACTAGAGAACCGATACTGACTTACCCCTTTATTGCCGGTGATGAGTCGGGGCTTGTATTTAGACTTACTAAATCTCCGTATTTAAAATATCCGACATCCATTAATTAATTAGAGTTCTGACAGCTTAAATTAATTAATCTCTTAATAATTCCTTAAGCAGTACCACTCAATCTTTATTATTACGCCTGAACTTAATCAACCTGCAGGGTTTAGCGTAATAAACCTTATTGAGCTCCTTAAGGGGATGTCATTATCCTATACCGGATACGGGTACTAATACAGATAATCAAATATCATATATTAACCGCTATCACCCAAGATACAGAGTACTCGAGTTAGTATATAACTTTCACCCATAGTAAGTCAAAGTGATATACGAGTTAACATATTTATTTGAATACTTATTAGTATTAAGATTTATAAGTCACCGAGATCTTGATTCTTCATTTAAGTCAGATAGAAGAATACATCTCAAACTGTGGTCCTATCAATACGTAAAGACGTACCAGTATAGACAAGTAGCCAAGACAAACTACTTCCATCTATACTGCAGCCTAAACCAATAACTTGTCCTAGAGTTATTTCGGCTGTGATCATATTATATCTCTTAAGGTTATTCCAATTATATGGTCTTCTGTGATCTACAACACACCATATAATCTACTTATACAGAGATAAAGAACATACATATGCAATCATGAACACAATCAGAAAGGAGATAAGAATAGTGAAAACGGGAATCATTGTATACAAGCATAAAGTTCTTGCTTTCAGTATACAAATCCAACAAATCTTCCTCTCACCTCTCTCTCTCGTCCCTCACTCTTCTCTCTTCTCTCCTTCTCTCTTCTCATTCTCTATTCACCTCCCCTCATGACATCCTCACCCATTACTTCTTCATTTACTACAAGATTGGGCATTAATGGAAAGATCACACCATCAATTCTCATCAATGCCAAGCCTTCTCTCCCTCTCTTCTTCTTCTTTATTTTCGGCAGCCTCCCCTCCTCACTCCACCACACTTCTCTCCTTGTTTCACCATTTTTGGAAAGAGTTAAGGAAGCCAAAAGTGTTCTACCTACACACTAAAGCCATCAAGTGTGCTCCAATCTTCAAGCACAAGCTCCAAGCCTACTACGCATCATCTTCTACTCCACCTCCATTGATCTTGTTGGTAGCAACCTCAATCCTCCTCTTATGTTATGTATATATTTTCATGATGTATAAGCATGTATATTGAAGCATATGGAAGCATGATAGTCCCCTCCCTACTCTTATGATTTTCGAAAATGTTGGTGAAAGAAAGCATATGAACTCCTTCAAACTTTCCACTACTCCTCATATGCTCATACACCTCTACATGTTAGATGCATGAGAAAGGAAGATATATTTCTTGAAAACCCTTGAAGGGGTTATATGTTATGATAATTGAAGAATGATGAGTTATTAGTGAGAAAATGCATGAGCATGATGGTGAAATTATAGATCTAAAGTGATATGTATAAATGTTGTTATTTCAACCATTTTGAGAAGCTTTTTTTACGTTCTGGACTGATCAGTCGACGAGGTTTCTCTCCTCCACAACTCTTCAAAATTTTATAGTGTGTAGATATATGTGTCTTGTAAGCTGTGGTAAAATTTCAAGTCATTTGGACTTCGTTTACTACCTTTTTAAAATATAAAACTTTTACTGCACATTTCCGCCGGAAATCTAGAAAGGCAGTCACTTGAGTCACACTTTTCAGTGACTTCCAAAAACATTCAGACTCCCAAATGTTTATTACAGAAAGATACATGTGTTATAAAGATGTATGTAAAATTTCAACCCATTTGGAAAATGTTTACTATTTTTCAAAAATCCTAACTTCCAGTCGTGCAAAACTGCCGAATCTGGTAGACTGTGGGAAAACACCCATATCTCTTAAACCACTTGGCTTTTTTCACTCTACTTTTTTTTAAATAAAACTAGACTTAGAGAGGTTTTCAACGGTGTAAGTCTTGAATCCAGGAGATTTCTGAGTTAAAACAGTTTATTCTTTAAAGTTGAGGCAGAGCAGAATGGTAAACTGTAGGAGTCCGAAAATTTCTACCTTGAAATTGTTTTGAGGATTTTAAAGTTTTGGTGGAATAATACACCATGTTATGGCATGAAAATGCTACTAGAAAATTTTATATATTTTCCGAAGCTTACATGAATTTTTGAGAATTTACTTACAAGGAAAAAGATTTCAAGTTCATAGGATTATTTTCAAGTCATTTGACTATTGAGACAATTCCTAAATGTATTATGTGGAATGAGTGATTAGTTTGAAGTATGAATGACTATGTGATTTATATGAATGCTATTTACCTAGGATTGAGAGTCTTTTAATTGGATAAGATATCCAATTAAATTGGGAGGTCCAATTGGGTAAATAGTAGAGAAGTTATAAGATGAGATTAAGCATTGATGCAAGTATAAGTATTAGATATTAGTTAGATTAAATTCTAACTAGAGTTTATTTTGTCACATGGCAATCTAAACCACGTGCGCCACTAAAGGTTCGAGTGACGGCCGGCGTTAGTACGACTCTGAGCGTTACGTCATCGACCCCTGAGACAGGTGGGTTTTATTCTAACTCTATTATGGCTAGCTACCATGATAATGAGTTCAAATGCAAATTCTTATGAAAATGAAGCATGTTGAAGCATTATTGATGAATCTTATGAAAATGAAGCATGTTGAAGCATTATTGATGAGTATTATGAAAATTGTCAACTTGCCATATTTATTATTGATGAGAATGAGATATGGTATGTTGCCTCTATGAAAGACATGATTATGATCATGATGCAAGATATCGGCCTTTGACTGATTTATATGACAGTAAAGGTTTTGTGCGCAGAGGTGATCGTGAGCCGTCTTTAGTCGGCCGGTCACGGTGATTTGAAGGAGGCCTCCTTCTCTTCACCTAGTATATATATGTTATATGAGTTCTCATAGTTGGCACATACCCTGAATATAATATCTGCAGACTAATGATATTATTATGATGATGCAAATGAGTTTATGACAGAAAAACATGAACAGGTATTTTAAATCTCAGCTAAATCCTGTTGATGCATTGAAAAGGGCAAGATTGACATATAGCTCTAAGAGCAACATTTCAATTATTTCCGGCATAAGTCCACTGAGTGCTTTTTGGTACTCAGCCCTGCATGTATTTCTAAATGTGCAGGTCTGGCTTGGCGCGAGGATGGGTGAAGGCTGTTGGAATTGTCAGTTGGCTGTGTCTTTCCTATGTCTCATATTTATCTTTACAAGCTTTGACTCTATAAGAATTTGAACTCCCGGCTATATGTCTTCACACATATAGTAACACATCTCGCTGCACAACTCTGATGAAACTCTTTATTTAATTTGCTTATGCCTGTAATATCAAGGGAAATACTTCTCAAACCCTTGCTAAGTTTCAATCGCTTAATTATGTTTACCCAAGCTAGCTAGTAATTATTTTAGACTTAACATCTTTCTTGAAAATGAGTAAAGTTTGCAATTGCTTCCGCTAAAACAAGATGTATTTCCATTTCTTTCACTATTTCTTTTATTAGTCGTACGATACTTGGTATACGCTATCACTGGCTATATCGGGCTGCGACAAAACATGACATTGCAATCTGAGCTGGTAATGCCCATTCCGATCACATTTCATCTGTTTGCGCTCTACTGGACTGCTTCCCAGTACGACCTGGTTTTCTCCCGGAACTACCTGAACTGACACAAACAAAGAGGAAAAATAGGGCCAAATGGCCCAAAAGTCGAAGACGCATCAGGGTGTTAGGGTTTTGTTTCGAACATACTCTCAAACTAACCTAAGAATTCAAATTAGACTAGACATAACTCAAAGATAAACGAGATCAAGAGTTCGACTCGATCAAGAAAGAGACTCAGAGCAAACGACCTGCTCTGATACCACTCTGTCGCAGCCTGTCGCAGCCCGATTCCCAAACACTAGTGATAGCGGGGTACGGGTATCGATACGACTAAAATAAACGAATAAAGGACATCACAACTGAATTGAACATCGGCGCGGAAGCTTACATCAAAACATGCCAAGGCAAAGCCTCATAATTCGACTCAAGGGTGTATTCGTCAACATCGTTATGACTTCTTGAATATTAGGAATTTCAAGAAGAAAAACAAAGTAGGTACTGTTTATTTTCCATAAGGAATCATAATATCAAGAGTGCCACAGCAAAAGGCGTATCAATTATATGTATGAAGACATATAATCGCAAGTATATTGCTTGATTAGAAAGAAATAATACATCATCTCTCTAAAGTTTTATCAATATCAGAGGGAAAACAAGGTTCATCGTCCCTTAGACTCTAACATCAAAGGGAAACAGCAAGGAAAACTTCATCGGTGAAACCATCTCCACCAGCACCAGTCCAATCTCGCTCCAAAGCTTAACCTGCACATTTAGAAATATATGCAGGGCGTGAGTAATAATACTCAGTGGGCAAACGCCGGAAAAACATCAAAGGTGCTCTTAGAGCTATATGTTTGAAACTTGCCATAACATCAGCAATACACAGAAATAAGTTATCATCAAAGAAATCTGTGCATGCAGTTTTCATAATCATAACATCACAAGTAAACGATAGCGCTATCAAAATATTCATCATGCATGTACCACATCTACAACTTCATTATTATCGGTACTGAGAAGTAGGCCTCCCTCTCAAGTACCGTGACTGGCCGACCCGAAGATGGCTCACAGTCACCTCTGTGTACACAACCCCGCTTGTGGCAGGATCCGAATTCGTTTCATCAGTAGAGGGTAACATACAGCTTAACATCAAAAATTGGCAAGTCAAACAGTTCTTTAAACATCATTTAACTCAAAGCATCAAAACATCTCATATTCTTATCATCATTTAAAACAGTTTAGAAAAGCTCATAAACTGTATACTCAAAATATTGCCCACCTGGAATCCTTAGCTTTTGTTCGGATAGGAACAGGTGACTTACTTCCTCGTCTTGCTCGGGTCTTCATGAATCATCAACATCATCACGAAGGTTCATGTGATAAAACAATCCTCAATTAGAACTCATTACTGAAATCCAGTCTCATCTCAACAATGACTCCTTACTCAACGTCTAAATACCCAATAAAACTAAATCCCTAGGTATACTTAACTTCTAAGGATTCACACGTCTTATTCAGGTTTTAACTCTCAACTCGGACCTCTCAGCAAACAAGCACATAGGCATGTAGAAACATATAAGCATACCACTCCACATAAACATCTCACAAACAAGCAAACATCAATTAACTCAGAGACCAGAGCAGAGAAATGCTCGGTGGTCAGAGGGGGAAAGAACTCAGCAGAGCAGAGCAGACTAGCTTGGCAGAGTAGAGAAGAAATATTCGCCAAAGCAGAGGAATGCTCGCCAGAGAAATCATCAGTCAGAGGAATGACTTCGTCGGAGGAATCGATCATCAGAGAAATCTAACATCAGAGGAGTCAAACATCAGAGGAATCGATCGTTCAGAGGAATCGATCGTCAGAGGAATCAAACATCAGAAGAATCGATCGTCAGAGGAATCGATCGTCAGAGGAATCGATCGTCAGAGGAATCAAACATCAGAGGAATCGATCGTCAGAGGAATCGATCGTCAGAGGAATCGATCGTCAGAAGAATCGATCGTCAGAGGAATCAAACATCAGAGGAATGGACTCGCTGGCAGGGCAGCGGAGAAAAGAACTCGCTGGCATATCTGGGGAAAATGAATTCTCTGGCATGCCAGCGGGGAAACGACTTCTCTGGCATGCCAGCGGGATCTCAACTTGGCAGAACAGAACGGGACTCAAGGCAGAACAAAGCGAACAAGGGTAACTCTAAACTTCATCGACTTTTCATACCCAGAAATCATCAAACATCATGTTAATCCTTTCATCTATTCATGCTCATCGTCAAAACATCATTAAGACATAACTTACAGATTTTTCCCTATTTCTTATATCAAACCAAATTTTGTAAAAACTCATGCTGAAGACTCAGTTTTGAAAAACACCTCTTAATCACTTCAAATCATCACGTATAACATACATCTCATCATATATAACTCGTTTCTCACCCCATTTTTAGAAAATAATCAGAAAGATTTTTGAAGGGCATGAGCCCAAATTTTCGAAAATGGCGAAAAAAGTGAAGGGGGAGTTTATCATGCTTCAGTCATCCTTCTAAACACATATATCACATAAAAAGTCTAGATCCCAAAGGATTCAAACACTTACTCAGGTGGTTTCAAGAAAATGAAAGCTTCGGTCTCTATTCTTCAAGCATCAAACTCCACTAAACTTCTTGGTTTATGAGTAGTAAGTGTTTATGGACTAGATTTAGTGGAGGATTTTATCTCGGTTTTGACTGGTGAAGCTTCGAGCTTAGTCTCCAATGGAGGAGAGAAGAAATGTCTTGAAGGAGAGAGAAGAAGTTGAAAGGCCGAAATGAGAGAAATGACGGAGAGAGAGAGATGCTTCGGTTTTATCAAGATTCTTATTCCATAAGATAAGAAGCATTAAATGCTCAATAGTAGCTTGTCTCTCCCTTAGCAGCAAGCCTAAATCGGCTAATTACCCACATGTGAGAAGGGATTAAAATAATGGGTGTGAGTGTAGGAACGTGTGGTGGAAAATAAATCATGTACGCTAATTTTCGAGAATCAGACTGACTCAAAAATAATATTAGTGCGCACATATCAGGTAAATCACATAACGTCAATTAAATAACTCACACCGTTATCTCATTAAAAACGGATCATCACTCATCATCACTCTAACTTAATCCTCTTTATAGTGATTCACAATCACTACCTCAACTCTATCTCTCGTCTTTCATCTCAACATCAAAATCAAATTACCCTCTCCATCTCAACTCGCACATCCTCTCAATTCTATCAACATCTCCATTTTACTCATCTCGCCATTCATCGGCAACTTCCTTGACTCTATGTCAAACTCATTATTCCTATTTTCTTAATAGGACTGTCAACCTCTGATAACTCGGTATCCGGAAATTCTATTCCCGGTAGTCGGAAATAAAATAAAATCCCGACTCAATTCATTCAGCATCTCTAACTCAACTCGTTTCTCAAATCTCATCATTCTAACTCCATCATGAGTTTGTCCACTCATAACTCATAATCTCACATCTCGACATCTCAGTATTCTCAATAGTGTTAAAACACTATCTCCCGACATAAGGAAAAGTACGGGGTGTTACATCCTACCCCCCTTAAAAGAAATTTCGTCCCGAAATTTGAGTTATTCCTTTCCGGGATAAAGCTCTGGGTACTTCTCTTTCATCTTCTCTTCAAATTCCCCAGTCTTCATTTTGAATGTTGACTCTCATTCCGACCGTGATGTCTTCATTGGATTTTCACCAAATGAAATGACTTGTTCCTCAATTGCTGAATCTTCCGGTCCAGTCTAGCATCAAGTCTCTCTCTTCGTAGCTCAAAACTGGTTCCAGGGACTCTTCTTCCTGGGCGACGTGTTTTGAAACAAACACCTATTTTCTCAGCTGAGAAATATGGGAAAACGTCTTGAACGTTCGCGGAGCTCGGAGGCAACGCTAGTTATAGGCTACTTGGCCTACCCCTTCTAATACATCGTAAGGTCCTATACATCTCGGTTTGAATCTTTCCTTAACTCGAAAATATGAACCATCACTTCAAATCAACTGACTCGGCAGAGCCGAGTAATAACTTCTCTGTTAGAGCAGAGGAATCAACTTCCCCGAGATAGGGAAAACTCACATAAACATCGTTTCTAACATCATGCATCTAAGCATCAATCTCAAAATTCTAATGTGACATCAAGCTCTCTAGTCATCAATGTCATCTCTATGTAATAGGGGAAATTGCCTCTCTTTTGAGGTCTTACATCAAAACGAAGATCCTTATACAAAACGCCCTATACGATAATGATGCTCTCGCTATGAAAGCATCATAGGGACTAAACGTCATATATGTTCTATACTATGCTTCTAGCTATGTTCATTAGCTATGCATCACTATAGATATATCTATACCTCTCTAGATAGTCTCAGTCGTCATCTATCACTCTCCCATCTCGTCTTCGTCATCGCCATCATCTGATATCCTACTCCTAGCATCATCAGTCGGTGCATCCTCACTCGGCTTCGTCTCTTTCTCCTCATACTCGTCTATGATCCGCTACACATTATCATCGCTCGGCTCATCCTCGACATTCGTGTCATCCTCGTCCGGGATATACTCCCTGAACCATCGCTGCATCGCCATCTCAATATAACTCGGCATCTCATCCTCATTTGGTATGGTGGGGCATTGGCCACACTAGCCTCAACATCTCTCCTCATCTTCTTCATCAACTTCCTCACATCAGAATTCATCATCATCCAACAATTCCGTCATCAAAACAATACATCACTCGTTAGTGCATCAAACTCAGTTCTCATCAGAAAAGCGATAAGAAACAACATCAACTTCTTACCTCGTTAAGCCGGAGGAGATGGGGTGTTGGGGTTTCGTTTCACAAAGACTCTCTCTCAAACTAGTCTAAGAACTCAAATTAGACTAGTACTCAATCAAGCAATTTACTCAGAGCAGACAACCTGCTCTGATACCACTCTGTCGCAGCCCGATTCCCAAACACTAGTGATAGCGGGGTACGGGTATCGATACGACTAAAATAAACGAATAAAGGACATCACAACTGAATTGAACATCGGCGCGGAAGCTTACATCAAAACATGCCAAGGCAAAGCCTCATAATTCGACTCAAGGGTGTATTCGTCAACATCGTTATGACTTCTTGAATATTAGGAATTTCAAGAAGAAAAACAAAGTAGGTACTGCTTATTTTCCATAAGGAATCATAATATCAAGAGTGCCACAGCAAAAGGCGTATCAATTATATGTATGAAGACATATAATCGCAAGTATATTGCTTGATTAGAAAGAAATAATACATCATCTCTCTAAAGTTTTATCAATATCAGAGGGAAAACAAGGTTCATCGTCCCTTAGACTCTAACATCAAAGGGAAACAGCAAGGAAAACTTCATCGGTGAAACCATCTCCACCAGCACCAGTCCAATCTCGCTCCAAAGCTTAACCTGCACATTTAGAAATATATGCAGGGCGTGAGTAATAATACTCAGTGGGCAAACGCCGGAAAAACATCAAAGGTGCTCTTAGAGCTATATGTTTGAAACTTGCCATAACATCAGCAATACACAGAAATAAGTTATCATCAAAGAAATCTGTGCATGCAGTTTTCATAATCATAACATCACAAGTAAACGATAGCGCTATCAAAATATTCATCATGCATGTACCACATCTACAACTTCATTATTATCGGTACTGAGAAGTAGGCCTCCCTCTCAAGTACCGTGACTGGCCGACCCGACGACGGCTCACAGTCACCTCTGTGTACACAACCCCGCTTGTGGCAGGATCCGAATTCGTTTCATCAGTAGAGGGTAACATACAGCTTAACATCAAAAATTGGCAAGTCAAACAGTTCTTTAAACATCATTTAACTCAAAGCATCAAAACATCTCATATTCTTATCATCATTTAAAACAGTTTAGAAAAGCTCATAAACTGTATACTCAAAATATTGCCCACCTGGAATCCTTAGCTTTCGTTCGGATAGGAACAGGTGACTTACTTCCTCGTCTTGCTCGGGTCTTCATGAATCATCAACATCATCACGAAGGTTCATGTGATAAAACAATCCTCAATTAGAACTCATTACTGAAATCCAGTCTCATCTCAACAATGACTCCTTACTCAACGTCTAAATACCCAATAAAACTAAATCCCTAGGTATACTTAACTTCTAAGGATTCACACGTCTTATTCAGGTTTTAACTCTCAACTCGGACCTCTCAGCAAACAAGCACATAGGCATGTAGAAACATATAAGCATACCACTCCACATAAACATCTCACAAACAAGCAAACATCAATTAACTCGGAGACCAGAGCAGAGAAATGCTCGGTGGTCAGAGGGGGAAAGAACTCAGCAGAGCAGAGCAGACTAGCTTGGCAGAGTAGAGAAGAAATATTCGCCAAAGCAGAGGAATGCTCGCCAGAGAAATCATCAGTCAGAGGAATGACTTCGTCGGAGGAATCGATCATCAGAGAAATCTAACATCAGAGGAGTCAAACATCAGAGGAATCGATCGTTCAGAGGAATCGATCGTCAGAGGAATCAAACATCAGAAGAATCGATCGTCAGAGGAATCGATCGTCAGAGGAATCGATCGTCAGAGGAATCAAACATCAGAGGAATCGATCGTCAGAGGAATCGATCGTCAGAGGAATCAAACATCAGAGTTATGGACTCGCTGGCAGGGCAGCGGAGAAAAGAACTCGCTGGCATATCTGGGGAAAATGAATTCTCTGGCATGCCAGCGGGGAAACGACTTCTCTGGCATGCCAGCGGGATCTCAACTTGGTAGAACAGAACGGGACTCAAGGCAGAACAAAGCGAACAAGGGTAACTCTAAACTTCATCGACTTTTCATACCCAGAAATCATCAAACATCATGTTAATCCTTTCATCTATTCATGCTCATCGTCAAAACATCATTAAGACATAACTTACAGATTTTTCCCTATTTCTTATATCAAACCAAATTTTGTAAAAACTCATGCTGAAGACTCAGTTTTGAAAAACACCTCTTAATCACTTCAAATCATCACGTATAACATACATCTCATCATATATAACTCGTTTCTCACCCCATTTTTAGAAAATAATCAGAAAGATTTTTGAAGGGCATGAGCCCAAATTTTCGAAAATGGCGAAAAAAGTGAAGGGGGAGTTTCTCATGCTTCAGTCATCCTTCTAAACACATATATCACATAAAAAGTCTAGATCCCAAAGGATTCAAACACTTACTCAGGTGGTTTCAAGAAAAGGAAAGCTTCGGTCTCTATTCTTCAAGCATCAAACTCCACTAAACTTCTTGGTTTATGAGTAGTAAGTGTTTATGGACTAGATTTAGTGGAGGATTTTATCTCGGTTTTGACTGGTGAAGCTTCGAGCTTAGTCTCCAATGGAGGAGAGAAGAAATGTCTTGAAGGAGAGAGAAGAAGTTGAAAGGCCGAAATGAGAGAAATGACGGAGAGAGAGAGATGCTTCGGTTTTATCAAGATTCTTATTCCATAAGATAAGAAGCATTAAATGCTCAATAGTAGCTTGTCTCTCCCTTAGCAGCAAGCCTAAATCGGCTAATTACCCACATGTGAGAAGGGATTAAAATAATGGGTGTGAGTGTAGGAACGTGTGGTGGAAAATAAATCATGTACGCTAATTTTCGAGAATCAGACTGACTCAAAAATAATATTAGTGCGCACATATCAGGTAAATCACATAACGTCAATTAAATAACTCACACCGTTATCTCATTAAAAACGGATCATCACTCATCATCACTCTAACTTAATCCTCTTTATAGTGATTCACAATCACTACCTCAACTCTATCTCTCGTCTTTCATCTCAACATCAAAATCAAATTACCCTCTCCATCTCAACTCGCACATCCTCTCAATTCTATCAACATCTCCATTTTACTCATCTCGCCATTCATCGGCAACTTCCTTGACTCTATGTCAAACTCATTATTCCTATTTTCTTAATAGGACTGTCAACCTCTGATAACTCGGTATCCGGAAATTCTATTCCTGGTAGTCGGAAATAAAATAAAATCCCGACTCAATTCATTCAGCATCTCTAACTCAACTCGTTTCTCAAATCTCATCATTCTAACTCCATCATGAGTTTGTCCACTCATAACTCATAATCTCACATCTCGACATCTCAGTATTCTCAATAGTGTTAAAACACTATCTCCCGACATAAGGAAAAGTACGGGGTGTTACATCCTACCCCCCTTAAAAGAAATTTCGTCCCGAAATTTGAGTTATTCCTTTCCGGGATAAAGCTCTGGGTACTTCTCTTTCATCTTCTCTTCAAATTCCCCAGTCTTCATTTTGAATGTTGACTCTCATTCCGACCGTGATGTCTTCATTGGATTTTCACCAAATGAAATGACTTGTTCCTCAATTGCTGAATCTTCCGGTCCAGTCTAGCATCAAGTCTCTCTCTTCGTAGCTCAAAACTGGTTCCAGGGACTCTTCTTCCTGGGCGACGTGTTTTGAAACAAACACCTATTTTCTCAGCTGAGAAATATGGGAAAACGTCTTGAACGTTCGCGGAGCTCGGAGGCAACGCTAGTTATAGGCTACTTGGCCTACCCCTTCTAATACATCGTAAGGTCCTATACATCTCGGTTTGAATCTTTCCTTAACTCGAAAATATGAACCATCACTTCAAATCAACTGACTCGGCAGAGCCGAGTAATAACTTCTCTGTTAGAGCAGAGGAATCAACTTCCCCGAGATAGGGAAAACTCACATAAACATCGTTTCTAACATCATGCATCTAAGCATCAATCTCAAAATTCTAATGTGACATCAAGCTCTCTAGTCATCAATGTCATCTCTATGTAATAGGGGAAATTGCCTCTCTTTTGAGGTCTTACATCAAAACGAAGATCCTTATACAAAACGCCCTATACGATAATGATGCTCTCGCTATGAAAGCATCATAGGGACTAAACGTCATATATGTTCTATACTATGCTTCTAGCTATGTTCATTAGCTATGCATCACTATAGATATATCTATACCTCTCTAGATAGTCTCAGTCGTCATCTATCACTCTCCCATCTCGTCTTCGTCATCGCCATCATCTGATATCCTACTCCCAGCATCATCAGTCGGTGCATCCTCACTCGGCTTCGTCTCTTTCTCCTCATACTCGTCTATGATCCGCTACACATTATCATCGCTCGGCTCATCCTCGACATTCGTGTCATCCTCGTCCGGGATATACTCCCTGAACCATCGCTGCATCGCCATCTCAATATAACTCGGCATCTCATCCTCATTTGGTATGGTGGGGCATTGGCCACACTAGCCTCAACATCTCTCCTCATCTTCTTCATCAACTTCCTCACATCAGAATTCATCATCATCCAACAATTCCGTCATCAAAACAATACATCACTCGTTAGTGCATCAAACTCAGTTCTCATCAGAAAAGCGATAAGAAACAACATCAACTTCTTACCTCGTTAAGCCGGAGGAGATGGGGTGCTGGGGTTTCGTTTCACAAAGACTCTCTCTCAAACTAGTCTAAGAACTCAAATTAGACTAGTACTCAATCAAGCAATTTACTCAGAGCAGACAACCTGCTCTGATACCACTCTGTCGCAGCCCGATTCCCAAACACTAGTGATAGCGGGGTACGGGTATCGATACGACTAAAATAAACGAATAAAGGACATCACAACTGAATTGAACATCGGCGCGGAAGCTTACATCAAAACATGCCAAGGCAAAGCCTCATAATTCGACTCAAGGGTGTATTCGTCAACATCGTTATGACTTCTTGAATATTAGGAATTTCAAGAAGAAAAACAAAGTAGGTACTGCTTATTTTCCATAAGGAATCATAATATCAAGAGTGCCACAGCAAAAGGCGTATCAATTATATGTATGAAGACATATAATCGCAAGTATATTGCTTGATTAGAAAGAAATAATACATCATCTCTCTAAACTTTTATCAATATCAGAGGGAAAACAAGGTTCATCGTCCCTTAGACTCTAACATCAAAGGGAAACAGCAAGGAAAACTTCATCGGTGAAACCATCTCCACCAGCACCAGTCCAATCTCGCTCCAAAGCTTAACCTGCACATTTAGAAATATATGCAGGGCGTGAGTAATAATACTCAGTGGGCAAACGCCGGAAAAACATCAAAGGTGCTCTTAGAGCTATATGTTTGAAACTTGCCATAACATCAGCAATACACAGAAATAAGTTATCATCAAAGAATTCTGTGCATGCAGTTTTCATAATCATAACATCACAAGTAAACGATAGCGCTATCAAAATATTCATCATGCATGTACCACATCTACAACTTCATTATTATCGGTACTGAGAAGTAGGCCTCCCTCTCAAGTACCGTGACTGGCCGACCCGAAGACGGCTCACAGTCACCTCTGTGTACACAACCCCGCTTGTGGCAGGATCCGAATTCGTTTCATCAGTAGAGGGTAACATACAGCTTAACATCAAAAATTGGCAAGTCAAACAGTTCTTTAAACATCATTTAACTCAAAGCATCAAAACATCTCATATTCTTATCATCATTTAAAACAGTTTAGAAAAGCTCATAAACTGTATACTCAAAATATTGCCCACCTGGAATCCTTAGCTTTCGTTCGGATAGGAACAGGTGACTTACTTCCTCGTCTTGCTCGGGTCTTCATGAATCATCAACATCATCACGAAGGTTCATGTGATAAAACAATCCTCAATTAGAACTCATTACTAAAATCCAGTCTCATCTCAACAATGACTCCTCACTCAACGTCTAAATACCCAATAAAACTAAATCCCTAGGTATACTTAACTTCTAAGGATTCACACGTCTTATTCAGGTTTTAACTCTCAACTCGGACCTCTCAGCAAACAAGCACATAGGCATGTAGAAACATATAAGCATACCACTTCACATAAACATCTCACAAACAAGCAAACATCAATTAACTTGGAGACCAGAGCAGAGAAATGCTCGGTGGTCAGAGGGGGAAAGAACTCAGCAGAGCAGAGCAGACTAGCTTGGCAGAGCAGAGAAGAAATATTCGCCAAATCAGAGGAATGCTCGCCAGAGAAATCATCAGTCAGAGGAATGACTTCGTCGGAGGAATCGATCATCAGAGAAATCTAACATCAGAGGAGTCAAACATCAGAGGAATCGATCGTCAGAGGAATCGATCGTCAGAGGAATCAAACATCAGAGGAATCGATCGTCAGAGGAATCGATCGTCAGAGGAATCGATCGTCAGAGGAATCAAACATCAGAGGAATCGATCGTCAGAGGAATCGATCGTCAGAGGAATCGATCGTCAGAGGAATCAAACATCAGAGGAATGGACTCGCTGGCAGGGCAGCGGAGAAAAGAACTCGCTGGCATATCTGGGGAAAATGAATTCTCTGGCATGCCAGCGGGGAAACGACTTCTCTGGCATGCCAGCGGGATCTCAACTTGGTAGAACAGAACGGGACTCAAGGCAGAACAAAGCGAACAAGGGTAACTCTAAACTTCATCGACTTTTCATACCCAGAAATCATCAAACATCATGTTAATCCTTTCATCTATTCATGCTCATCGTCAAAACATCATTAAGACATAACTTACAGATTTTTCCCTATTTCTTATATCAAACCAAATTTGTAAAAACTCATGCTGAAGACTCAGTTTTGAAAAACACCTCTTAATCACTTCAAATCATCACGTATAACATACATCTCATCATATATAACTCGTTTCTCACCCCATTTTTAGAAAATAATCAGAAAGATTTTTGAAGGGCATGAGCCCAAATTTTCGAAAATGGCGAAAAAAGTGAAGGGGGAGTTTCTCATGCTTCAGTCATCCTTCTAAACACATATATCACATAAAAAGTCTAGATCCCAAAGGATTCAAACACTTACTCAGGTGGTTTCAAGAAAAGGAAAGCTTCGGTCTCTATTCTTCAAGCATCAAACTCCACTAAACTTCTTGGTTTATGAGTAGTAAGTGTTTATGGACTAGATTTAGTGGAGGATTTTATCTCGGTTTTGACTGGTGAAGCTTCGAGCTTAGTCTCCAATGGAGGAGAGAAGAAATGTCTTGAAGGAGAGAGAAGAAGTTGAAAGGCCGAAATGAGAGAAATGACGGAGAGAGAGAGATGCTTCGGTTTTATCAAGATTCTTATTCCATAAGATAAGAAGCATTAAATGCTCAATAGTAGCTTGTCTCTCCCTTAGCAACAAGCCTAAATCGGCTAATTACCCACATGTGAGAAGGGATTAAAATAATGGGTGTGAGTGTAGGAACGTGTGGTGGAAAATAAATCATGTACGCTAATTTTCGAGAATCAGACTGACTCAAAAATAATATTAGTGCGCACATATCAGGTAAATCACATAACGTCAATTAAATAACTCACACCGTTATCTCATTAAAAACGGATCATCACTCATCATCACTCTAACTTAATCCTCTTTATAGTGATTCACAATCACTACCTCAACTCTATCTCTCGTCTTTCATCTCAACATCAAAATCAAATTACCCTCTCCATCTCAACTCGCACATCCTCTCAATTCTATCAACATCTCCATTTTACTCATCTCGCCATTCATCGGCAACTTCCTTGACTCTATGTCAAACTCATTATTCCTATTTTCTTAATAGGACTGTCAACCTCTGATAACTCGGTATCCGGAAATTCTATTCCCGGTAGTCGGAAATAAAATAAAATCCCGACTCAATTCATTCAGCATCTCTAACTCAACTCGTTTCTCAAATCTCATCATTCTAACTCCATCATGAGTTTGTCCACTCATAACTCATAATCTCACATCTCGACATCTCAGTATTCTCAATAGTGTTAAAACACTATCTCCCGACATAAGGAAAAGTACGGGGTGTTACACAGCCCGACGCCTAGCCAGTGATAGCGTAGACCGGGTATCGCACGACTAAATAAAAGAATAAGGTAAAGAAAGACAAACTAGACATATCATCAAGTGCAAGCTAACAATAAGACATGATAATACTGGCAACACAATAACATCTCAACAATATAAATATCATCGGCTTCATAACTTAAAAAAGCATCAGGATTCTCGTCAACATTTACAATGTGGACATAGTTAAAAATTTCAAGGTTTCAAAGTATTTAGAGTATCGCAGGAAAACGTAAACAGACTAAGCCTTATGGCTTATTGAATACATTTGTGTCTAAGACTTATGGCTTATTGAATTAAGGTGAAGAAATTATATCAAATTAAAGATCATTTGATGATCTTTCATTCAAGATATATATAATATATTTTATCCAAAATATAATTGCATGAAATGAAACAATATAATCTATCTGAAAAATAAAAAATAAAGAAATTAAAAATGTAATTAATATTGCACACATCTCAGTGGTTATTCATGCATGTGAGCAATTTTGTAAAAAAAAAATAAAGTGATGTACAAGTTTTGTAATGGTGAGTTATACAATTTTTTACAATTTTTATAACCTTTATATTATACAGTACATATTTTCAAAATTGTCATTCAAATCAATTTTAAAATTGATTTGAAATCAATTTGAAATTGAGAACTCCCTTTTTAATATGTGTTAATAGAGGAATCTACCCACATTGATAAAATGTCTTGCAAAACTACCCACTTTCAAAGTCAAAGACCGAAAAGCAAGTTTGATGGTGATGGGTTGCTTGGTTTTTTGTGTAAAAGTTGATGATGATGGAAATTGTGTAAGAGTTGTGTAAGAAAACAGTTAAAATTGGTACAAAATGTGAGAAAATGTGAACTCACGTCACTTTCATGCATTATAAGATTAAATAGATTTGCAAATTTTGAATAAATTAGGGGACGTTTGTGTGTTACAAACATTAATACGAAGGCCAAAAAAATCACGAATATGTCAATTCTTAAGCAAAAAAATTTTTTGAAACCAGTAAACCACGTATCCGCCAGTAATTCGTAGCCGGCCGCAGTAGCCGCTGAAGTTTGTGACCGGCGGCTACTATTCAACGGCTACTAATTACTGGCGGGTACTTGTGTTATTCGCTTCAAAAAAAAAAGTTGTTCATAATGAACATGATTGTGAATTTTTATCCTTCGTGAATTTTTATTGTTACATATGCACCGTTATTTTTAGATTTTTATTTAATTTTACAAGGGGAAATATGAGAGATAGTGAAATATTTACAGTACAAGAAGTACACATGGATGGGAAATATGAGAGATAGTGAATCTGCCAAAATTTGGATTATAGTGGGGGTAATAACACTCACTTTATGCATGATTTGACTGCACATAAAATAATAGACTTGCACATAAAATAATAAGAAATTATATACCAATTATTTGGAAATTCATATATTCGGAAATGAAATAATATTCTATAGCCAAAAAGTAAAGTATCCGCCATAAAATTATTTTCTTTATCAGTAGCCGCTAACAAAAAATATAGGGCGGCTACTGGGTCCTTTGTACGATTTTCTGGCGGATACTGGGTCTGTGAGTCATAAAATATTATTTTATGTCAAAATATGTATAATTTTTAATTTTTCAGCTTGTTATGAATGTTTAAATATAACATACGCATTCCTCTTTTGTATTTGTTGTTTTTTTTTTTGTTAATTTTTTAGTAAAAAATTAAAAGTACATACTGAGAAGGTGACTCTGCAAAAAATTTGGTTGTAGTGGGGCATTAATGCTAATTTTATGCATGTGTGAGGTGACATGCAATAATAGATTGAAGCCGTATTGAATGAACACTACACTTCACGTGAACTTTTTGTAAGGAATCAAGTTTAGTCCTTATAAGGCTGCATTTGTGAATGACCAAAACACAAATTGAAATACTCACCTTGAATTTCAGAAATTCAGGCATACCCTAAAGATTTGAGTGGTTTTGTGCGAGAGCAGGCAATTTGTGTTGAATTTCAGCCCGAAAAGGTGATTCTCCTGTATTGTTTGTATAAATTATAGTTTGCATGTTTAATCGTATGTTGTTTTTAACGTTGAGAGCATGTTTTACGTTATTTTAATGAATTTCTCTATTATCTGAAATTTAAAAGCATGTTAGGGAAATATTAAACCTGTTTCTAATATAATTGAATGTTTTGAACAAAAAAAATGAAGTATCCGCCAGAATTTCATTAGCCGCCGACAATAGCCGCCGACCCCACAAGGTCAGCGGCTACTGGTGACGGATAATAATATTCTGGCGGATACTTCATTGTTCGAGCTTATTGTGATGTTTTAAACTTTTTAAGCGTATTTTAATATTATACTTTATGTGGTTTTATAGATGGAATTCGTGAGATACATATATGTGAGATACAACGGAGTCGTCGATGGTATATACTATGTTGGCGGGGCTACGGAGGTCCTTCCCCTCTTAAATGAAACAATTGCGAGCCTGATATACAGCATCAACAATGTGCTGACAACGCATTCGTTGAGCCCGAACTATCAATTGTATTATTTGGCGACCAATCGATTTAGAAGGGAGACGAAATACGTAATAAGTGACGACGATGATGTGCAAGGCTTGTTGGAAACTGCCGAATATCCCATGGTGTACGTTGAGCACAACAACGACCCGGTCGAAGAAGCGTACATCCCTACTTTTGATTTTGCCCAGGCTTCGGGATACGGAGATGATGAAGCACAATCTAGTCAGTATGAGACGTCGTATTATGCTCGCGAGAGCGCACCTCCAACACAGTACTTTTCATGGGATGGGCAACCGTTGGACGAATCCGCATGGAATCTGAATGAAATATGCGGGAGTTTCAACCAGGTGCGGACGAATGAAGCCGTACAACCTGAAGACGAAGCCGAAGAACCTGATGACGATTCTGATGAAGAAGACGAAGAATACGATCCAACGAACGAGTCGGGCACAGATTCTGCCGCCTCTGAGGATTTATTAGACGATGATCTGATAGAGTTCACGGCGACCGAGCGAGCAGGTTGGATCCGACAAAGTAGAACCCGTCATGGAAATCCGACGGACTCGACCGGTGATCTATCTAATTGGATAGTTCCGTTGATTCCAGTGGACGCCACGACTTCGCTCGTTGCTCGCGAGAGTGAGCTGTCCAGAGTTGCTGATTTGGGGAAGAACTCTTTTTACAACAGTAAAGAAGAATTGGTCCTTGCTGTTGGCTTCTGGAATATGAAGCAAGGGGCTGAGGCAAAAGTTGTACGCTCAGATCAGGGACACCTCTATTACAAGTGCAAGCACTCTGATAAGTGCAAGTTCGATGTGCGTGCATCTTGTCACGGCGGAGGGATGTGGGGAGTGCATAAGTTTAAAGAGCACTCTTGCCAAGGGGAATTGGGCATTTTGAAATGAATAAAGGCACATTCGAATGTGGTTGCAGCTTATGTGGAAAAAAGAATACGCGATGACGGAGAGGTCATTAAGCCGAAATCTATTATGGCGGAGTTGTTACGTGAATTTGGCGTCAGAATCAAATATGATGTCGCGCTGCGTGCAAGAAATCTCAGCTTAGAGAAGATATACGGTCGAATTGATGATTCGTTCCTTCTTCTGCCCAAATATTTGTATGCCCTAAGTCAAGCGAATCCAGGCACCGTGATGGATTTGGAAGTAGACGAAAACAACCGGTTCAAACATCTGTTTCTTGCTCTTACGGCTTCCATCACACCTTTCTTCTTTTCGCTTCGACCAGTGATTGTGGTCGACGGCACACACTTGAAGGGGAAGAACAATGGTATTTTGTTCGTCGCCGTGACAAAAGACGCAAACGAGCAAGTTTTTCCGTTGGCATTTGGTGTCGGGCCGATCGAGAATGATGAGTCATGGAAGTGGTTCCTCTCAAATGTGAGACAAACTTTTGGTCAGCCCAACAACTTACTAGTTGTCTCTGATGCGCATGTCTCCATTGCTAATGCTGTGAAGAGCGAGTTACCAAATGCTACTCACGGTCTTTGCTACTACCACTTGCAGAACAAAATTAAGGGCTACGGGCAAGCTGTTGTTGAGCTTTTCCGCCAGGCTGCATACGCCTACACGGACTCAGAATTTTCACGTGCAACGTCGGCTATGGCTCAATTGAAGCCGGCGGCGTACGGGAAGTTGATGCGCGTAGGCCCTGAGAAGTGGGCACGATCACAAAGTCCGGTGACCCATTATAGTTTTCTTACATCTAATGCTGCCGAGGCTTTGAATGCCCGTTTGTTGTGGGCCAGACGCCTTCCTATATGTTCCATGCTGGAGGCAATCAGGATGGTTCTGGAGCAGTGGTTCAATGACAGACTTGCGTCTGCGGAAGAGAGCGATGATCTTCTTACTCCAGAGGCAACACAGAAGATAAGTGCGGAGATCTCAAAGAGTCGTCGTTACACTGCGAAGAGGACCTCCGAGAGAAAATACAGGGTTTGTGCTGGTGATCGTCGCTTCATGGTTGACCTTCAAGCGAAGGGCTGCGAATGCAATGAATTCGACCTGGACGGCATGCCGTGTTCTCATGCGATCGCAGCCATTACGTATGCTAAATCTATTTTATTATAAAATTACAGTTATTAGATGCCTAGTAAATATAATCATTCTTTTCGCAGTGCGGCGAAAGAGCCAGTGGAAGATTACGTGGAAGCTTACTACCTGCGGAGTTCACTGGTTCAAACATACTCCGGTCCAGTAAATCACTTGCCTCTCTTAGAGCACTGGGAAATTCCGTTTGAAGTTGCAACTGATATTGTTTTGCCAAACCTTTCTCGGCGACAAGCTGGTCGACCAAGAGAATCTAGAATTCCTTCAGCTGGTGAGAGGCCGACTCAGAGGACTACTATAGCGGATGCATCAAGTAGTCTGGAAAAACGAGCACCCAAAACCTGTGGTCTATGTGGCTCGCCTGGCCACACACGTAGAGCATGCAAGGGTACGGGCTGGGAGCAGTAGTTTAATTTCTTTTTATATTAAATTTCGATGGATATTGATGTTTTTTCATTCCAGTAATTGATGTTCTGAAGTTGGGAGTATTGGATACTGATTGAATAAATTTCGAAGCTATGTCACTTGCATAATATCGATGAACTAGCAAAAACCATGGATTTCTCATTATCCGCCAGTAATTCAGTGTTTAGCACTAGTAGCCGCCCAAAAAAAACATCCGCGGCTACTGGGCGCGGATATTTATTTACTGGCGGATACTTAGAATTTTAGCAGTTTTTTGATGTTTTAGAAGCTTTTGTGCAGCCTGATTTGAAATATTTGAAACAGAAAACACACGCCTTTAGTAATGAACAACATGGACATGTCTTAACAATTATGAGTTGAAATTATGAATGAGACTTTGGAGAAGTGAACAATGTTTTATATAAAAGTTTAGTTAATAGCATAAAATACCCAGAGATAGCTTGGTTATGCATTAAACTATCAAATAAGATGAAATTTACAAGTAGCCGCCAGAAATTCATTACCCGCCGTCAGTAGCCGCTGACATTTTTTCAAGCGGCTACTGACCGCGGATAATGATTTACTGGCGGCTACTTCAGTAAATCATCTTATTTCATAATTTTATCTAGGATGCAAGTGGAAACTCATAGAAAAATACTCAAACAGATACTCCAACCTCTAATCAAAACGTCATTTGCATAATTATCATTTAAATGTAGAAATACATAATCTATTGCGATGCGGGGATGCAAAACTCATAGATGCTACTGCCTATCTTGCGCCTATAGTCGGCGGCGTGCCCATTGCCCCACGCAAGGCTCGGCGAGCCTGATATCAGACACTCCACATACATGCACGCATAAACACCGGAGCTGCATTGATCTGGCTGCTGAACCTGCTCATTCTCATCGGCATATTGGATTTTCAACCTTCGCCATTCAAGGTTTTCCAACGGGTTTTGGACAATCTCTGTCCTTTCGAACCACTTGGACACGTCAAGCAGCCTACCCAACAGGCACTGCAGCGGATATAGAGCGGCGATCACATCGTAGCGCTTCTGCGCCAGGGTCTTGAACAACTGCGAATCGAAGATGTCGCAAATACCCCTCAGCAAATCCACTCGGCATGTAATGTAACGTCCACACACATGTATAGGCAAATTGAGCTGCACACGCAAATGCAATTGGTGAAGAGGAAATAAAAAATGAACTACTCCAACATATTTATACTGTAGATATATATGTGTACCGTTGTGGCATGCATCCAAGAGCCATGAGTCGAAGATACCCCATGCCCATGCACCAGATACATCTTCTTGGGATGCGGTTCCCACGAAGCAAAAACTGCGTCGGACCTGGCAAGCCGTCCTTCTGCCCTCGAGGGAAACATACTGCGCCACGCTTTTAGCAACTCTGTGAATTCATCATCGAAATATTTCTGCAGCAATTAAACATTATATTAAAAGCATATTTGATTATAACAACATAATATTTAATTAAATGCTTACGAATAATTCTGTATCCAATATGATAGTGGTCCTCGCATCAACACCGTCTATCAAGTCATCACCCCTCATCAACCTCGATCTCATCGTCATCATGTACATATCAACAGCCTGCACGTACTTAAATGTTAGTAATAAGTGACCAGACTTACATGATAACAACTGATTCATAAATTAACCAACATTGGACGTGAGGTCAGTCCTCGTGTTTTGCATAGTGGTCCAAAAGTTATACGGGAGAGGGTGCTCGCTCTCTGCCACCGACACCGTCTGGTAGTGTCCACGGCGGCCAGCTTCCATCATACGCTCAAACCCGTCGACATACTGTGAGTCGACGGGTCTCGGCACGGCGCTGTGCACGTATGGTGATCGAAGTGCAGCTGACGGGTTTCGTTCTCAGCGGCTTCTGCGTGGAACGTCTGGTGCACAAATACTGAGGGGAACAGCAGCTACTGCCTCAGAAACTCCCTATAATTCACTTAAAACAACACAAGTTAAACAATGTTGACATAATTTAAATGACTTGTAAATTTAATGCAACGACAACATACCCCACTAATCTGCTTCCAATACTCGTGCATCTGATCTTGAGTAAGGATCGGAGCCGAAGAACGGGCCGGCTCAAAAGGGTATGCTGAACTCGTGCCCGGCTCAGCCCACGAGTAGCGTGGCCCACCATATGAACTGGACGCCTCGAATGTGGGCAAGTGGTGGACACCCATGTGCGGAGTCTGCACATCCCCAAAACTAGTCGGGCCACCAAACGGATCATGCTGCCACTGCGGGGTGTGCATGGCATCACCAGTAGTCTGTCCCACCTCTCGTGCAGGAGACTCGTGTGCAGGGGATCGGTGATGCGATGGGGCCTCTGAGGATGTACGCTGCGCCGGATCGGAGTCGGGCTCGGGCTCAGGCTCGTGTCTCCTGTCAGAGTGAGATCGTGGAGCAGGTCTGGGCACGTGAACATCAGTGCTATGCGAGCATCGGCAACGCATAGCATCCAACTTCTCCTCGAACCAATTCTTAATCCTCGTGAACAGGCTGTCCTCCACGTTCCTCGCTATCCGTCCCTCACTCTCGCGCATCATGTGCTGCATGCGCTGCCAATCCTGCTCGCTCCACTGTGATGGTGCAGGAGCATCCTCGTGCCTAGGCCTCGGGGCTCTGTGACTGTGAGACCTTCGACCAGAATCAACGGGGTGATCGCCCCCAATGCTCTGATCGTGATGGCTGCTGCTCGATGAGGTGTCCAGTATTAGTTGTCTCGGGCGCTTGCCTTTCTCCTATCTCGTACTGCGACGCCGTGGTTGATGCTTAGGAGCATCCTCGTTGCGGTCCCCACCAGTGTCGCGCGCCCGAGGCTGCCTATGACCAAAGACTCCCGGCTCTGGTACTCGAACCCCTAGCCCGGCATTGACGCCTGCCACCGATAGCCAGTAAGATGTCATGGCCTCGTACTCATCGGGGATCATCTCCCATATCCCGTTCTCCTAGAAACAAAATAAATGTAGTTAAACATTAATATTCATAAAATAAAATAATATTAACAAATAAACAACTAAATTATTACCGGAGACTCAAATAAACTCTATAACCCATCGAACTTGGTCTTCACGAACGTCCACCTCCGAAATCTAGGGTAAACTCCCGCATTGCATATGGCTATGGTTGGGCCCAAGTTGGGAATTTTCTCAAGACCCCAAATGAATAGGGCCCAAGAAGGACCGTAGAAGTGGTACTTTTTAGCATCCTCGTTAATTGTGGTGTTCTTCAACCGGTAGTTCAAGCTCCTATACGCGCACGATCCCTAAGGAAATCTGGAAAAGGTTCTCAAATCATCCACCAGCTTCCATGTCCAGGGCTGCACGGGTCGTCGCACGTCCACTCCTAATACAAATGCGTGTAGCACCAACAAGTGGGCCACACGGAGGTAGAACCCGCCGTCGGGGTCAACCACTGGATTGGCGGTGTCGAAATATACATCCGCCAGGTCCCGCACTGACACATGCTTAGAGCAGCAAAATTGTTTAAATGTCCGAACCTGGCTCAGATCGTGCTCAGCCTCGGGGTCAAAAGGATCATCACCAAAGGCCAATCCTGTCACGAGAGCGAAATCTCTCGGAGTAAAGTCAACCTTCCTCCCGTTGATGTAGAAGGAGATCTCATCATCCTCATTGAAGGCCGTGATCTGAAGATGACGAGAGACAATATGGTGCAATGCAGCATTGCACTTCTGGCCCGGCTCCCAATCCAACATCAACCCAAAGCACCCCTACCTGAACGTATTCTCCAGTGCAAAACCGCCAATTTCGTTTAGTCTCCTGACTACTGTCGACAGGTACTTAATATTGTTGTACGTACTTATCTCAACTGTTGGACGATTGATTTGCTCGGGCCTCGAATAACGGACCTATTCAATACAAAAAATAACTCAATTTACAAAACATAATGAATTAACAAACATCAACTAATAATAATGCATAATTAACTATTAAATTACTATAAACATAAATAAAAAAATATAGAACCACAATAAACCAATATCCGCCAGTAATTAATTTGTTTAAGAAGTAGCCGCCGGGTTTTTTCAAACCCGGCGGCTACTTCTTAAACAAATTAATTACTGGCGGATACTAGGTAATTATGGTTCTATATTTTTTTATTAGTATGTTCTAAATTTTTAAATTCTGAATAACCCAAAAAACGTTATTATTTTATGCGTAATACAGTAAAATTAACCTAATGATCTAAATAGACGATTAAATATATCTAAATATGCTTCAACTAAATAAAAATTCTAACAACACTGAAACTATACTCAAACTTGTAACAACACTCAACTACACTATATCTAACATATACGAAACATATAAATAAATCTAACAAATACTATATCTAAATCAAAATTCAATACTATACAAAACATATAAAAATTCGAAACATATAAATTCTAACATAATGATTCTAACATAAAAATTCACCCATATACAAAACATATAAAAATTCGAAACATACAAAACATATACTTACTTAAAAATATACAAAATTCGAAACATATACAAAACATATAGATTCTTAACATATAAATACATCTAACATATACAAAACAAATAACAAGTATACTTACTTGGTTTGAAGAAGAAGCCATGGCGTGAATGGATTTGAAGAAGACGAACAATAACCGTGAATTGTCCCCCAAAAATGGCGTATATGCCTTCCCTCTCTCAATTGCCGTTTTTTCCTTCTCTAATTCAAAATGACCAGCGGCTGATTTTTTCCTTCTCTCAAGTGCGGCTGCTTCTCTACCCCAATACCCTAATTTAACATAAAATATTGTGTAAATGGGCCCTACCCAATTTATCTCTCTTATCAAATCTTCAATTTTTTCAAACAAATCCCACAAAAGCCGTGCCCGCTACTACCACTAGCCGCTCGTGAGTTAATTTGCTGCAAAGCCTATAGATTCCCACCCTATAAAGCTTCACCCTTGCCAGTTGAATTGTCCAATCACAATTGAATTAGCTTTAGCTCTTCAAAATTGAAAAAAATACAACAACCATTAATATGAACTCTAATAAATAAAATTTATATATATTGTGATATAAAAACCAGTTATAAATGACATGGTACTATTATCCGCCAGTAAAAAGTATCCGCTAGAAGTAGCCGCTTAGGGTTTCTTTCACGCGGCTAATTCTAGCGGATACGAATTACTGGCGGATAAGTATGTGGTAGGCTCTCTAATATTGTACTGTTTCATAATATATGATTATATATTTTTTTATCCAACATTTTCTATTATTTTATGTGTTAGGCTATATTAATTCATGTTAAATAAAATAAAATAAAAAATTCGAGACTTATTACACCACTATAATCCAAATTTGTCTAAATACAAGCCTATTATGTATTTCTACTTCATAGAATATATTTTAAAAAAAGAAATACAAAATGGCGGCTTTTGGGAGCGGCTATTTTTTACTGGCGGATAATGTATACATTAGGTTCAGAATTTTTTTTTGTTTCCAAATATACTTAAAGTACAATTTTTTACATCCTCGTATTACTGTTTTATTATACACAAACTTACCTTCATTATTTTCAAACTTAGGGCATTATACGTCAATCATCTTACAATAATTGCACATTTATCTGGTTTTGTGCATTTTTAACTACCTATCTTACACATTTTCTTACACAATTGTACTTGTGTAAGAAAAGTGTAAGAACTTTTACAAAAAACCAAGCAAGCCATCACCATCAAGTGTACTTTTCGGTCTTTGACTTTCAAAGTGGGTAGTTTTGTAAGATATTATTGATGTGGGTAGATTTAATTCCAGCCCTTTTAATATAGTATAGATATAGATTTTCCAATTCCAACACATTTCAATTTACACTTATAAATTGAAACAATATACTTCATCCATCCCTCAAACGTTCCTCTCTTTGTATTTTAGTTCATTCCTAAAATATTTTTCTTACTTATTTTTAGAAATAATTTCACTAACTTTTATCTTTACAATCTTCACTTTTTGTGGGATCTATTCTTCACTTTTTAAATATATAATTAATTTTTATTAAAATCCGTATCAACTTTCTGTAGATAGTAGGGGGACTGAGGAGTATCATATATATCTATATACTTACTCCCTCCGTCCCACGAATCATGACACATTTTCTTTTTTGGGCCGTCCCACGAATCTTGACACGTTTCCATTTTGGGTATAATTATTACCTTCTCTCTCCTACTTCACTTTTATTACTCTCTCTCTTCTATTTTATCACTTTTATTACCTTCTCTCTCTTACTTTATTACTTTTATATTTTATTAACTACACACTTAAAATATTAATTTATAATTCCTTAATTCTCGTGCCGAATTTAAATGTGTCAAGATTCGTAGGACGGATAGAGTAGAAGTTAATTATCAAGTCATTCAAAAGAAATAACCACCCAATAACAAATTTAACTTTGAAAATGAGTCCAAAACAAAGCAGTAGGAATAGAGATAAATAAAATAATGACACGTTATAACATTGCTGACCACTTTCCACCATCTGGAAAATGTACTTTTTCCATTTTGTCCAATTCTTCAGTACTATTCCAATCAATCCAGCATCCCTTTCTCGATTCAAACTTCTGATTGGCCGATTCCATTCATGCATACATAACTCTCGGAAATGTAATTAATTTTGAGTTCAATTCCTTAAAGTTGGCAATAAACTGTGCATTACCATGATGCATGTTTCCCTTATTTTATTTAACAACATCTATTATATAATAGGATTAAGCCTTAACCTATGTGGCATATCTAGAATTTCACCATTTTAAAATTTACCATATATAATCTTCATCATTTATTAATTAATAACTATTACATTCTATCTAAAGATTTATTAATCTTAATAAATACTATTATATAATAGGATTAAGCCGTAACCTATGTGGCATATCTAGAATCTCACCATTTCAAAATTTATCATATATAATCTTCATTATTTATTAATTAATATCTATTACATTCTATCTAAAGATTCATTAATCTTAATAAATATAATTAATAATAAATGTATATATATATAATAATATTAACTTACATATAATCTAAATTAATAAATTTTACTATTATTTATTTTCTCTCGATAAAAATTAGATTTACATGTCTGAGAAGAAAAAAATTATAATTTATATACAATAAATTATTTTAATTGAATGTTAGTGATTAGATGTATATTTGTTATTAATTTTATATTTCTCAAAAGTGTATATATTATATGTATATGTTGCAATATATTATACTGTATGAATTATATATATATATATATATATATATATATATATATAATATTTATCTTCTTAATTTTCAATAAAATCAATTTTAAATTGAGTTTGAATTGAGACATGCACGTGTATGTAAATTATAAACGGGTTCGGTCATTGATTTACATGTTTTAATAATAAGGCAAAAATTTCATAACCTGATTACTTTAAAACAAAATCTTATTTTATGTCTATCAAAATAATTAAAATTTTATTTTTATTTTTTATAAAATATATCCGTACATTTTATTTGTATAGGGAAGAAAAATATATTTTTCATATCTAAAAACTTTATTTGTTTCAGTTTCGTCAATAATAATAATAATAATAATAATAATAATAATAATAATAATAATAATGATAATAATAATAATAATAATAATAATAATAATAATAATAATAATAATAATAATAATAATAATAATAATAATAATAATAATAATAATAGATAAATTATGAAATTAGAAATGCATAAATGAAGAATTTAGATAAAGAACAATAGAGGATATGATGTTAAAATACATTACAAATATTTAATTATGTATTAAATTTATAATAATCTCAATCGAGTGAAGAATTCATATAAATCACCTCATTTCACATTGATTTTTTTTATAAGGTTTCACTAAAATGAAACTTATACAAGAAGAAGCTCTTGCTCTCCAAATTAAAAATCTATATATAATTAGCGGAATGATTGAGACTAATACAATTTGAATATCTCCAAGCGAGATGATTCCCGAAACTCAATTAAATGATGATACTCACAAGTTAAATTTGTTCTTTCAAACTCTAAACGAGATGATTCTTGGAACCCAATTATAATATTTGAAGCTAATAATGCATAAAAGTTTGTCAAGATTTTTTCAAGTTACATACAAAATGATGTTTACAAGTTAGTTATGATATTAGAAGCTTACAAGTTCCATATTCGACGGGCTGAAATATATTTGTTTAGAAGTAGTTATAATCCTAGAAGCTTAAGATGATAATGATCTTTAAAGCTGCACACGAGATAATTTTTGTAACTTAGTTGTGGTCGTTAAAAGTTCAAATGAGATGATACCCACAAGTTAAATTTATTAACTCCAAACGAGATGATTCTCGGAACCTAATTATAGTATTTGAAGCTAATAATGCATAAAATTTTGGGCAAAATTTTTTAAGTTCCATACAAAATGATGTTTACAAGTTAGTTATGATGTTGGAAGCTCCAAATCATATAATCTCACAAGTCAACTTTGAGTTTTGAAGCTTCAAATAGTGGTGTTAAAAAAATTGACGCATAAAAACTCATTTTTTGTATTTTAAAGTCTACACGAGATGATGCTCAAAAGTTTAGTGTTCAAACGTTAGATATCGTCTTTCAGGCGATAGATGATAATATGATCCTACATAGTTTGAGTCAGGGGATTTTTTTAGGACAATAACTTATGTTGATTTGAAAATTATGATAAAAACTTTCGGACTTGTAAAAATAGGACACTAATTAATAAGCGTCGTAAAAATAGGACATTTCTCGGCCGATAATTGGCCAAAAAATGTCATGCGGTGGCCGAGAAATGTCCTGCGGATGCAACACTTATTAATTAGTGTCCTATTTTACTGTAAAAAAAATTAGTGTCCTATTTTTACAAGTCCGAAAGTTATTGTCTTAATTTCCAAATCAATCTAAGTTACTGTCCTAAAAATCCCTCGAACTCTACATAGTTTAGACGAGATGATGCTCAGATGAAAATCTTCAATCTTATATCGACCTTTTCCAAAACATTATTAAATAAAAATTTATATAAAAATAATATTTATTATTCTAATAAAAAATTAACATTTAATTAAAAAATATGGTTCAGAATAATATAATTTCAATTATATTACCTTAAATTAAATAAATTTAAAAATAATTTATATATAAATAATTGCTTATATAAAAATAATATTATATAATTTAAATAATAATATAAAATAACTACCCGTCGAATTTCGACGGGTTATACACTAGTATTAAGATAAATAAGAGAGTTGAACAATAATGTTTACCAAATCTTTTATGCTCCCCACTCGATTTGAACAATAATCAATATATAATACGATTAAGGATTCGTGCGCTCTCCTTAATCCGGGGTCCTACGTGGCCTATCTAAGAATTCAAGATTTAAAATCCCTTCAATTCTAGAGCCTCTAGCTCAATTCTCTATCGCTGATGTGGCAATATAATTCCACATCAATTATTATTATTTTATATATATTATTTAATTAAGTTAAACATTGTAAAATCATTTGATGATCCACCGATACCCACAATTTGTCTTCTCTTCCCTTCTCCACGCCGACCACCACCTCCATTTTTCTCTCCGCGACGATTCGACCCACCAGCCGATGCCACCTCCATTTTCCCCTCCCTCTGCCGGCGATTCGATTCACCGGCCGCAGCCGCGATCTGCCACCTTTCGCCGCTCCGCTAGAGATCTGCCCTTCCACCTTCTTCGATGCCACCTCCATTTTTCCCTCCCTCCCCCGGCGATTCGACTCACCGGCCGCATTCCACCGGGATTCGCCGCGATGAGATCTGCCCCTTCCACAGTTCCACCTTCCCCTTACAATCGCCGGAAGAAAGAAGAAGAATTCGCAGAAGCCCTCTTTTCGTATCTGCAAATTTGGGGGTTTCCCATTTTCCCCATTTTTTGCTTTTCGTAGAATTCGCCGCGGTTCCTCTCGATGCTCGAATGCGCGCCTCCGCCCCGAGCTCCGCCGCTGTGGATCAGTCCTTTGCCGCGGCGATCCTCTACTCACCCGGCACCACCGGGTGAGTAAAGGGAGCCCTGCTTACATACCGAAATTTGATCGCATTGGTGCCAGGGCTGTATCACAACTGGTGGGACCTCCCACCGCTGCATTCTGCTTCGCCGGACCACCTGCGCCGGCGCCCTCCGCGATCTGCCGTGATTCTTGGTATGTATTAATTAGTTTCCTGATTTAATTCCTACACAGCCATTGTAAATATAGAATGATTATAGTTAAGTTTAGAAAGATTTGTCTTTGGAAAGTTGTTTAATAATGGAAACTTAAAACCTAGATTTTGAGCTATAAGTTTCTTAGTTAATAGTGATTTACGCCGCATACTTTTCTTCTCCTTTATTGTGTTTCTTCTTCTTTGTTTGAGAATCGACTAAGTCGACGGAGTTGATCTTCTCTGCCGCGACTATAGGCCGTTCTTGAGCCCGAAAATCGTTCGACGATGCGCAGTTGTCCCGTCGGCTCGAGTCCAAGGTAACCTTTTTCCTCTTTTGTTGTGTTTCGTTTGCAGTGATTTTTTTCTGCATTAGATTGATTTCTCTCTGTATTTCTCCAAATTGCAGCACCCAAATCGAATATTTTTGGCTTCCTTTCATCTACAATTGTAAGTGGGTGCTCTTCTTGAATCTTGACTCAATTTGGTGGCTATGTGTAAATTAGTTGCTTTGCATGTCGAAATTGTAATGATTCTGAGTTTTTTGTGGGGTGGATTTAATTTGTAATTAAGAAGATTCTTTTGTGATATTGGATTCCAATTTGTTCGCGATCTGTTTGTGGAATTGGGAGGATGGGCGTTTGTGCATGGGTCGAAGCCAGAAGGATGTTTTCATTCAGCAATCCTGTATTTCAAGGTTTTGATTTGGTTGCTTAATTTTGTGCTTTTTGGGGTTGATTGTTTGGGTGTTTGCGAGAATCTCAAATTTTGAATTTGTTGATGTTTTTTCTGCTCAAATTTCTATGTTGTTCCTTTTCTCCAACTTGGAAATGATTGAATTTTGAGATTTAGTTTTTACGAATATAAATGCAATTTTATTATTGTGCTTTTTGTGGGATTGATAATTGATTCTTCTGAATTTTAATTATTTTCATAGTTAGTTAATATTTATGAATTTTATATGTGGTTGAATAGGAAGCAGTGAGGCATGGTTCGATCCTGATGGATTGATTAATTCAGATGGAGAAGATGAATTTTATAGTGTTCAAGATGGTTAGTTTTTAGCCATTTTTTACCCTTTTCTTGATTAAAAAATAATAATACTGCACTTGTGTTTATTTATGATGTTATACATTGTTGACTTGATTTAAAATGTTGCAGATGTATCTCAAACTGGATCAAATTAAGAAGAATTCGAAAGGGAGGTTTAAACAAGAGTGATTTATTTGACTGAATTTAATGTTCTTGACCTTCTTGATTGAATCGATAATATGTGTGTGTGTGTGTGTGTGAATTGGTTTCATTTTTTATGGTGTGCGTGGTGTACTTATAGATTTAATTATGTAGTTTTGAGGAGCTGTATTGGTGCTTAACATGTTGCGGTATATAAAAATTTAGGAGTTCCATAAGTGCAGTTTCTTCTGTTACCATGCGAAATATGTTACTTATATTTGAACAATAAATTCAAATAATGACCTAGATAAACTCCCTTACTAGAAACTGTTCTAGAGACAAACAAACAAATTCTAAATCCTTCACTACTTTTTAGTATACTTTGTGAAATAGTTGAATTATATCCACCAACAATTCTACATTATTACAAAAAAATTGCATGATTCCCATGTAAAGGCACCAAATATGCATCACAAAATAATGCATAACATCATAAATAATTCACTAATAATGTATAACATCAGAAATAGAAATCTATACAAAATAATTTAAACTAAAGTAATAAGTCTGAGAAAGTTAAGACGAGAAAAGTTGTTTGTGATGACTAATAAAAAATGGAAAGTCTTGGGAGCATTTCTTATTGTGATGTTAAAAAGAAGGAATCAACATAAATATTTGATGTTTCGGTAATGGGTGGCGGGAATTCGACGGGTAGTGGGTGGTGAGTATATTTGACGGGTAGCGAGTTGGTGGATATTCGATGGGCGGCGGGTATTCGCGAGTTGCGGGTATGGGTGGCAAATAGTAGTGTACACGAAGTTGAAAATTTCTCTAAAATTTGCTGCAGTTTCGTGGTGATTTATTTATTGGGTGTTTTATTGCAGGATGTCGACGCCGAGAAGAAGCAACGCCCCTACCTCTCAAGCCTGGCGGATATCCGACGGGTAGCGGGTATCCGCGGATTGCGGATATGGGTGACAAATAGTAGTGGATGGCAAATAATTTTTTCGAATATACGAATATAACGTTTTGCTAAGTCATGTAAAGGATGAAAGTCCTCTTTAATTTATTTTTTTATTTTAGTTTGATATTTAATGAATACCTATGTCATGTTAATACTTATTTTATTCAATAATATTCATCATTTATAAATATATTATGAAAAGGATGTGATTTTTTTATTTATAAACTATAATATCAAATAATACCCGTCGAAATTGGACGGGTTACACACTAGTTCCTTAAATACTACCATAATGATAGAGTTAGCAAAAGTGGAGGCATTACTCACAAGATTTTAATAAAATCAAGGTAGGTTCCTATTAGTTAGATCCGTTCAAATATTCCGCTAAGTCTACTCGTTTAAGCTCTTCCCCTCCTCCCCTAAAAAAAGTTAAACAATGATATACTATAAGATTGTCCTTATCTACTAGCTCTTACCATAGTCGATACATTTAAAGTAATTAATCCACGGCACTAAATTATCCTTAACCTTATCCACGATGACAAGCAACTTGAAATAGAAATAATCCTTGTTCTACATAAAGCTATCATTCCCCAAGAAATCATGGGGATTTTAGGTATGCTAGGCGCACATTCATGTTCCTCCTACATTAGCAGGTAGTGTCAGGATTAATACTTTTCTTCCTGTCAAAGTAGTTTGAATGTGAAAGTGAAACTAATGTTCGATTAAAAGATCAATACATCTATGCAGGAAGAAAAGCATTAATCCTGACACTACCCACAAATTAGTTTTATCGAAAAAAATTTGATTTATTGAATTTATTTTTTAAAATAAAAATAGAATTTAATTATTTTATGATATTATTTACATTGTACTTTTTTTCGAAGCGCTGCTCAGCGCAGCCCTGCCCCGGAAGCGTTGCTTAGCGCTTTCTTGCCCAGTAGCGTTGCCCCGAAGTTTTGGAGTCCGCCTCCGCCCTTCCCTGCGTTGTTTTGGTTGATGCTTCCCTTTGCGTTGTTTGCTCCCTTTTTGCGAGAGTTTAGATGTTTTTTTCCCGTTTCTTGGGCTCTCGTTTTTTAGGCTCATCTCCTTGTTTGCACCTGTGCTTTCAAGGTTTTTTCCAAACTTCTTTTTTCAATAAAATTTCCATTTCAGCAATTACATTGTACTTTTTTATTTTAATTTTTTGCATTTTTTTTATTTTTTATTTAATTTTTAATAAAAATGAAAAAGTTACCAAAATATTGTAAAAAAAAATAACTATAATGTAAAGAATACAATAAAATATATTTTTATTTTAAAAAATAAATTAAATTATTTTCTATTTAATTAAATTATGGATTATCACAAATATGTGACCAAATAAATTAAAATTCGCATCACTCCTAATGAAAAAAAGATGTTGGAAAAAGTAAATGTTCGTTTTCCCCTTAAATTGAGAAAGAAGGAAAAGTGGAAAAAGTTATTGTTTGCGATTTGAGCCCTCTCACAGTGACCAACTGAACCCAATCCCTTCTGACAATTGTAAATGCGTGTCATTCAGTGGTGTACAGGGGCTGGATGGACTCACCATCTTAACATCCTCCACGTGTCGACGTACAAATTGCCGGTTCATTCCATCTTTTTTTTTTTTTTTTGTAAAGGTAAAAGAACTTTTATTTCATAAGAGTACAAGGGTTACTCAATCCCATAAAAAAATATAGGAAAGAAGAAAAAAAGAAAAATGCCGGAAGACAATACAAAATGAGGAGAGTTTTGCGGGAAAGCATTTTAGGGGGTCGCCAAACCACTCATTGGAAGTGTAGCAAAATATATCGGGCTTCATTGCTTTAATTCATTTCCAAGTGCAAAAAATAATATCTTCCACCGTCCTAGAAATATCAGGGATTTCTTTAGAGAAGACTCTCTTATTTTTAATTTTTCAGATCTTTCAACAAGTACATTGTCATATAATATTAAAGATTGCCTTTCTCACTTTGTATTCACTCATCTCAACAAACTCACAGAAATGATCAAATATCGAAGATGAGGAAACGAAGGGAATTTTCAGCCAACTGCAAATAGAGTTCCAAACCAGCTTCATATGTTGTGCTTTACCCACCTAGGATCATGCCGCATGGAATTTATTTTTTCTTTTTTTTGAAGGAAACGTGGAATTTATTTTTAATTACATAAAATAGGAAAAAGGCTTACCACAGTTGAATTATCAGCCCTCGAGAGACACGGCTTCCGAGACACATGGATGCATATAGGGATGTCAATCGGGCCAACCCACTCAGTTTCGGGCCAGCCCATTCGGTTTCGGGTTATTTTCGGTTCGGGCTAGTCGGTTTTTTTATTTTTCGGGCTAAAATTTTTCGACCCTAACCCTAACCCACTCGGTTTCGGGCTAGCCCGTTCGGGCCCGCAAGTTTTACGATTTTTTTATATGTTTTTTTATATATAAATAATCATATTCTTTTAATAAAAATATGTCGTATTTTTTAAATCAAGACAATTCGCTTTATTTTAGATACAAAAATTAGTATTTTTTTAGCATAAGTTTACATAATATCTAACTTTAATTTCGTTTTGATCAAAATTGTATATAGATTTAATATAAATTACTATCTTTCTTTGACTTTTATATCATAGATGTTTGTTATTAACCGTTGGAAAAAATCAAAACATATTCTACATGCATCAAAATGTTATTATTGAATTAAAAAGTAAAGTATTAAAGTTTAAAAATCAATTATTAAGAATGTGTTCGGTTAATCGGGCCAACCCACTCGGTTTTCGGGCCAACCCTATCGGGCTCGGGCTATTTTCGGTTCGGGCCATTCGGGCTAAATTTTTTTCGGGCTAAAAATTTTCAGCCCTAACCCACCTTTTTTATCGGTCTATTCGGGTCGACCCGTCGGTTTCGGGCTTTTTTGACATCCCTAGATGCATATTTTCTTTTCCATTGGTCATGGTAATTTTAGTCTCCCTCGTTCACAAAATACATTATCATTTTTAAAAGATAAGAATTTTATAAATTCATTGAATATGTATAAGTAAAATAATAAACTCATCTAAATAATATATCTCCTTTCATCCCACTAAATATGACCACTACTTATATGCACGATTATTAAAAAGAAAAGTGCTTAAAGATTAAAAGTAATAAAAATAGTAGAGCCCATAGCTTTTTATGAGATAAATAATTTATTTTTTTTAGGATTGATTATTTATAATGAGACAGAGAAAGTATACAAGAGAAGTTTTTTTATCTATTTTTCTACTCTTTTTTTCTCTTTTGTACCACTAATTTTTCATCTTTTTTCTTTCTTTTTTATATTTTAATGTTTTTAAGTTAAAATATTTTATTTTTTCTTTCTTCACTAAAATTTTACAACATTTTATTTATGTTTGCGTATGAAAATATTTAATTATTTATTATGACACGTAATACTCTATAATAATAATGCGTAATGCTAATTTTCATTATTGAATAATTTTTAAATTTATTCAATAACTATAATTATCATTATACTTTATACAAAGTATAAAGTTGAAAATTTAGACTTTGAAATTCAGGATTTTCGTAAGTAATTGATGTGGATTATTTTATTTTATTTTCAAATCATATTTTGATTTTGTTTAATATTTATACCCCCTCCGTCTCACGAATCTTGATATGTTTCTAAATATAGTACTCCCTCCGTCCCAATAAAAGTGGCCACATTTCTATTTTGGTTTGTCCCATTAAAAGTGGTCACTTTCTTAAAATGAAAATGTTTATTAATTGATTAGTCCAATTAAGTAATTTAGTTAAAAGTTCTAATTAGAACCCATTTAGAGAGAGAGAGAGCAGGGGGACGAATTCAGAAAGGAAAAGAGGGAGGAGCAGAGGGCGGTGACCGACGCCGGCACCGCTGCGCCTTCCAGCGCCCCCCGTGAACAGAGCAAAGAGAGGGAATAGATCGAGCAAAGGAGAGAGAGTTAGAGGGAGAACAGAGAGGATCGGCTCTCTCGTCGCCTCCACCTCCGCCGCCCTCGTGTCGTCCCCGGCTTCATACTCGCCGCCTCTGCCCTCGCCGCTTCCACTGTTGCCCCCCTCTCCCCCCTTCTTCCTCCATCTGTTTCTCGTTGACTACACACACATACACAAAATCACACTGCTCATCCTAAATTTGGAGTCACGCCACCGCCTGGTTTCTGTAACTCCGGCGATGATTGCCGTCTATGCGAGTCACACCGGTCTTCTACCCAGTCTGAATCCGCCGCCGTCTCCGGAGTTCGTCCGCCTCTATAGGTGTGCGTACAGAGCGAATTTCTTTGTTTTTTTTTCAATTTTTTTTCCAATTTTTTTTTCCAGATCCCCTAATTTCTTGTATTCACTCAGAAAATAGAGAATAGAATGGAACGAATGCAGATCCCCTACAATTGTTCTAGAATTTCTTATGTTGCCTTTAATTAGCTTTTGTTGGTTGCATAGATTTGGTTGCACAAATTTCATTTTCAGATTTCCATTTTTTCCTTGTTTACGCTAGGTTTATGGTTGAAGAAATAGATGGAAGAAAGTAATTATCTCATTAAACTTGGTGGACCACACTCAATTAACTCATAACAATAAGTTTCTTAATCTTCGTGTCCAAATAAAAGTGGTCACTTTTATTGGGACGGAGGGAGTAACAATTAGCTAAATACTAAGGGCGTGTTTGATATTGGCTAATACACTATATTAGCTAATTTAGTACAGATTAGTCTAGTGTTTGGTATTATTTAGTAATAATGCGGATGACCCGGTTTAATCCCACGACCCAGTATTATTAATCCAGATTTCTTAGGATTAATAATACCACCTTCCCCCTAGGATTAACTTAAACCAGGATATTCTGTATTTAGCCATGATAGCAAACATTAACTCAGTATTAATAATCTGTCATTATCCACACTAAATATCCTGGTTATAAATTATCCTACATAATCATTTACTGAAAATCAAACGAGCCCTAAAGGTTCTTAATTACTTTTCTCTCTCATACTTTATCACTTTATTATCTCTCTCTCTCCTACTTTATCATATTCTCTCTCATACTTTATTACCTCTCTCTCCTACTTTATCACATTTCATCTCCTACTTTATCACTTTTATACTTTATTACCTACACACTTAGGGGGGTGTATTCGTTGTGGATTTCCACAGACTTTAAAAAGTCCATGGATTTTAAATTCTATGGAATTCACATAGATTCCAGACGACTTTCAAAGAATTCGTGGTTGGATTTCACCCCGATTTTCATTGATTTTCGAAGAATTTGGGGGATAATTCTGGAATTGAAATCCATGATGCCAACGCCCGCTGAGTCCCAGCACCGCTGGAAACCCAGCGAGCGCTGGGACCAAATAACTACTATATAAAGGGCCAGCGAGCGCTGGTGCCCTAATTTTTTTCATTCTTCTCCTCTCCAGCGCCGCTCCAGAACCTCCCCCTAAAAAAATCACCTTCAACTACAATTCTTTCATACCACTACCCTCTAAAATCACCTTCAACGATATAATGGTCTGAACGAAGAACGCAAACGTCGGTAGAGAGGAGCTTACTTTGAGTGAAAGGTATGAATGTCCATTTGAATTGCAAAGCGAATTAGAGGGAGAAATATTTAAGAAATTTAACTCGAACTATATTACTCCTCCGCATTACTTGGATTGGGAGTTGATTACTGATTTGAATCTTGAGCGGCAAGTTGGTTTGTATTTGAAGAATCTAGGGATGAAATGGTATGCTAAAAATATTGAATTTTCTGGGTATGATCCTCTATGTTATGAATTTATGACTACTGTGGAAATGGCTGGTGATATTAAATGGATTAAAGTTAGGATGTATGAGCGAGAGTATCGCATTAGTTTGGCTAGAATGAAAGCTGTTTTTTGGTTTCAGTATTGGTGGATTATCTGATAAAACTCGGGGATGGAATGTTAATCAAGCGTGGAATCGATTGACTGACTGTGATAATTGAGATAGTTCGGGTATGCCTAGTGGGTACATTAAGGATCCGGCGTTGGCTATTGTTCATAAATTTCTTGCATATAATGTGTCTGGAAAGGAGCAGGCGAATAAGGTGAATGCAGTTGAGGTATTTTTGCTGGAGTGTGCTTTAGATGGCACAAAAGTGTGCATCTCACAGTTTATTTGGGCTGCTATGATTCGGGCGAAGAAGCGCCCTACTGCCCATGCTTCTTTCGCTACTATTATCACTGGTTTGGCACACAAGAATGGAGTTCTTGCTGCGACAGAAGAGCCTCAGCATGGTCAGGATGAGCTGGATGGTGAGTACATTAATTATGATGAGCTCAGAGCAGCTCAATTGATTTCTGACCGATACACGCTGGTTCCTCATGAGAAGAGGAGTTGTGTAGTTAACTACATACACGCCGAGATTGCAGCAGGCCGTCGTCCCCGCATTGATCCTGGTGCCGGTCCATCTGGGACCGCCGGTGATGATGAAGAAGAGGAGAACGAAGAAGAAGCTGAAGAGGAAGCCGAAGAGGCAGAGGAAGAAGACGAGGGGAATGGAGAGCGAGCAGCTGGTGGTTCAATGTCGAGAGACTACCATCAGCAGGTTCAGAATGATCTCACATCATTCCGTGCACACTTTGATTCATCCATGGGAGCATTCCGAGCTCATTTTGACTCATCGATGACATCAATGAGGGATGATATGAATGCTCGCTTTGATGCACAAGACCAGCAGATTGCCGAGCTGCAGCGCCAGTGGGATTCTTGGAGACCACGTTTCTGAGTTTTTATATTAATGTTGACATTGTTTTATGAGTTTGGATAATTTTATCTTTTGAACAATGATTAATGTTTGTTTTCACCAATTATGTTTGCATTTGATTCATGAGTTTCATGTTTTCAATACATTTTAATCATGTTATTATATTTTTATGATCATACAATTTTACATGAATATAACGTATGAGCTCCAGCGGCCGCTGGAGCTCTTATTCAGAATGCACGAATTTTGGGATTTTACTCAAATTCCAAACAAATACCCCCTAATTCATGCTCAATTCCGTGGAATTCATCAAATTCCCAACTAATACACCCCTAATTTTATAATTCATGCTCAATAAAATCAACCAATATCCATTAAAAAAATATCTAAAAATAACGTCAACATCCATAAAAAATCCAACATTGAAAAATAAAACGTTAATTCAACGACATCCATCAAAACACCTCCCTAACTATTATCTTCGGTCTCCGCCTATGTGTCTTGATCGGTTTCAGTTATGTGTCTATTTTCCCACATAGCATTAGCAATACTTGCTCTCCATGCATTAGCTTCATTCCTCTGAGATAGCTGGCTTTGAGAAAGATAATCCAAAATGTCCGCATCGTTCTCAACATCTGCTGCAACATTTCCTTCTTCAACATCGACTGGAAATTCATCAGAACGACACTCCTTTCGGAGAAAGTTATGCAATCCAGCACAAGCCAAAACTAACTCTGCTTGTGTCTGAAAAGGGAACTGAGGAGCTGTTTTGAAAATTGTGAAACATGATTTGAAGATTCCAAAAATGTGTTCAATCACGTTTCGCAATGATGCGTGTCGAAGATTGAACAACTCATCTGCATTTCTTGGATTACGACCGTCACCACCGAAATCTTTGAGATGATATCGAACGCCACGTAACGGAGCCAAAAACTGACGACGATTAGCAAATCCACAATCTACTAGAAAAATATTTACCTTGAGGCACGTGGAGTCCATTTGGTCTAGACAACGCATCACTTAAAATTTTGGAATCATGGGCTGAGCCTTCCCATCCACTAAGCACATAGATGAACTGCAAATCAAAGTTGCAAGCTGCCAAAACATTTTGCGAATTCACCCCATGACGGTTACGATAACAGCTCATGTCTTTACCTATTATCGTGGCCGGGATATGAGTGCCATCTATAGCCCCGATACAATCCTAAAATAATAGGTGAATGTGTTATACAAAAACCAAAAATATTTAATATAATACAAGAGCAGAAATATTATACCTTGAAGTAAGGATAAAATCTGGTACTTTCCCGAATTTTAGCGGGTATTGCTCCAGTCGGCTTAACCATCATGTCCGGTGCTATGGTGTTCAATGCTCTCAATATTTTGTTGAAGTTCTGACTAGTAGCAAAATGCGAACGACCAAACCTTTGACGAACGTTACAATAACGATCGTTGTGCCCTACAATGATGAGGAATGTTGCCAACATTTCTTCAACAGTTGTATATCGTGTATCATCCACATGGGCTTTCTCCCTAATGATCTGGCATAATTTGATGAAGACGTCAGGATACATTCTATACAACTGTCGAAAGTGGCTCGGATCTCCATCCATCATTCTCGTAATAAAACGGAATCCTTCCCTAGTCTTTGGTCGTCGCATCAGAGCGTTGTCAGCAGTCGGATGTAGCGTCATAATATTTCCCAATAGAGTGATAACTACCTTAGCTGCTTCCATCAGTTGCCTAACAAGATCAGAAAGTTCAATCTCCATCTCTGTTTCGATTTCATCATCAAGTTCTTCATCTATGTCTTCTTCAATTGCAATGTTAATTTTATCTTCATAATTCATGCTGCCATTTAAAACAATGAAACAATAATTGAAATAAGAATAAAAGGGACTCACAAAAAATAGCCTTTTAAAAATACTCATAAAAAACCATTCATTAATCAACAAAATAAAGTATTAAAACATAAAACCAACAAAACAATGTACTCATAAAAAGACGGTGAAACAAAAATAAAAACATAGTTCAAAAAACATGACTAAACTATCCTCTATTTCCTAGTCTTGAATTCTATCCATCTTTTGCGTTCAGGAACAGTCATTTTCATAAATCCATGTTTTTGTGACTTTGTAACAAGCAAGTCAAATGCTGTGTAGCGGTCATCTTCACTCAAATCAGGAATTTCTAATATAGCATCCCAAGTTGTAAAACTTTTTTCCTTTTCTCTTCTCTCCAGCGTAGTATCTCGTTTCACGAAGAGGCTTTCAACTCGATCCATTGTGCTAGTGACTTTTTTAATTTCTACCATGAGCTCCTGATGCGAACTATTTTCAGTGTGGCCTGAATTTGTCTCAAACTAGCCTCTGCTTCTTTTGGCGGAAGCTCTTCTCTGAGTGGACTCCACAGGCACTTCAGTGGACTCCGAAGGTGATTTGGAGCCGGATCATCTTCACCCAGTACTACAAACGCCTCATTAGCAGCATCGTAATTCAACTCCTCTATGAGCGGACCTCTACTTTCATCAACTCCTATTGTCCTAGCATCAGTAGCACTGCTCACTCCAATTGCGTTTCTTCCTACAGCTACACCGTTTCCAACAGCAAGCCTCAATTCATCATAATCCGAAAAACTCCCAGTGCGTAAGTATGCATCTTTTGGGTGAGCCTAAAAACATAAATAAGAAAATTATTAATTAACTATATTATTTAAATTATAAAAAATAATTGATAACAAATTTACCTCTATATACGCATCCCATACTTCATCTGGGGCCGTGAATTTTTTGGTGTCGTTGTCATAACCAAAACCAGAGTTAAACTTCAAGAGTGTTGAATACGCATTCCAACGGCTCTTAAACCATTTGATACGACTTTGGTAGTGATTATAATTTTTATTGGACCTAAGTTTTTCATTGAGAACAGGCAATATCCTTTCTTCTACTGTTGCTTTGCTAAATATACCACTATTATCGCGCCATCCCCTAATTGCAAATTCAGCCAGAATTCGTAACAAGGCATCACTTTGTTCCTGCGTCCATGCTTCATACACTGCCCTTTTTTTGGAATCTTGTGGTTGAGAGTCTCCCATAATAATATTACTAGACACCGAACAGTACTATATGAATGAATAAAAATAAAAAATAAAAAACATCAACAAAAAACTAAAATCAACTCACATGCAATAGAAACATAGCATACAGTTGCTAACAATTTATAAAGGTACAAGATTCATGCTATAGAAAAATTGCATAATTAAAATACTATGAAGATATAAAATTTATGAAAAAATACCTGGCTAAAAGCTAATATAGAACCCTGAACTTGTATTCTTTTTTGAAGGGCTGTAGGCGTCCGTCGAATGTGAGAGGGGAAAAAAATCGAAGAGGGGTATTTAAAGGCGTTGCTGGGCTGGGCTGCCTGGGCCCAGCGACCGCTGCAACCCAGCGGCCGCTGGGAACCCAGCGCACGCTCAAATCCAGCGAGCGCTGGAGTTTCTCAACGGGTTCTGAGTTCCGGCGCTTGCTGGCTTCTTGGCCGCGGCCGCTGGAACTCAGCGCTCGCTCAAAACTCCATGGATTTCAATTCTCGTGGTTCTTGGCCGGATTTCGTTGTGTGTATTTTTTTGATGAAATCCATGAAAGTCATTCCGGATTTGAAGTCAATGGATTTGTAGGCGTCCGTCGAATGTGAGAGGGGAAAAAAATCGAAGAGGGGTATTTAAAGGCGTTGCTGGGCTGGGCTGCCTGGGCCCACCGACCGCTGCAACCCAGCGACCGCTGGGAACCCAGCGTACGCTCAAATCCAGCGAGCGCTGGAGTTTCTCAACGGGTTCTGAGTTCCGGCGCTCGCTGGCTTCTTGGCCGCGGCCGCTGGAACTCAGCGCTCGCTCAAAACTCCATGGATTTCAATTCTCGTGGTTCTTGGCCGGATTTCGTTGTGTGTATTTTTTTGATGAAATCCATGAAAGTCATTCCGAATTTGAAGTCAATGGAATTTTAAAAGTCTGAAACGAGGCTTGCTGAAACGAATACACCTAGATTTGTATGGATTTGTATGGATTTTAAAAAGTCTGGAACGAATACACCCAGATTTACATGGACTTTTAAAAGTCTTGAACGAATACACCCAGATTTCTGCAGACTTTTAAAAGTCTGGAACGAATACACCAGACTTTTAAAATCCATAGAAATCTATTAAACTCCACAACTAATACACCCCCCTTAAACACTAATCTACAACTCCTTAATTTTCGTGTCAAAATCAAACGTGTCAAGATTCGTGGTACGAAGGGAATATTTATTTATTTAAATATGTCGTTTAATTTTAATGTTCGTTGTGCATCGCACGAATGGGCGTTCTAGTATAAAGTGAATTATACTCCCTCCGTCCCACGAATCTTGACACGTATTCCTTTTAGTGGTGCCAAGGGCCAACCGAAACCGGCGGTTTGACCCTGAACCGGCCTAGTGGTCAATGGTTCCGGCCCGGACCGTTGACTGTTGGATTTGTATACTGAAAGCAAGAACGTTTTATGCTTGTATACAATGTTTCCTAAGTTCACTATCTAATCTCCTATCTGATTGTGTTCATGATTGCATATGTATGTTCTCTATCTCTATACAAGTAGATTATATGGTGTGTTGTAGATCACAGAAGACCATATAATTGGATTAACCTTAAGAGATATAATATAATCACAGCCGAGATGACTTTAGGACGAGTCATCGGTTTAGGTTGCGGTATAGATGGAAGTAGTTTGTCTTGACTACTTATCTATACTGGTACGTCATACGTATTGATAGGACCACAGTGAGATATATTCTTCTATCTGACTTAAGTGAAGAATTAGAGATCTCGGTGACTTATAAGATCTTAATACTAATAAGATGTCAGATATATATGTTGATTCGTTTATCACTTTGACTTACTATGAGCGAGAGTTATATAGTAACTTGAGTACTCTGTATCTTGGGTGATAGCGGTTAATATATGATATCTGATTATCTGTATTAGTACTCGTATCTGGTATAGGATAATGACATCCCCTTAAGGACCTCAATAATGTTTATTGCGCTAAACCCTGCAGGTTGATTAAGTTCAGGCGCAATAATAAGGTTTGAGTGGTACTGCTTAAGGATTACAAAAGAGATTAATTAATTAAGGCTGTCAGAGCTATAATTAATTAATGGATGTCGGAGATTTTAAATACGAGGATTTAATAAGTCTAAATACAAGCCCCGACTCATCACCGGCAATAAAGGGGTAAGTCAATATCGGTTCTCTAGTGGAATGAACTGATATTTATAAATTAATTATGGTCTGGGCTGACCATAGATAAATTAATTTATTTGAGGCCCATCTTTATTCCTTGTATCTGGTCCTTGGACTGGCCCAAAGTCTCCTAGCCCTAGAAGAAGAGAAAAACGCCTCCTACACTAATTCTGTGCCTACACGTATTTATTTTATTATAAATACAGCTGTCAGTTCTCAGGAAAATACACTGATAAAGTATTAGGGTTTTTGGAGAGCTGTGGGGCGCAGGAAACGTGAGGAGATTTTTCTCTCGTGGGACTTTAACAGTTCGTTGTCCATCCAACGGTGAAAGCTGAGCGGGATACAATTCAGAAGATCTGAGCTGGAGTCAGATTTTCGCAGGAAATCAAGTTCTGGCAGTCTCCGAAGAACAGCCATAACTTCCTCTACAGAACTCCGATTGAGGTGAAACAGGCAGCCACGGAAAGCTCTTTCGAAGACGAAGAAATCGTATTTCTGCACAAAATACGATTGGAGGTCGTTTGAGGGGTCAAATGGAGCGTTGAAGTTGGCTGACCTGTTCAGCGACAGATTGACGAATTCTTCTGAATTCTTCAGGTATTTCTGAACTCCAACGTGCAGCTGTTAAATTAATAGGAGCATGTTAGGATTAATCGTTGTATGATAAATTAATAATAATCCAAGAAACGATCATCGGGCAAAGCGGAACGTTAATTCAGTTTAATATTCCTTCATTGACTACCGGGCCGGTTTAGGGCCGAACTGCCAAACGTTAAGGCCGGTTTAGGTTCATGGAAATCTAGACCCTGAACCGCCGGTTCAACCTTGAACCGGTGGTTCCAGCCGAATTTTAATTTTTTTTTAAATTTAAATTTATATCCTACATTTTTCAATGTGGGATAATTTCAACTAAATGTAGCTTCACTATTTATATTGTTCTACACATGGGTAGAGAATCTTACATTTTTCAATGTGAGATAATTTGAACTTAATGTAGCTTCACTATTTATAGTGTACTACACATGGTAGAGAATTTTACATTTTTCAATGTGGGATAATTTCAAATTAACGTAGCTTCACTATTTATAGTGTACTTAACTTTAATAATTTTGAAATTACTCAACTTAAAAATCTTAAATAATATAATAACCTACAAGTGTTAAAATTTTAATAACTTACAAGTGTTGAAAAACTCAACATATATTTATAAGTTATTAGTATTTAAGTTGAGTGATCCCACATTGAAAAATATAGGATTCTTTACAATGTGTAGTACACTATAAATACTGAAGCTACATTAAGTTGAAATTATCCCACATTGAAAAATGTAACATTCTCTACCATGTGTAGTACATTATAAATAATGAAGCTAGTCAAGCTACAATGAGTTGAAATTTTCCCACATTGAAAAATGTAGGATTCTTTACAATGTGTAGTACATTATAAATAGTGAAGCTACATTAAGTTGAAATTATCCCACGTTGAAAAATGTAGGATTCTCTACAATGTGTAGTACAATATAAATAGAGAAGCTACATTTAATTAAAATTAAAATATTATTTAAGTCGAATAATTTCAAAAAAATTCTACACTTGTAAAGTAAAAAATTTTAAAATTTCATTACAAATCATTTAATTTCATAAAATAAAATACAACAAAAATTTAAAAAAAAAGGAAAAGCCTGAAAACCGCCGGTTTTCGGCCCGGCCCAGAACCGATGGTTCAGGGCTCGAAAATCGGCCCTTCATATTTTAGGCAGGCCGGTTCAGGTTCATGAAATTTTCGAACCTGAACCGCTGGTTCGGGCCCGGAACTGGCGGTTCCTGAACCGGTGGTAGCCCTAATTCCTTTATGGGTCGTCCCACGAATCTTGATACATTTTCAAATAAGATACTCCCTTCGTCCCAGCTTTTTGTATCCACTTTTAGTTGTATTTACAACTAAAAGTGGATTTAAAAAGTTGGGACGGAGGGAGTAATAATTATTACCTTCTCTCTCCTACTTTATCACTTTTATTACTTTTTCTCTCCTTTTTTTTTATCACTTTTATACTTTATTAATTGCACACTTAAAACACTAATATACAACTCCTTAATTTTCGTGCCGAAGAAAAACGTGTCAAGATTCGTGGGACAGAGGGAGTATAAAATTAGTTTCTTAAAACAATATAAATACATTTAAAAAAAAGACCAAAAAAATAATACTCACTCCATCCATAAAATTTATAGAAACTCAACCATTTAACATATCAATTTTGATGATCTCTTTCTCCATTTTATACACATTTCTCAATTGCTTAAAATTTTTAATATGTCCTCCATCCCACTTGAGTTGCCTTACTTTCCTTTTAGGATTGTCCCATTCGACTTGGCTTGTTTCCTAAAGTACTCAGAGTTAAAGTACCGATATGTTCACTGAAATGAATTTTCTTAATGGCATATAAAAGCATTAATGGCATATAAATTACTAAACTATGACCAAATTCTGGTTTGGATACCGCAATTCAATGTGTATCATGAAAATTCCTACACTATTAATTTGATCTGATTTAGCTACTCCGCAAATTTTCCAGCAAAAAATTGATGACATGGACAACTGAAAATCCTACGTGGATACGCCAGACCTAATCCTAAACACAGTAGTTTTATTAATTAAAAATGTCATCGTTTTTTATTTAATTTGACCACACGATTTTTATTTAATTTGACCTAATCCCTACATCCATTACTCTCTCTCTCTCTCTCTCTCTCTTCATCACTCATGCACACCTCTCAGATGCCTCATTCGTCAACCAATCGCAGCCGCCCATCAATCTCCTGCGAGGCCGGACGACATCAGCTTTCCTCCCTATCGCCTCTCAACTCTCTCTCTCTTTCTACCTCAGTTCACGTTCACGTAGCCCACACTTCTCCCTCTTTTCCTTCTTTTCTCCCTTCTCCGGGGACTACAACAGCGGCGAACCGCCGCCACCAACTCACTCCCCGACTCAACCCCAAGCACGGGACCCAACACTTGCCAGCCGCCACCGCCCGGATATCAAGCAGTGGTGCCGCCTGACCACCCCCTGTCTTGCAACTCTCCGATCTGGGCGAAGGCGCCGCCATGAAGCGTCGCCTCTTTCCTCGGCGACGGCGAAGACACCGCCGCCTCTCTCTACTCATGACACCCCCGATGCCCCAGTTTCTCTCTGATCTCCAACAACAACGGCTCACAACTACCACTGGTCTTTCTCCCCCTCTCTTCCCCAAGTTCTCTCTATATTTCGGCGAAAGACGATAAGGTCTCCGCCGATAGCAACAACCGTCGAAAGATGAAGATGATGATGAGAGTCAGCATAAGTCAATGTTAATAGCTTGTTTTCCTCCCTGCAAGAAACAGTCTTCACCAGCCTTTTCCAGTTGTCGTAGTTCTTACCTATATCCCAGCTCAATAAGAATTCTAATCTTTGTTTTTGAGAAAATATTGCTTCCATTTAGAATGATTAGATTAGTTTCCTAGTGGAATTGAGCATAGCAAAGTCTTCGTCAACCCACTACTAATTAAACAAAGAGGTGTCAATTGAGCCCGATCGGAGATGACTTCTTTGACTGTTTCTTTGTAGACGGGAGACGGGGATTTTCTACCGCCGTTGATCAGCGTGGACTTGGGAGTTTTGGACGGCGGCGCAGCGGAGTTTGTGCGAGGCAGCTGCCCATGGTGGTGAGTGGGGTGGAATTAGAGAGAAAAAAAAGTTGGGTGTTGGGCTGAAATAGACAAATGGACGCCATGTGTAACTTTGATCCAGTTGGATGACACATGAACGCCAACATGGTTCCAACACAACTTTAAATAGACACGTGTTTAGAATACCCAAAATACCCCTGCCGAAAATTGGCCGAAGTAGCTAAATCAGATCAAATTAATAGTATAGAAATTTCCATGATACACATTGAATTGCGGTATCCAAACCAGAATTTGGTCATAGTTTAGTAATTTACATGCCATTAACCCTTATTAAAAAGATTGCGTACGATGTTGCAATGTAGAAAGTGGCATATCATCAAGCAACAAACAAGAAGTTTTCTACCTCAAATCGAAGTCGAAAATTTTAAATGAGCTCTCCAACAACTCTTTCTCATGACTCATCTAATAAATACTCCCGTGGATTTAACACAATCACAATCGAAAACTTTGCACGATCAAATCTTACACGCATGCAAGATCTCTCTTTCAAGAACACTTTGAGTGAATTTTCGAAGAAATTGAACTAAGCTCGGAAGATCTTAAAGTTTCATCAAGTTATTTTTACTTGAGATGTCACACTCATATTCCCTTAGTTATCAGGCAAATATACTCTTTGTAATCCGAAGCATACTCTCTCGAGTGATCACTAAATATTAGTAATAAAATATTATTTAGATGCAATTTTATGGTGCAATTGTAGCATATACAGAAAGTAAAATATTGTATCCACAGGGACTGAATAATTGAAAACACAATGGATAATCTAACATAGACACTTAATAAATATTCATGCAACCAAACAAAGAGATGTGAATATCTAAAAGCAAATAAATAACTCAGATAAAACTTAAGAGGACAATTTTAGCTTTTGATATGTCAGTAGGATCGCTAACTGTACTCACAATTAGAACAAACTTATCTGGATACTAGTCAGTTTAACATTTGTTAAATTGATCTACATCAAACCAGCTGATTCATTATCAGTTGAACATGTTCTAAACACAATACTTTGAAAAGAAAATAAAAAGTTTGTAACTTGTGTAACCCCCCCCCCTCCATACACCAGTACGCACTCGCTCGGAACCAACAATTGTGTTCCACGTTAAATTTTTAGTGATTTACATATTTTGAGGAGCATGTTTATTGGGAGCTATGAGGAGTGATTTGTTGGAATGATTGGTGGTAATTGATTACTTGTGAGTCATCGCTTTACGTTGTCTTCGTGGATTTTTGTTTACGACAAGCAAAAGGCTAAGTGAGGGGGTTGTTTCGTGTGTTTTTGTGCGGATCTACCTTGTTTATTTTGTTAGGAAGAATGCACTTTTGGCTCATTTTCATGGATTGTGTGATATAATTTTGAGGGTTGGTCACTTGGTTTCGATTTGCAATGATTAAGTTTGGAGTTTTTGGTGTTCTTTTCCTGAAGCACAACCCCGTGATCGTGCCCCTCCTAAGCGCAGTCGTGCACGACCTTTCTCCTCTCTCATCGAAGCTTACCCCTCGACCACGCCCCATGTAGTGGTCGAACCCTTGATTTGGAAGTCCACCTCAAAGTCCATGCCCACAGCTACGCCCTTTGACGCGGTCGTGCCTCCTTTCCTTGCCACCACCGTGCCCCAACTGACAACCACTCCCTCACCAAGGGTTGCGATTGCACCCTTTGCCGTGGTCTCACATCATTCATATGTTGCGGTCGTGCCCTACCCTACGACGGTAGTATGGGACAATTTCAAGTTATTTTCTGGCACAGTTTCGAGAGTTTAAAAGCAAAGTCTTGGCTTTTGGTAGGGTTCCGATTTTTACACTTTGAAATACACTTTTTTCTACTATTTGGATGATTCTTTATCATCTTTTGATTGGAATGTTCAAGATTGATTTCCTAGCTTCCGCATTGTAAGAATTCTCAATATTTGCTAGTTGCTTTTGAGATATATATTTATGTCTCTATTTTCATATATCAAATCCAGATTTCTCTTTTGCTTAGTGTTTATTCTTAGTTCACATTGCTTCGTATTTGATTTTGATTATTTGCTTGACTACTCATGTGTTAGATTTAAATAATGAATTTTATTATTGTATATTAGTTTTGATTTCTCATATTTTTTAATTGTTTGGACGGGGTATTATGTTAGGGCTAATGGTTGTTTCGTTGCTACCGATTCATCATATTTGCATGTTCGTTTTAATTATTTGAATTATTTTAATTGTTGGGTAAGGGTATTTTTAATTATTGAATTTCTCATTTTGTTGGTGAACTTTTCTAGCAACCTTATGGTTCATTGAGTTATTGTTTATGATTATTATTTATCCTTATAGTGTCGTTTATCATGCCTAGAATGAGTGTGAGAGTAATGCCAGACCAAAATTATGTTTAAAGTGTCTGATATTTATTGCTTTTTGTGAGTAGCATGAACGATAGTTTTTAGCCTTCCTTATGAATACGACTTGGGTTGAGTCACTACAAAAAAAATTGAGATTACCGACGGCGTTTACCGTGGGTAAACATAAGGCGGCCGCCGGTATTGAGATCACCGGCGGCGGGTTGTCGTCGGTAATTTCCTCGTCGGTGATTCATATACCGGTGGCAAATGACCGCCGCCGGTGATCAGCGGCGGCTCCACCGCCGTCGGTAATTTTGACCGGATGGCGGTGGTGCCACTCGCCGAATCGGCATTGATTGCCGGAGTAATACCGACGGCAGGGGCCGCCGGTATTTTTTTATTTTTTTTTATTTTATTAATTAATTTATTTATTTATTTATTTATCTATTAATTTATTTTTTTATTTATTTATACCCCACAAGTATTTCTGTATTTATACAGTAGTGCATATGTGATATGTTAGACGAACTTCCCAGTCGGTCACCCATCTTAGTTGTGCTCTAAGTCAAGCACACTTAACCTTGAAGTTCCTTTCGAGTGGTCACCAGTACAGAACACTCGTATTATTGACATATCTAGTACCTATTAATTCATTTAAACTCTATTTTCAATATACAATATCATACATTCATAACATTAGAATATATCGAGATGATATCCAAGAGATGTCGTTAATTATTGATTGGTCTCATTTCCGTCCTTATTTTTATGTTGAAAAAAATATTTATTACTTAATTTTATTATTATTATTATTATTATTATTGTTATTATTATTATTATTATTATTATTATTATTATTATTGTTATCGATCTAGTTTATATACAATAAGTATTTTAATTTGATATTTGTAATGTATTTTGAATTCAATTGCATGCGTTGAATTCAATCTAGGTTACCTTTTTTTTTAAGTACATATATCTTTCGGCTTAATTATACAATCACAATAAATAGGGGACGAAGAACGAGGTAAATGCAATGTTGTTTGAAAACATGAAATAAATAGTTCAATAAAACATAAATGTAAAAATAAAGTGCAAGTGTAATGTTGTTCCAAAATATGAAATAAATAGTTCAACAAAATATAAATACATAAAAGTCAAGACGATGGACCGGGGATCAAAGACCTAATCATCAGTAGGGAATCGAGGAAGCTGACCCGAGTGCCTCATAAACTCCTCAAAATAGCCATCTGCTGCTCAAGGGCCGCACGTGCTACTCATTCGTCCTCAAGTGCTGCTCGTTGTGCTGCCCTCTTCTCGATCATCGTCTATAGCTGCTCCTCTAGAATAGAGATCTGTGTCTCATACAACTGCTGAGACATCCCGGAAGCGCCAGTGTTGTGAGCAGACCCCGTACTAACTAGCTCCGACCAGCACTTCCAGTGCTGTAGAGCCGTGACCTATCGGGCTGTACGACATCCAAGTATATCTCATCCAGCTAGTTCTCTCGTCCAGTCTCAACAGCAATGCGACGATTCTTCGCCTGATTTATACATAATAATGCATAATTGTTAGAAAATATATACATTTCACTATGTATTACTAATATTTGACTTAAACGCTTACATCTAGTCTCTCATTCCTCGGTGACAAAAAACTTCCATCCTCGCGCAGCCGGGGGGAGTCCAGTCTCCAAGCTTTGTTCATGCATGTATATAAGATAATTAAGTTATTATTTGCGATATTATATATATATATATATATATATATACACATTACTTATGAACTTATTGATAATTAGTAACCAGACTCTGCTGCAAGATACGAGTGGACTGAGACCCTCCAACGTGCCTGCTGATCCCTATACCGGGTCCATCGGGCTCAGACATCCGGTTCGCATGCTTGCCAGAAAACCGCTTGAACTTCCTCCCGCTCCTAATATTCCTGAAGCCCAGTCCAGAAATCGTCAGACATGCCCATGGGTCTATCCATCATCTTCCCTGCCTCGATCTTCGCCCTGAGCTTCCTCCTGTAGTTGCTTATCATGTCACTATACCTTTTGTTGGCTTTCTGCTCCCACATTGACCTCACCTCAGGCTCATCCTCAAGCTACCAAACAAAGTCTTTCTGTTGAAAGAAATAGTTAATTTAATATATAACATTTTAACAATATAGAATGATAAATTTATATGTACTAGAAATTCAATTATACATTTAATTCCTGAAAGTACGCCTCTTTCACCGTTGGCGGAGTCAACCTTCAAGTGTACCCGTCTCGGTTATCAATCCTCCTAAATGCTCCCGTGCAGGTGGTGGAGAGGCCCGATGGCTCCTTCAACTCACTGTGTAACAGTAATTTAATGAATTATTTGTTATACTAGAAATAATGATTTAAATTAAAATACTTACTCAGTAGGCATCCTCTCAAAGACCATCCCCCCACCGTCCCTAGTCCAGCCGGCCTTGATCTCGGCAATTGATCGACCTTTGGGCCTTCTAGCCCGTGAACTAGAAGAGGCCGGGGGAGTCTCAAGAGTCGCAAAAATGTGCAGCCCGAACCCTGAAGATGTGTCACCAGTCGGCTGCTCATCCTGATCAGACCGAAAAAATATATGGATTGACTCGCAATCGTACGAGGTCGTCCTAGTGTAGTAAGCTAACCCAAGTCGTCTCACAAGGAAGGCTAAATAGGGTTTCGATCATGCTACGCACATAAAACAGGAAATAAACCTAAACACTCTAATCAGAAGTTTGGGTTTGACACACTCTCTCTGATTAACTAATGCGTAATTGAAATAAAGCACGTAAATTTATCTAGGCGATAGATAGGAAGCAGGCAAAGAAAACAATAAGTAAGCATATAGAACTAGGATTCTAATATAACAATCTAGAAAGCAATAATTAAATCCAACATCATAAACCAACAATTATCTAGGCAAGATAAAAGAATGAGCATCCAAATTCCAAGGCAACACTAATTACCATTAATCTTAAAGAACGCGTTAATGAAATCTACCAAACAACCAACGGATAATTCAAAGAATGAATCAAACAACGATCTAACTACATTAACTAGGCGAAGAGATAAACAAAAGCATAAATCACATTAATCTATAAGCAACCAAAAGTAAATAATCAAGAATCATACGAAGCAAATAACTAAATTAAGAATTATTACAATAGTTCAATGTGGATGACAATCCGAAGCTATCTAACGGAATCCAAATATTTCTAATCACGTTTCTATCTACCAAACCCGAGGGAAATACAGTAAAAATGCCAATGGAGGCTGCTGGGTCGGGAATAGTGAAGAAAACCCTAAAAATGGGTTATATACCTAAATTCCCATAACTGCCAAACAGACAGTGGCGGCGGCCGCCGTGGGCGGCATTGCGCAGTGTTTTTGTTTTGGTTCGTTCTCCCTCGTTTCAAGTCGAATTTTAGATATGTTTTCGCCCACGAACTTCAATTCTTATTAAGACCACTTGACTCAATTATATCTTCATTTTTGTCCACAAATTAATCAATTCGAGCGTAAAATCCTAAGACAACAAAATTAGTACAAGTGCTCAAATTAATTAACTCTTGAGTGAACGAGACCAATATATAAACCAATATGACACGTAAACACCCATAAAACTCATCACAAAATAGGGCTAAACACAAATAAAATATCATAAATTACTTAAATCAAACGAAATTTCTACAGCATAACTCCACTATCCTAACTACCAAGTATTCGACTCAACCAGTTATGTGAATTTACAAATACATTAACAAATAAAATAACAAACATAACACATAAAATAACAAACAAACAAATACATTGTCAAATATTCCAAATTGTAAATTTATATTTAATCCTATCACCAATCTGTTTCCTAACCATCACTACCGTCATCATCACTACCATCGTCATCAGATGACGTGTTTATGTCTTCGCCGTCAGGGTGCTGCCGGTGATTCAGCCGCCGCCGATAAATATAGCCATAAATCATGCGTTTTTTTGTAGTGAGTTACCCACCAGGATGACCTCGCTTTATTGCGAGCGACTTTAAGTGTTAATTTAGTCAAAACACAAAGCATACAAACATCAATTACCGAATCAGAGAACCAAATCGGAGCACTGACTAAGGAGATAAGAAAATTAATGAGCCATCACCATAGAGTACTCAAAGATGTATTCCATAGATATACCATACGCACAATTAAAGGGAAAAATTCACTCAAAACAAGGGAAGGAGAAGAATCTTCATCATCGCAATAACAAATGGGGATGGAACCACTGACGGTGTAGCCTCTGGATCTGCCGACAACCCGTCGCTAACCATACTTCATCCCAATTTTCCTCACATAATAGAGAACATTTGTAGTTAGTCAAAATCAAGAGTGTGAAAGGATGTATTCATGACAAAATCAGTAATCCTCACAATAAAACATGGGCGTCGATAGATCGACTGTCGGGCCATGGGTGAAGCTTAGCCTCTCGCATCGCCACACTTAGCTTCGATCTCCTTCGGGCTGATCCACGAGCCATTAGTGTTCGCAGTAAGTGCTTCGTCAGTTGACCAAGGGAAATAGGCCTCCAACGGCACCTACCAAAGGGATAACGAGTCTTCGAATTCGAGAATATCCTCAATACTCAGATATCGCTCCCAATTAGACTTTATCTTGACGGTAGCTTTGTTTCAAGGTACGTGACACCGGGAAGGCCGAAATAAAATTAGGGTTTCACTCAATACTCTTGGAGGCCCCACGAGTAGAGAGAGGACGACGCGAGGGTGGAAATGAGTGAAGAGAGGCAACAATTAGGGTTTCCACTAGAGGGGTGGAGGTGACATACAATGGAGAGAGAGAGAGAGAGAGAGAGAGACCAAGTGTGATTAGGGTTAGTTTATGGTTTGGAGTATGTATGGGTAGGTTAATTTAATTTTATAATGAAACTTTAATTATGGCCCAAATTTAGAAACGGATCATGTTATTTGGGATAATCTAATAAAAATAAGAGGCACTCTCTCGTGCAACTGTTGCACCGTGCAACTGGTTTCTAAATGACACTACTTCATCATACAAATCACACTTGAAGATCTTCAAGTGTCATTTGTATGTTGAAGTAGTGTCATTCGGAAATGTTCAAGTGTCATTTTCCGAATGAAGTAGTGTCATTCTGGAAACCAGTTATACGGCGGTTGCACAGGAGTATTTGTGAAAAAATACATGCTATGAATAGGAAGGTGGAAGTACTTATTTTGTTCCAAAATTTCCATTACTACACCTAGATATATAAGAAAGAAACAATGTAGTCAAATGGCCATAATGAAGATTGAAAATCAATTTTTGGCCCTTAATCTTAAAACATCAAAATATGGCCATTAATAAGGTGGTATGCCTAATTTGCCCTTTTTACTCGGCCGCTGGGGTGATTGCTCGGCCGCTGGAAGCTTATGGGTGAGTTGCACGCTCGCGGGGAAAAGCCAACGCCCTCTGCGCGTATGGCACTTATGGCACCATAAGTGCCATATGCATCATTTTATTACTTGGTTTTATTTTGGAGTTTCGTTGGCACTTATGGCACTAATAGTGCCATAAGTGCCAAAAGGACCATTTTAAACACTTCCCCGTAGGGTTTAGATGTTCGATTTAGGGTTTAGATTATCCATTTATGATTTCTTGATTCTAGTATTGTTGTTTTTGTTGCACGTATGGCACTTATGGCACTAATAGTGCCATAAGTGCCAAAAGGACCATTTTACTTGGTTTTATTTTGGATTTCCGTTGGCACTTTTGGCACTAAGTGCCAACGGAAATCCAAAATAAAATCAAAGTAAAATCTTGGCACTTATGACACTAATAGTGTCATAAGTGCCTAACCCGACCCGGCACGCGGCCCGCGTGCTTGATCCTACCCGGTCCGCCTCATTGAGGATAAAAACGTCCAAATCAATAAAAATGGCCAAATTTTATGTTTTTTCAATGTGTGGCCATAAATTGTGTTTTATGCTTCATTTTGGCTACTTCAAAATTTTACTCTATAAGAAATATGAGTTGAGATCCAGTGTCTCACAATTTTATATGTGTACCACTATGTCTCATGCTTATATCTATTATTTTAAAAATATTTTTTATAAAAATAAAATTTATTATAATACTATGAATCATATTGAAGTTTTATTTCAAAAAAATAAATTTTTTAAAAAGTATATACCATGACTTTGAATTTATCAACCTATTATTAGCTAATAAAAGTGAAATTAAATGATAAAAAATAATTATATACCCTAAATTAATGGAATAAACCCTAGTTAATAATCACAAAATTAATCTAAAGTATATAAAGTTGAAATTGAAGAAAATATGCATAAAAAATTAAATAAAATTGAAAGTGGAACACAAAGTGTGACATAAAGTGTGGTACTGTGAATCTCATTCGAAGAAATATCAGATGGTGCAAAAGACAGAATAATGACAAGAGATAGGACAAACTAACGACATTAGTAGTCAAAAAGCAAGTTATGCTAGTGACAATTAATTACTGTCTAATAATTAATGTTTTGGTACGTACTGAAAAACACCTATCCATAAAACGAAAGGATAAAACTAGAGAGATTAATTTACATTAGTTGTTAATATATACATATTGAATGTCTCTCATATTCCCACTCTAATGCAGATTACAAATTAGTTATATGATAATTTAATCTAATTACATGTAATAGAGATTATCCCACTCCATTCCATGGGCAGAGTAGTTTTGATCAGAAGTGTAAAACACATTCTCTAATCCTTCCATTCCAAATTCCCCAAGAAAAGGTGCTCCTACTTCCATTGAGAAGGACGAACATGGACTATTGCTCGAGAAGCCGTCCGAGAGCCTCTGTATTTCCTTCTCCGCTTCATGGAGTTGTTCCTTTAGCTTCAGAAGCTGTACGGTAATCGCACCACTTATTATTAATTTAATTAGGCCTACTCAAATACCAAATCAAAATACTTCCAACAAACACATACTAGCGCTGCAGATTTTCATAAGGGAACATACATCAAAGTAGTCGATTAAATATATAAAGACAAACAATAATTATAAATATAAAAAACATAAGAAAATAATTATTTTTTGGCTTAAAGTATTGCTTATCCCCAATTGACGAATTCAAAACTAAATTCACAATCAAAGCTTTCTTAATTCTGAATTATTTTTAAATAGGGTAGTTCACAATTAAAAATAAATTTGGTTGTGAATTACCCATTATATTAGGTAATTCACATCCAAACATATTCTAAATTTGTGAATTGTACTATTTAAAGAATAATTCACAACTAAATCTATTATAAGTTGTGATTAAAGGATAAAATAGCAAAAAAAAAAAAAACATTTTTTATGTTAATACTTAATAGGGTGTACTTGATATCTTTATTATTTAAAAAATAATTATTTTACTAGTCTACTATTTTCATAAATACAAAATAAGAATAATAATTCCAGCAAAAGTTTAGTATATGTAAACATACACATCAACTTGTAACTTAATAATGGGAGATTCACTTATAGGTTTTAGTTCAAATTAAGATTTTAAAATGAAGAATATCATCTGACAAGTTGTTGTGGTGGGGATGGATCCTACGCGTACACGTGGCAGGGAAAGGCATGTGCAGCACCATCAAGGCTACCCACAACTTAGCATTATCCATCTTAAACAACAAGGTACAAACCTGAGCATTATTAGTACAATTCTTTGCCTCCTTTATCTCATTGCCCTTTAGAATTTTCTTTTTTGGCAAAAATAAAATGAGAAATGATTTTTCAAGGCTAGGGTGCATGCATCTTGATTGATGTATCCAGTTTTCTTACTTTCCTTATCTCACCCCCCCCCCCCCCCAAGTTTATAATTAGTTATGTTAATTTCCTCAATACACAGGCATGATTCATCATGTAATACATATTTCCCTTGACATATTTATACGTGATGGAGCATCACTAGACTAAACTAAATCAAGAATAAGCTCACATATAGTTGGCTGATATCGACGAGAGGAAAGGATATTAATATTTACGAGGAATGACATGATATATATACTAATTGTGAGCATTGCTCACATTTTATAGTTTATCATTTATTTTAGTTTTAACATTTTAAAAAGTATTCTTCATGTCGTTAAATTTATACATTATATAAAAATCAAAGCTAGATTTGTTCATTCTCCCTATAACTTCAAATAAACAAATAAAAAAACAGAATGGGCGAAAACTAATTTTTATGCCCACGATAAAACTAATGACATCAAAAATATTTTCCAAAGCATTAGAATTAAAATAAGCATATTACTTCCTGAATGAAGTGGATATGTATTTTAAGAAAAATTAATTTTGTGTATTTGGTGAGGAATAAGGGGCTCAATTTTGTTTTAAAAGTATCATAGTAATTAATAAAATTACGTAGGTCCAAATAACAATATGCATAAATATATTGGAATTTGAAGGGTTGGAAAGAAAGAATAGGATGTGAATTTGTAAACGAACAAAAAAAGTAGGGTAAATTAAAAAAAATTATGAAGTAAGAAAGTAATGCTAACATAGAGTAAACGGAAGGAAGCCTAAGAATATAGAAGAGGATTAATAAAATAAAGGTTATTGGCGTATAAATACACCAACTTTACGAGAATATAATACCTCGGTCTCAAGGCGGCATTTGTGGAGGACGGCGGTGTGGTGGTCGGACTTGAGCTTGGAATACTCCTCGTGCAGCTTGTTGCTCTTCCACCTGGCCCTCCTGTTTTGGAACCACACCGCCACCTGGCGCGGGTCGAGTCCCAGCTCCGCCGCCAGCCTCTCCTTCCTGTCCGACTCCAGTTTCTGCTCGCTCCCGAAACACTCCTCCAGCATCTTCACCTGCTCCGAGCTCAGCTTCCTCTTCCGCATCACTCCCTCAATCCCTTTACTCTTCCTGCGCCGCCGCCTCGCCTTCGTCTTCGCCGCCCCTGCATACCAAAATGCATGAATACCTCCACTTTCTTAAAACAAATATCCTTGATGAATTTATATTTAATTTTGACTTGAAATTTTTCAAATTAACTTAAGCTTCAGTTTGATGACAACAGATTTTGCATAGATAATTTTACGTTATAAGAATGATTTTTTTTTTAAAGATTCCCGTTTTATTGGGTACACCTATCAATATAACGACTTATAATATTTAAATTTTTATTATAATAATACGTTGCAGCTCAATTATTAAGACGTGCCATAATCAGTTCAATTAATCATGCCATGGATGATCCTTAAAAATATAATGATAATAAGACATGCAGCTACATACGTATATATATGTGTGTGTGTGTGTGTGTGTGTGGGGGGTGAGTGTAGAGAGTAATAATTAGTACGTTACACTGACCAGGTTGAGGTACAAACTGGGTGTATATCCCATCAGGATCAGGATAATACTGAGAAATGAGTGGCATCTGTTCATCAACTAGAGCTTCAGGGTTCATCCTCTCTCTCTCTAAGATATGTAGGACTTTTTGAGTTGCAAATTTGAGTATAGGGGAAGGGAGGAAAAGAAGTTGGTGCTATCTTCGGAGGACTTTGGGAATAGGAAGCTTTATTTATAAAACTGAATGAATGAAATTAGTCCTCGTCGTACGCCAAATATCGATAATGCCATTGTCCAAATTTTGCACGCCTAAGAGGAGAAATATAATTTGATTTTTTAATTACTTTATCCGTTCACGAAAAAGAGTCTCATTTAAGGATGGACACATGTTTTAATAAAATTGATGCTAACAGAATAAATGTATACAATTTGTAGGGATTGTTTTAGTACAAAAAAAAAATACAATAAATATCATTGTTAATAGTAAAAAGATATAGTGCAATTTATAGTTAAATAATAAATACAGAAGATAATATAGGAATAAGATAATATAGGAATTAATGGTTCAAAAAATTAATGAAATATAAAATATGACTGATCTCTGTAAGATTTATGGTTAAAAAAAAAGAACAAATAAGATTTTTTTTGTGAACGGATGAAATATATGACGTCTTATCATTTCATTCAGTTAAAGTATATATGTGCAAAATTAGAGCTCAAAGTTTTTTTAGGCCCATAACTTTGACTGTTTTGTAAATATAGGACAAATTTTTTCGGGCTTGCAATTGTAGGACAAATTTTCAAAAAAAAATTCGGGCTTGCAATTTATCCTGCAATTGCAAGTCCAAAATTTTTTGTCCTAAATTTGCAAATGACCAAAGTTACGGGCCTAAAAAAACGAGAGAGAAGATAGAATTTTTTTTTAAATTAATCTTTAAATAAATATAACTTTTACTATTCAAATCAAATATTTACATAAAATATGTCAAATTAAAGCTCTTATTATGATCTTTAATTTGATATGTATATTACAAATTTTATAATTAGTCGAATTTTGCAATTTTAGAAAGAAATAAAATAAAATAATTAAAAGATAAAAAAAACTTAAAAAATATACTCCCTCCGTCCCTGAAATAAGTTCATCTTTTTCCTTTTTGGGACGTCCTCCAAATAAGTTCCTCTTTCTTTCTTTCCATTTTTGGACAACTACCTCACCACTAATAATACTTATTTATTCTTACTTTTCACTTTTTCACCACTTCCAATACCTTTTCACAACTTCCAATAATAATTACTCCCTCTGTCCCGTTATTCATGGCACGTGCCTTTTCGGCACGGAGATTAAGGAGTGTAGAATTAAGAAAAAATATATATTTAGTGTTGTTTTAATTAAACTTGAATTACTATTAATTAAATAATCCTTTCCATCTCCCCCATGCTAAATTCAACACAGACAGTGAAGCATCGTCGGAGCCACCGACTTTCCTTCGTCTCCGGCGCTGCCGACTTCCTAAAATCCAGCACCCCCTCTCGAATCCACATATCCATAAACCAAAATCCCCAAAATTCCCAAATCCACAAAAGCAAAAAGACCAAGAATAATTCGATCTAAGATCCTTCTCTAAAATAATGACGCTTGAGATCTCAGAGACTGCTCCGGATGCCATCGTGATGAAGGTCTTTTCTCCTCGCGGTTGGAGATGAAGGTCCGCCTCGTGAGCCATCTCCTTGGTGCTGCTGTCGTCTGTGAGGATAGGCAACATCTCCAGCGGCGTGAGTGGAGGAGGCGACGGCGTAATATAGAAGGCGGCGGCGGGGATAGTGCAGGGGAGGTGGAGGTCGGCAACGGACAGATCTGGCTGTGGACGGCGATGGATAGATCTGGCTGTGGACAGCGGTGGACAGATCTGGCGACGGAGAAATCTGGCTGGCCGACGGACGACGATGCCACGACTAGGGTTTGGACGGTGGTGGACGGCGGTGGCTGCGAGAGGGGAAGGTGGGAGAGATGGGGAGAAAGAGAGACCGATGGGTGTGGAGAAGGAGAAGATAGAGAGAGAGGCGGTGGGTAGGATGAGAGAGAGAGTAAAAGTGTATTGATTAAGAATTTTAATTAAGCCCTAATCATGGCCCAAAAAGGAAACAGGCCATGTTACTTGGGACAGCTCAAAAAGGAATACAGGCCATCAATAATGGGACGGAGAGAGTATAATACTTTTTCTCCACTATCAATACACTTTACAACATTTTCTTAAAACATGTGCCATCCTCAAAGAGGAACTTATTCCAGGGACAGAGGGAGTAGTTTATAAATAAACCTTGAATTTTATTATAACTCCAAATTTCCCACTCAAATTGAAATCTTGTCTTTTTAAGGGTTATTTTATTTCCCTTTTTTCCCCCCTATATTTTCTTTTCTTGCGTGGCAAAAAATTTAATATCTTGCCACTCCAAAATTGCCACTCAAAATATTTAATATGCATATCAAATTAAAGATTACAATAAGAGCTTTAATTTGATATATTTTATGTAAATATTTGATTTGAAATGTAAAAGTTATCTTTATTTAAAGATTAAAATTTTCAAAAAATTCTTTCTTCTCTCTCTTTTTTTTAGGACCGTAACTTTGATAATTTTGCAAATGTAGGACAAAATTTTTTGGGCTTGCAATTGCAGAACAAATTGATTTTTTGGGCTCAATTTGTCCTACTTATGCTCAATTTGTGAAAATTTGTCCTACAATTGCAAGTTCGAAAAAAATTGTCCTACATTTACAAAACAGTCAAAGTTATGGGCCTAAAAACTTTGGGCTCACAAAATTAGGGTATTGTGTGCCCTCGTTGATGGTCAGAAATGCAGTGTTGTGTAATTCTTCAAGTCAAATGTTTGAAGTTCAAATTTATCAATGTAATTATAGATTTGAGTCTGTAATATGTCTTAAATGTGTAATTTGATCACTTTATTTGGTTTGTATGCTACTTCTTCCGTCTCACTTATATTGACACACTTGTCTTTTTTATTTGTCCCACTTATATTGGTACTTTTCAAAAATATTATGTGTTCACTACCTTCTCTACACACATTAAACAAATGGTCCCCACCCACTTTACACTCTCAACCCCTTATTCTTAATCTTCGTGCCCAAAGTAAAAGTGCAAATATAAGTGAGACGGAGGGAGTATTTCATAAGAATAAAAGTTTTTTCAATAGCTCAGTGCATAAGAGATGATACAGGTATTACGAAATTCTCAAGATTAAGAGTGGATAATTGCGGCAAGATATATGAACTTTCATCAAATTATACTCTCTTCATTTCACTATTATTGTTCCATTTTTTTATTTGGACCGTTCCATTATTGTTGTACCATTTCTATATAAGGTAAGAAATAATCTTTCAAAAAATGTGAGTCCTACCACTTTTAATCACTTTACACATTCTTCTTAATTATCGTGCCCAAAAATTTTAGGACAACAATAATAGAACAGAGAAAGTAATTTTTATACATAAATTAAAGAGAATATGCACTCATATAGCCATATTGAGCAATGAGTTTCGGTCACCCATCTCAAAAGTACAAAGTATGGTCATTTTTTATAATTTCGGTCCAAAATACCCCTGACCCCGCGGATTCTACTCTCCTTAGTTCAACCCGTACACATGATTCCCCCTCTGTCTCTCTCCCATCCTTGCTCTTGGCACAAATGGACATAGTTGTGCCAAGTGTACCTAATGAATGACACAATTGATACGAATTTATCAATTTGTACTAAATGTAGCATCATTCAATCAGCAGTCACATTTGACACAAATGAGCATAATTGTGCTAAGTGTACCTAACAAATGACAAAATTGACACGAATTTACAAATTTGTATTAGTTGTACCATCATAACCCGCGTGTCCCAATCCGAACCCGAACTCTAACCTGCGCAAACCCGAACCCGGTCTACCCTAATTAAGAGCAAAATAGTCCTAAAACGTAAAAAATAGCTGAATTTTGTGTTTTTTAGATGGGAGACCAAATATTAATTTTTTTTTGCTTAATACGACTATCTCAAAAGTTGACTCTAAATTAAAATTTCTGCCTCCAATATGATTATCATTTGCTTCTAAATTAATGCTAAAGTCAACGTTTAAAATATCTATATGACTTAAACAGTGTATACATTTTAATTAGTCACAATTGTATTGATTTACTATTTGAGCTAATCTTGATCTCATTAATTTCCTAAAAATTGATAACTATATAAAATATCAGAACAATTTATTAATTCGTATATGTAAAACAAAATTCCAGTTCATATTCAAAATAAAATTGAATTAAAGTTCATATATATATTGACATAATTAATTGCCTCAATTAAGAACAACACATTCCACGTATAAGATGATACAAATTAACATTACGAAATTCATAAACTCTTCAAAATTAAAAACAAAATATTGTAGAGAGAGGAGAAAAGTTAGGTCTTTCACAAATTAGGAAAACGGAAACAAGGAAAGGCGGTGGCGTGGCCATTTCATTCTTGTGTCTTGATTTGGTGAAACGTGACTCCATGAAAGGGGTGCATTGAAATTGAAAGCATATATATCTTGAGGGAACCATACACACTTATTAGCTAAGTACTCTTTAATTGTGTTATTGTTGTCTCACTTATCATTTTAAATTATTTAATTATTTTTTTATGAAAGATAATAATTAATTTTTTAAAAAGTATGAATGAATTCTATTATTTTAATTAATTTATATTTTATTTTAAAATTTCGTGCCCAATTTTTTTGAAAGATTAACAATAATAAGTTGGGGGAGTACACATTTTCTTTTCTCTAATAGAAATGATATGACCGAAACTGTAGAAATAGTGGCTGCAATTCATCAACAACCAAGACTCCATTTTTGGGGGGTTCCATTGTATTATAAAAGGGTGCCAACCAACGTATGTGCTCTCCTCTTTAATCTTTGGGAACCATGTGATTTATTTATCATCATAGCCTCACTCATATTCTTGACTTTTTCACATTTGGATCAGCTTTAGTTTGTTGATGTAACCCATCCCTAAACCTTGTGATTAAATCTTTCTTATCACACTTTTTTATGTTGTAAACATGCATGTACTCATATATAACACGTTATATAATTCCGCAATCTTTTTCATGATTTGTGATGCAGATAACTCAAAATAAATTATAATGGAATATATAAAGATAAATCATAGTCATTAAAATGAAAAAGATAAATATACTTATTCTTACAATGATACCCGTATTATAATAATTCATAATTACCAAGCTATTTAGTGTATTGATCATATTTTGTTTATAATTCACAATAACGAAGCATATTAATTATGGACGGGCTCTAATTTACCCGTAATTAGCATTTGCACTCGTGCAATGCACGAAAAATATTTTTATATTTTATTATATATAAAATTGATATTAATTTGATTATTATATAAAAATTCTAAATATAATTAAAAATACTATAGTTTAAGATAAATATATTTTAGTTTAATATAAAAATAATAAATAATAATTCATATTAATAAAAATTGATATTGTAAAAAAAGAAAACAATATAAGTTAAAAGATAATTGAAAAAAAAATAGATTTATTCAAAAAAAAGAGGAGAGAGGAGAGGGATTTTTCTTAAGTTTTAATCTTTAAATAAATATAATTTTTATATTTTAAATCCAATATTTACAAAACATATACCAAATTAAAGCTTTTGTCATGATCTTTAATTTGATATGCATATCAAATATTTTATAATTAGTCGAATTTCACAATTTTAAAAAAGAAATAAAATAGAAAAATAAGAGGTTAATGGAAAAGAAAAAAAAAGATGTATGGCTTATAAATAAACCTCCAATTTTATTCTAACTACAAAATTGTCACTCAATTTTTAAATTGATTTGAAATCAATTTAAAATTGAAAACTCTCTTTCTAATATAGTATAGATTCTCAGCTACAAAATTTCTTAATTGTTAATTAAGAATAAAATTATATTTTAAATAAAAAATTATTATTTTTTATTTTCTTTATCTTTGTAGATACCTCCAAATTAATTTTAGAGTAGCGCTATTTGGACAAAATTTGTCCGGACAAAAGTAAGGTTAAAAATTTTTAAAAAACAATTTATTTATAAATTTTGATTCAAGTTTAAAATGATTTAGTTAGTTTTATTATTTTCTCCATATTGTAGTTTTTTGGTAATTTTTTAACATTTTTTTAAATTTTTTTGTTATTTTATTTGTAGTTTGTGTATTTTAAAAATAATAATAATTAAAAAGGTTATTAAAAATTACAAAAAAAATTACAATATATAGAAAACAATAAAACTAGCTAAAATCTATTTTATTTTGAATCAAAATTTTTAAATAAATTTATTTTATAAAGTATTTCATCATATTTTGTCCGAACAAATTTTGTCCAAATAGCATTATTGTTAATTTTATGCATCCGCTCCTGCGGATAATTAGGAAGCAATAATGATTCCCCTTGTACTTGGAATTGTACAAATAATTCCGTGGTTACATAAAAGTTGAGCATGATTAGAGTAGATTTTACAATCAAAGTGTGGGGAATGCATACAAATATGTCAAACGTAGTGTTGTTTTCTTTTCTCTATCCACGAAAATTGACCATAACTATATGCATATAAACGAATTAAAAAACAATGCAGGAATCAAGGAAGGGCACTGCCAATTGGCTTTCCTGATTGGGCAATATATAATTAAGATAAGGAGAGGGTCTATTTTGGTTTCTCTCTCTCTCTCTCTAATCAGCCGGGTTAGGTATTGGGGTTTGGGATCCCAAACCTGGCCACCTCGAACTGATTAATGAAATAGTAAAATTTGCCTCTGGATTTGGAGTAGCAACTTTCTTGTCCAATTAGGTGGTATTCTCCCCTTTCCATGCCTTCCACCTTCAGCTGCGCCCCTCTGACTCACCACCCTATCCCCTACCCTAACTTATGCATTACATACTAAATCCATAGGATCGATAAATAAAATCTTCGTCTTGATGACCGACAAAGCATACTCCTTAAATAAATTTGTGATAGTCTCGAAGAACACCAAACGATATAAACTCTTAGTATGTTTGAGTAGTGAAATTTATGATTTGAAAAATACCAAACGATATATACAAATTCTTGTACGTGAATAGTGAAATTTATGATTCAAATTCCATCGGTTATTCTCCTTCAAATTAAAAAAGAAAAATTGTGATAATACATAAGGATAACTCATTTAATAAGATATACAAGTTTTATACCCTCTCCCGTAAAACTGTAAGTTTGATACTCCCTCCGTTCCACTGTACGTGAGATTTTTTTTTAACACGAAAATTAAGAAAAATGTATTTTGTTTGTAGGTGAAAAAGTGAAAATGTATTTAAAGGATAAAATCTTTACCAAAAAAGGAAAGAGTCTCACTTACAGTGGGACGCCTTAAATAGAAAGAGTTTCAGATATAGTGGGACGGATGGAGTAATCATTTTTGTAGTTAAAATTATAAGTTTAACAAGTTTGAAAATAAATTTTACACAGTATTGTTATATGGTTATACACGATTTAGTTTATCTGTATATGATTGGAATTTTTTTAATTCTTCTTGATTCTTTTTATATTTTATGCTATACATACGTCTTATTACATGTATTGGGCTTATTTGTAGTAGTACAGTCGAATTTTCTACAGCAAAAATGTATAATTCAACGACACACACCTTTTAGGGTTCATTAGTACACGGTTGTACACGTTTCCATTTATATGTACATAGTTGTATTTTTTTAATTCTGCTTGATTTCATTTGTATTTTATATATACATAGAACTTGTTAGTTGTTTCAGACTTGTTTGTAGGAGTATAGTAAAATTTTATAAGGGTTTTGAAAAATAAAATCATCAACTATTTCGGATTTGTAATTTTAACGTGATTTTTGAAATGTGGCGAATTAAATCACCGCCTGTTGGGACCCGGAGGGTCATTGAACTGGTGTAGGGGGGGGGGAAAGGAAATACACCAGTAGGCTATTTTAAAACATTAAACTTCTTTTGTTGATTGAAAAAAGAGTAGTGTAAATGTGATCAGTTGAAAACAAGATCAGTTGAAAGAAGGGGTAGACTGATACTGATCAACTATGAAGAACAAGTTAACAAACTGATAGTTCAGATAGGGCTTCAGCCTAGACAGTTGCAAATCAAAGTAAGTGTTACGAATCTTACTGACTACCCAAGGGTTTGTCAATTAAACTAATAACACTTGGTGAGTGGAAACGATTTAATGAAAATAGCCTTTAGTGAATCAGATTGTCAGTTTTAAATGTTTCTATTTTCAAATTAACAGTTTCAGTATATAGTCGTTGTGCACAAATAAAGATATGAAATACTAAAAGCTATAAATGACACAGAGATTTTTATCGTGGTTCAGAAAACCTTTTCCTACGTCCATGGTCAGTTGATCACACTGACAATCGATTGGGCTTGTGCTTACGGGTGCACTCCAAACCTAACAACTGAAACAACCATTTCAGTACCAACGCTCTGGGTTAGATTTCTCTTCTTCACTCAATCTAGCAAAACCTCTAAGACTTCACTCGTCTAGTTTGCAAAGACTGAGAACTCTTGAGTTCAGACAACCGTCTGAAACTCCAACACTCAAACACTCTTTTCTCTCGATTGAAAATGGGTTTGAAAAATTTCCAACTAAGTTTAGTGAGAACAGGCTCTCGAGTAATCACGGACTAGGCTAATGATGTAAGAATGTGATTGCCTAGACACTTCTAAGAGAGTGTTTATAATCAGGTAGACTGATTTTTACAACAGGGTTTACTCTTTTTTTTGATTTAAATTTAATAGCTATGTAGTGGCTGACTCGATATTTTGGCAGAGCTTCAGCGTAAGTCTTTGAATCTGTGAGGTTGAAGGTTGATCCTTGAGCTCTATAAGCGGAGGTTGGAGAATAGATCCATTGGAGGAGATCCTTCTTCAAATACTGCCGTTGACACTTGATTTGATCTGTGCTCAGGGTCTTCGTCCTTTATCTCCCTTTTCGCCAAAATGGGTAAGGTCTTCAAACATGGGGAGATGGTGTTACAGTATAAAGTAACACGTATGAAGTAACTCTGCTCGGTGAAGGACGATTTGCCATATCCCAGCATTTAATGCTCTGTCCTTTGCATTTAATGCGGCGTGTACTAGAAGATATCCTTTATCTTTATTCGTCAAAGTGATATGTCCTTTAATGAATCTTCAGTCCGTCTTTTTGTGGCTTCAGTACGCTGTTCTCTTCTGATCCTTAAACATGCATGTCTTCAGAGAATGTTCCGGTTAAAGATTGCTTCTTCATTCTAGTACAAGTTCTTTATTTATTGTTGCAATAACTTCAGGTGAGCTTCAGTTGGTCAGTTCTTCAGTCGCGATTCTTCAGTCAGGTCTTCATCAGTCTTTAGTCTTCAAGCTTTGCCACTTTAGTCTAACTAGAACATGAACTCTAGCACTTGAGTTCGAAAAGAGTCTAGTCTAGAAAATAAAATCTAAGTTTCGGGGTCATCAAAACAAGGTTAGGATATTTCTTCTATCTCCCAACAATTTCCCCATTTTTGATGATGCCAAAACCTCACAAGTTTTTCAAGGCAAAGCGACTGAAACAGGTTTCTAAAGAAAGAACGTATCAGTTCCCCCTGAACATTATAAACCTATAACCTACAGTCAAACAGATCTTAGCGATTGAATACACAACAGCTCAAACAAAACAACTCAGAGTCAGACAAACTTAAGCAAGTAACTGAAATTTAAAGATCAGTTCCTGGATAAAAAGTTATTGTCATCAGGTTGATGTAGCAATTATTTTTTCTTATAAAATCTTTGAAAAATTGATAAGCTATCAATTTCAAAAGAACATACACTGCCTACAGCAGAGAAGAAAAAGTTATAAACCTATAATCTAAGATTTTTAGTTTGCAACAGCTTGATCTTGTTCTCCATCTTCATCTTCGGGATCTTTTGGCAGATCTTTCTCCTTGTTATTTCGTCATTTCCCTTTTTTCTTGTAACACCCCGTACTTTTCCTTATGATTAGGAGATAGTGTTCTAACACTATTGAGAATACTGAGATGTCGAGATGTGAAGATTATGAGTTATGAGTGGACAAACTCATGATGGAGTTAGAATGATGAGATTTGAGAAACGAGTTGAGTTAGAGATGCTGATTGAATTGAGATGAAAGACGAGAGATTGAGTCGAGGTAGTGATTGAGAATCACTATAAAAGAGGATTAAACTAGAGTGACGATTAGAGTGATGGTGAGTGATGATCTGTGAATGTGATGACTCTGTGAGTTATTTGTTTGACGTTATGTGATTTATTTACGTGTGTACTTATTTTTGAGTCAGTGTGATTTCGAAAATTAGCATACATGATTTTAAAATACCGCCGCACACATTCCTACACTCACCACCGTTTTATTTTAATCTCTTATTCCCACATGGGGATAATTGGCGATGAGACTTGCTGCTAAGGGGGAGACAAGGCACTATTCAAGCATTTAATGCTACTTATCTTAAGGAATAAGAATCTTGATAAAACCAAAGAGTTTCTCTCTCTCTCCGTCATTCTCATCATTTTCGGCCTTCAGCTTCTTCTCTCCCCCTCACGCCATTCCTTCTCTCCTCCATTGGAGACCAAGCTTGAGCTTCTAAAGACGTATCTACGATGAAATACTCCACTAAATCTAGCCCCTAAACACTTTCTACTCTTGATTCAAGAAGATTAGTGGAGTTTGATGCTCGAGGAATTGAGAGAAGACATCCTTTTTCTTGATATTGTTTGAGTAAGTGTCCTGATCCTTTAAGATCTAGACTTTATTATGTGAAATATGTGTATAGAAGGATGATTGAAGCATGAGAAACTCCCCCTCCACCATTTTCTTTACTTTCGAAAATTAGGGTTCATGCCCTTTTAAAAACCTTTCTGGTTCTTTTCTAAAATTGGGGTGAGAAATATGTTTTATGTGATGATCTGAAGTGATTAAAGTGTATTTTACAAAGCTTAGTCTTGAGATATGAGTTTTCACAAAATTTAGTCTGATGTAAGATTTGGGAAAAATCTGAGGTTATGTCTTGAATGACGATTTGATGATGAGCATGAATATATGAAAGGATTAACGTGATGTTGATGAATTAGTGTTTAAAATGAGTTTTGAGCTGATCATGATGTAGAGTGTGAGTATTTTTGATGTTTGAGAGTGTTTGATGATTTCTGGGAATGAAAAAGTTGATGAGTTTTTCGAGTTGCTCTTGATTGCGTCGTTCTGTCTTGAGCCTTGCTCTACTCAGCCGAGAGTTCATTTCCCCGCTGGCATGCCAGAGAAATCATTTCCCCGCGGGCATGCCAGAGAGTTCATTTTCCCGCTGCCCTGCCAGCGAGTTCGATTCCTCTGACGACCGATTCCTCTGAGTTCGATTCCTCTGACGATCGATTCCTCTGAGTTCGATTCCTCTGACGATCGATTCCTCTGAGTTCGATTCCTCTGACGATCGATTCCTCTGACGATCGATTCCTCTGATGTCTGATTCCTCTGACGACGAATCCTCTGACGATCGAGTCCTCTGATGTTTGTTTCCTCTGACGTTCATCATTCATCTGGCGACAGAGAGTTCATGATTTCGCTGCCTTGGCAAGTTGATTCCTCTGCCCTGGCGAGTATTTTCCGCAGTACTGCCAAGCTGCTCCGCTCCGTTCTGCTGAGCTTTTCCACCTTGACCACCGAGCATTTCTCTGCTCTAGTCTCCGAGTCAACTTATGTTTGATTGTTTGTGATATGTTTATATGTGAAGTTGCATGCTTACGTGATTGTGCATGCCGATGTGCTTATTTGCTATGAGTATGATCCGAGTTGAGAGTTAAGTCGAGAGTAAGACGTGGGAATCCGTAGAAGTCGAGTATGCCTAGGGATTTAGTTTTACTGAGTAAATAGACGTTGAGTGAGAAGTTATTGTTGAGACGAGATTGGATTTCAGTATTGAGTACTAACTAAGGTTGTTTTATCACATGAACCTTCGTGATGATGTTGATGATTTATGAAGACCCGAGCAAGACGAAGAAGTAAGTCCCCTGTTCCTATCCGAGCTTAAGCGAAGGACTCCAGGTGGGCATTATTTTGAGTATTCAGTTTAAGAGCTTTTCTAAACTGTTTAAATGATGATGAGATTATAAGATGTTTTGATGTTTTGAGATAAATGATGTTTATGAACTGTTTGACTTGCCAAATTTTGATGTTAAGTTTGTATGTCACCCTCTACTGATGAGACGAATTCGGTCCTGCCACAAGCGGGATTTTGTGCACAGATGTGACTGTGAGCCGTCTTCGGGTCGGCCAGTCACGGTACTTGAGAGGGAGGCCTACTTCTCAGTATCGATAATAATGATGATGTTGTAGACGTGGTACATACATGACGAATATTTTTGACTGCAGTCATTTCTTTATGATGTTATGATGTTTAAAACTGCATGCACAGATTTCATTGATGATAAACTTATTTCTGTGTATTGCTGATGATATGGCAAGTTTCAAACATATAGCTCTAAGAGCGCCTTTGATGTTTTTCCGGCGTTTGCCCACTGAGTATTATTACTCACGCCCTGCATATATTTCTAAATGTGCAGGCTAAGCAACGGAGCGAGATTGGACTGGTGCTGGTGGGGATGGTTTCACCGATAAAGTTTTCCTTGATTGTTTTCCTTCGATGTTAGAGTCTTAAGGATGATGAGCTTTGTTTTCCTTCGGATGTTGATAAAGCCTTAGTAAAATGTTACAATGTTTTTCTTGAATCAAGCAATATACTCACGGTTATGTGTCTCCATACATATAATCGGTTCGCCTTTTGCTGCGATACTCTGCATTTTATGCTTCCTGATGAAAAATGAGCTGTACCCATTTTGTTTTTGTTCATGAAATTCCTGATAATTAAAAAGTTATGACAATGTTGACGATTTTACCCTTAGTTCATGTGTGATGATTTTCTTAACACCTTTGATGCGAGCTTCCGCTTGATGTTTGACTTATACGTCTTATCTTCTATTCTTTTAAAAATAATCGTATCGATACTCGTACCCCGCTATTAATAGCATTGGGAAACGGGCTGCGACAGAGTGGTATCAGAGCAGGTCGTCTGCTCTGAGTTAATTGCTTGATTGAGTACTAGTCTAATTTGAGTCCTTAGACTAGCTTGAGAAAGAGTCTTTGTGAAACGAAACCCCAGCACCCCATCTCCTCCAGCTTAACGAGGTAAGAGATTGATGTTGTTTCTTATCGCTTTTCTGATGAGAACTGAGTTTGATGCACTAATGAGTTGTGTATTGTTTTGATGACGAAATCGTTTGATGATGATGAATTCTGATATGAGGAAGTTGATGTGGAAGATGAGGAGAGATGTTGAGGCTAGTGTAGCCAATGCCCCACCGTACCAAACGAGGATGAGATGCCGAGTTACATTAAGACAACGATGCTGCGATGGTCCAGGGAGTATATCCCGGACGAGGATGACACCTTGGGTGAACTTCTGGCACACTATCACCAACGATGGAGGAGGGCTATTTCCCTATGGGATTAACGGTGCGGAGGCCATTACGTTTTTTATTCCACAATTGCCACCCAAGTGGTAAGACGGGCGGCTTCGCTGGTGCCGCAACATACCTTGAAGAATGAGTTCGGGCGTTCGTGAGCACCAATTTTCGTGGCTTCATCGCGACTTTGAGCCACCTTCATCGATGTATGGAGAGCCTGAGGGACCAGCCCAAGGAAGGGAGTTAGCTGTTATGCCCCCACTTTCCGAGGAGCCGTTTACGATTGCACCTCTACCCCCAGCTGTTTCTATCGACCGAACGACGAGTGCGAGAGTCAGAGCCGAGTGAGGATTTGGAGGATGATAATGCGACGAGCAGGATTTTAGGAGACGATGACTGGCGACCACGTGTATCTAGTAGACGCGTACATATGTGAAGATGTATAGTTGATATTTATATATCTATAGGCACTTAGTACCTATGATGCTGGTATAGTTAGAGCATCATTTTGGGGTTAGAACTTTGGGACATAAGACCTTGAGAGAGAGGTAATTTTTCCTTTCATATAGAGATGACGTTGATGACTAGAGAGTTTGGTGTCACATTAGAGTTTTGAGATTGATGATTTGATGCATGATGTTAGATGAACGATAGAGATGACGAGAACCATGAGAATTCTATAGGAGAAATATAGAATTGAGTTGAGATATAGAGAACTGAGATGAGAATTTTGTATGATGATGTAGATGTTTGATGATAAATGAAAAATAGAGACTGACGAGAAATTCCGAATGATGACGAACGAGAACTAGAGGGGACGAGAATTTTGAGATCACTTATGAGGTATAGAAGCGAAGTGAGAAAGAAGAGGATTAGTATTTTATTTTGACGAATGACTAGTTCGAAGTCGATAGTTATATAATCCTTTTCCTTTGTAGTATGTCTCCGAGAAGAAGAGCGAACGGAAGATATATAAAACGAGAAGAAGATGAAGAAGAGAAGCAGAGAGAAAGATAGTTGAGATAATGCGATAAGAATTAGAGTTTTCATTGCGTTTTGCAGACACGACCCTAATAGGGCGAACGTATTGTGGAGACCTCATAGGATGCATAGATACTTTTGACCTTTTGTACTTCGCAATAGAGGTACTTTTACCGGGACTGCGTTTATCATCGCTAGAGTGATCATGAGAATGGACTTATTGAGTCCCTATCCCGCTTGGTCTTATTTAAACTTTTCTGCATCCATTTGAACTCCTATATGAGATGAACTATATGCTATTGAGAAATGTTTCCAGATCCACTGTGTTTGAGCCTGAGCCGTTTGTGTTGGAAAAACCTTACCCCTTGCTTTAACAGTGGACAATTTATTCACTTCTCCACTTAGTGGATTGTTTCTACTTCCAGTATTGATTTACTCCCATCATATTATATCTCAGTTATCCTTGATTTACTCCCATCATATTGTTTCTATTCTAGCTTTTGATCTTCCTTTGATTGTAACTTCTTCATTATCCTTGAAATAGCACTGGCTATTATGGAATCATTCCATTACTCGAGCTCGTCTTGTTCAAGATCAGACATTTTATTCATCACATCCTAGTCCCTACCACATCCGACAAGAGATAAGAATGTCTAGGTAACTAGGATGGCATGATAAGAAGAGAATTTTTGGAAAAAAACACGAGTTACGGGAGTAGACGTAGAATGTTTTATTACAGGACGAGCACAACAGTTTGATTATGGATTTTCTTATATTAGCCAAGTATGCAGAAGTTAACCATTTCGAGGATGAGAAGAAGTGATGCTAAGCCAGAATAGGCAATAGCAGATTCAAGGAGATCGAGATGACAGATTAGAACAGATGACGTTTTCCCACGATAGCAGACTGAGATGACGATCAGTATGGAAGTAGCAACGGCATAGTATTACGGAATGTTTTATTTCCGTTATGCCCCGCGATCAGTAAGAGTTCTCGAAAGAGAAAACTTTTCCTATATGTCTATACGACGATGACCAGAGAGCCCCTATGCTTGAGTAGAGCTTTGACCTGATGTTACGATGATAGACATGAAATTTGTCTTTGACGTTGAGTTATAAGAATTGAGGAAATAATATGATGATTGAGTAAGAGTCTTATGACTTGGGAGTTATGAGAATTTGTTCTAAGGTTGATACATGTCCCCTTAGACTTTGCCGAGAAAGAGAAACCGATTGAAGAAAGAAATAGAGTTGATGATATGAGATAAGGCAATAAAACCGTAGCTGAATACGAACGTCAGTTTCGCGACTTGGTTTGGTATGCCACATATCAAGAAGAGATGAACGAGAAGTTGTCAAGATTGTTTAGAGCAGGTTTGAGATAAGAGGTACGAGACGATGTAACGAGTCAGAGTGCGGTTATGAGTACTGAAGCATTAAATGGAGCAATGGATATAAAACTGGCAATGTAGCCAGAGAACGCGATTTGAGCTTCAGCACCCCAAACGAGTTAGAGCACTCAAATGTGCAATCTATCTTTTCTGGACGAGGGCAAGAAGGGAAGAGAAAATGAGACGACCGAAGTCAAGGCCCTAAGAAGCCGTGGCAGAGTCAGAATGCGCCACCACAATATCCGAACTGAGAAAAACAGCCTGAGGTTGGCCCAACTGCCCCAGTAGCAGTAAACCTTTAAGAATCGCGAGGGATGTCGCCTTGACGAAGAGCAATAAGCTGCGTTTGAAATGATGTAAGATGGAACAGAACAACAGTTACACCTGCAGAAGGGTCGGGCACTACTCGAGCTAGTGTCCGAATCGTCAGCAAAGTGGAAGCGGAGGACAACCGAATCAGTTCGGCCACAACATAAAGCAAGGAAGGGAATCCTAACGCTACTTCCACCACAGCGACAACAGCCATCCTTTCGACCACGTCAGTCAAGAAGGCAACCGCCAACCCCGCAGGCGAATCAACCACATCAACAGAGACTGTTCGCGCTTGAGCAGAAAGCACCGGACAAGAACCGAGGAAAATTGTCCGATATAGACGAATTGAAGGCTGTGTCCACGGTTTTTGGTTTGACACCGAACGAAGAGCCTGTTCCACAACCTCTAAAGAGTAATCACACCCATAGGCTGAACCACTATGGTTTCATCCGTGTGCCCTAACTTAGAATTTGAGTTGAGATCGATTAAGCTCGAGATGAGGGACCTGAGATTGATGCCTATATGGCACTTGGATATAAATTTTGGAATGGACTGGTTAGAGAAAAACCATGTGAAGATGCAATGAAAGAAGAAGCTGATTATCTCGGCACTGCAAGCAAGAAAGTTCTTGTAGAGAAATGATACAACCGTGTACGTGTACATTTGAGCCAGAGAGACAAATCCAAAGCAGAGGTTGATGATGCCAGTCGGGCGAGAGTGTAAAGATGTTTTCCCTAAGACTTTACCGGGATTACCCCAAACCGACAGTTTGGGTTACGATTGATGTAGAGCCTGGCGCATCACCGACGTCAAAAGCGCCATACAGAATGGCCCTACAGAGTTGCAAGAGTTAAAACGACAACTACAAGAACTTCTAGAGATGGGTTTCTTATGACCTAGTGTTTCCCCGTAGGGAAGCACCAGTTCTTTCGTTAAAGAGGAGGATGGAAGCTTGAGGTTGTGTATCGATTTTCGAAAGTTGAATGAAGTGATGATAAAGAATAAGTATCCGTTACCCCGGATCGATGATCTGTTTGATCAACTACGAAGAGCGAGTACTCTTTCAAATTTTGGATTGAGAATGAGGTACCATTAGTTGAAGATACGATCGGAAGATATTTCGAAGACGATATTCCGTACGAAATATAGACGCTATGAGTTTTAGTAATGCCTTTTAGATGGATGGATGCCCCGACAGTATTCATGGATCTCATGAACCGCGTTTTTCGCAAAAACCTAGACAAGATCGAATTAGAGAGAGAGTTGGGAGTTGAGAAGTTTTATGCGAAGTTTAGCAAATGCGAGTTCTGGCTTAAGAAATCAATTTTCTTAGCCATTTTGTTTTTACAAGAGGAATTGAAGTGGACCTAGTGAACGTCCAAGCGATACAGGAGTGGAGATTTCCAACTACACTGCACGAGATTCTCAATTTTCTGGGATTAGCAGAGTATTATCGATGTTTTATGGAGGGCTTTTCGAGAATCGCTAAGCCATTGATGCACCTACTAAAGAAAGAAGTCAAGTTCGTCAAACGGACGAATGTAACGAGGTTTTCAAGAACTAAAGACGAAACTTAGTACGCGATTTACGCAGATGCATCGAAGAATGGTCTAGGTTGTGTGCTGATGCAAGAGGGAAAAGATATCTTATCTTCGGATGATTAGTAGCTGAGCTCTGCTCTGGAAGCAAAGCTGAAGTTGAGCTCTGCTCTGCACTGGCGACAGAGCTGAAAGTATTCTTCTGCACTGGAGCCGATTCCTCTGCTCTGATGCGGAACTAACGTTAGAGAGAGAGAGAAGTCAAAGCAAGTGGATACCGCATGAGATAATTATCTAGCGCATGATTTAGAATTAGCAGTCGTAGTACATGCCTTGAGATCTGGAGACACCTACGGAGTACGATGTGAGAAGTACACCGATCATGAAAGTCTCAAATTTTTCTTTGAGCAACAGAGAAGACGATTAGAGTTAGTGAAGGATTACGATTTGTGAAATGAATCATCACCCTGGAGAGGCTAACATTGTAGATGACGCGTTAAGCAGAGAGAACCAGGGAGAGTTGGGATTTCTCCTTACTCAAGAAGTGAACCTAATCAAGAAATTAGGGAAGATGAATTTGGAGGAAGAAATACCCCACAAATGACAGAAATAGTACTTTCTACACTAAGCCGTACACCAGACTTACGACTGAGAAGCTCTGCTCTGCCAAGAGAGTTATGTGTTGAGCGGTCTTGTTTTGGATAGAGCTGGCACCGATTCCTCTGCTCTGGCAGAGAAGGATGAGAAGATGGAAAAGTGGCAAATGTAGATTCGATCCGAGAGAGTAGAGAATTACCAAGAGGAGGCAAATGATGCCGTTTTGTTTAAGGAAAAAGGCTGAGGGAGCCTGATAAGAAAACTGAAGAGTCAAATCACGAACGAACCCGTACTTTTTTTGAGTAGTGGTAGTATCGAAATACTACAGAGAGTACTACGGTACTGAGATATGAGATTGTAATTGAGATGAGATGGAGTTATGATGATAAATAGAGATATTGAGCATTTGAGTTACACTTTTAATGGGATAAGAGCGCTGAGATGTATACATAAGTTTTGACGAGGTGAGAGATCTGCGCCAGAGCGGAAGCCATTCCTCTGGCGATTCACTACGCTGTGCTGGCATTCGATTCCTCTGGCTTCTTGAATTCGCTGCTCTGACTAGCGATTCCTTTGCTCTGGCAGGGAAATCACCATTTCTCCGCTGACACTGCAGACAGAACTCGAGAGAAGACTGCTGAAGTATTATGAATAAAGATGATGTAAGTACAAATGGTTATGACATCGATTAGCAAAAATCGAGAGAGGAAATCCGATAGTTGAGTAATCACCGATAGATTCTTTTGACGTTAGAAATGATGTTTATGTTTATGTAAGTTTTCTCTATTTCAGGGAACGAGTTATTTTCAAGTTAAGGAAAGACTCAAACCGAGGTATATAAGACCTTATGATGTATTAGAAGAAGTAGGCCAAATAGCCTATAAACTAGCGTTGCCTCCGAGCTTCGCGAACGTCCAAGACGTTTTCCATGTTTCTCAACTGAGAAAGTATGTGTTTGATCCAAAACACATCATCCTTTAAAAAGAAGTGTTCCTGGTACCAGTTTTGAGCTACGAAGAGAGAGACTTGATGCTATACTGGACCGAAAGATTCAGCAATTGAGGAACAAGTCAATTCTTTCGGTTGGAATGAGAGTCAACATTCAAAATGAAGACTTTGGGAATTTGAAGAGAAGATGGTGGTGAGCAGATGTTTAAAGCAGCAGTTACGAAGTAACTGCAAGGCACAAAATTCTAGATGGCTAAAAAGCGAAGCGTGGAAGCGTAGAAGAGCTTGATAATCACACTTGATGGGTTACTTGAAATCTGCGGGAGTGTATTTCCCCAGAGCTCGAAGAGAAGATGAAAGAGAAGTACCCAGAGCTTTATCTCGACGTGAATAACTCAAATTTCGGGACAAAATTTCTTTTAAGGGGGGTAGGATGTAACACCCCGTACTTTTCCTTATGATTAGGAGATAGTGTTCTAACACTATTAAGAATACTGAGATGTCGAGATGTGAAGATTATGAGTTATGAGTGGACAAACTCATGATGGAGTTAGAATGATGAGATTTGAGAAACGAGTTGAGTTAGAGATGCTGATTGAATTGAGATGAAAGACGAGAGATTGAGTCGAGGTAGTGATTGAGAATCACTATAAAAGAGGATTAAACTAGAGTGACGATTAGAGTGATGGTGAGTGATGATCTGTGAATGTGATAACTCTGTGAGTTATTTGTTTGACGTTATGTGATTTATTTACGTGTGTACTTATTTTTGAGTCAGTGTGATTTCGAAAATTAGCATACATGATTTTAAAATACCGCCGCACACATTCCTACACTCACCACCGTTTTATTTTAATCTCTTATTCCAACATGGGGATAATTGGCGATGAGACTTGCTGCTAAGGGGGAGACAAGGCACTATTCAAGCATTTAATGCTACTTATCTTAAGGAATAAGAATCTTGATAAAACCAAAGAGTTTCTCTCTCTCTCCGTCATTCTCATCATTTTCGGCCTTCAGCTTCTTCTCTCCCCCTCACGCCATTCCTTCTCTCCTCCATTGGAGACCAAGCTTGAGCTTCTAAAGACGTATCTACGATGAAATACTCCACTAAATCTAGCCCCTAAACACTTTCTACTCTTGATTCAAGAAGATTAGTGGAGTTTGATGCTCGAGGAATTGAGAGAAGACTTCCTTTTTCTTGATATTGTTTGAGTAAGTGTCCTGATCCTTTAAGATCTAGACTTTATTATGTGAAATATGTGTATAGAAGGATGATTGAAGCATGAGAAACTCCCCCTCCACCATTTTCTTTACTTTCGAAAATTAGGGTTCATGCCCTTTTAAAAACCTTTCTGGTTCTTTTCTAAAATTGGGGTGAGAAATATGTTTTATGTGATGATCTGAAGTGATTAAAGTGTATTTTACAAAGCTTAGTCTTGAGATATGAGTTTTCACACAATTTAGTCTGATGTAAGATTTGGGAAAAATCTGAGGTTATGTCTTGAATGCCGATTTGATGATGAGCATGAATATATGAAAGGATTAACGTGATGTTGATGAATTAGTGTTTAAAATGAGTTTTGAGCTGATCATGATGTAGAGTGTGAGTATTTTTGATGTTTGAGAGTGTTTGATGATTTCTGGGAATGAAAAAGTTGATGAGTTTTTCGAGTTGCTCTTGATTGCGTCGTTCTGTCTTGAGCCTTGCTCTACTCAGCCGAGAGTTCATTTCCCCGCTGGCATGCCAGAGAAATCGTTTCCCCGCGGGCATGCCAGAGAGTTCATTTTCCCGCTGCCCTGCCAGCGAGTTCGATTCCTCTGACGACCGATTCCTCTGAGTTCGATTCCTCTGACGATCGATTCCTCTGACAATCGATTCCTCTGAGTTCGATTCCTCTGACGATCGATTCCTCTGACGATCGATTCCTCTGATGTCTGATTCCTCTGACGACGAATCCTCTGACGATCGAGTCCTCTGATGTTTGTTTCCTCTGACGTTCATCATTCATCTGGCGACAGAGAGTTCATGATTTCGCTGCCTTGGCAAGTTGATTCCTTTGCCCTGGCGAGTATTTTCCGCAGTACTGCCAAGCTGCTCCGCTCCGTTCTGCTGAGCTTGTCCACCTTGACCACCGAGCATTTCTCTGCTCTGGTCTCCGAGTCAACTTATGTTTGATTGTTTGTGATATGTTTATATGTGAAGTTGCATGCTTACGTGATTGTGCATGCCGATGTGCTTATTTGCTATGAGTATGGTCCGAGTTGAGAGTTAAGTCGAGAGTAAGACGTGGGAATCCGTAGAAGTCGAGTATGCCTAGGGATTTAGTTTTACTGAGTAAATAGACGTTGAGTGAGAAGTTATTGTTGAGACGAGATTGGATTTCAGTATTGAGTACTAACTAAGGTTGTTTTATCACGTGAACCTTCGTGATGATGTTGATGATTTATGAAGACCCGAGCAAGACGAAGAAGTAAGTCCCCTGTTCCTATCCGAGCTTAAGCGAAGGACTCCAGGTGGGCATTATTTTGAGTATTCAGTTTAAGAGCTTTTCTAAACTGTTTAAATGATGATGAGATTATAAGATGTTTTGATGTTTTGAGATAAATGATGTTTATGAACTGTTTGACTTGCCAAATTTTGATGTTAAGTTTGTATGTCACCCTCTACTGATGAGACGAATTCGGTCCTGCCACAAGCGGGATTTTGTGCACAGATGTGACTGTGAGCCGTCTTCGGGTCGGCCAGTCACGGTACTTGAGAGGGAGGCCTACTTCTCAGTATCGATAATAATGATGATGTTGTAGACGTGGTACATACATGACGAATATTTTTGACTGCAGTCATTTCTTTATGATGTTATGATGTTTAAAACTGCATGCACAGATTTCATTGATGATAAACTTATTTCTGTGTATTGCTGATGATATGGCAAGTTTCAAACATATAGCTCTAAGAGCGCCTTTGATGTTTTTCCGGCGTTTGCCCACTGAGTATTATTACTCACGCCCTGCATATATTTCTAAATGTGCAGGCTAAGCAACGGAGCGAGATTGGACTGGTGCTGGTGGGGATGGTTTCACCGATAAAGTTTTCCTTGATTGTTTTCCTTCGATGTTAGAGTCTTAAGGATGATGAGCTTTGTTTTCCTTCGGATGTTGATAAAGCCTTAGTAAAATGTTACAATGTTTTTCTTGAATCAAGCAATATACTCACGGTTATGTGTCTCCATACATATAATCGGTTCGCCTTTTGCTGCGATACTCTGCATTTTATGCTTCCTGATGAAAAATGAGCTGTACCCGTTTTGTTTTTGTTCATGAAATTCCTGATAATTAAAAAGTTATGACGATGTTGACGATTTTACCCTTGGGTTCATGTGTGATGATTTTCTTAACACCTTTGATGCGAGCTTCCGCTTGATGTTTGACTTATACGTCTTATCTTCTATTCTTTTAAAAATAGTCGTATCGATACTCGTACCCCGCTATTAATAGCATTGGGAAACGGGCTGCGACATTTCTTGATTCTCTTGATTCTTTTTCTTAGACTTTGGCTTAGTCTCTTCTTGATTTTTCCCCCATTTTTGGCATCATCAAAAGGGGTGACATCCGTCTTCTAATCAACGAGGCGCCGAAGTTCCATCACTTGCAACTCAAGAGCATTGACGGAGCTGTCGTTTGAGCTTCGTGCAAATAAATTTATCCTGTGCCCACAACTAGACTAGCTAGTGGTAAGTCCAGAGTCGAATCCACAGGGAACTGAGCAGTAATTTCTCCTGCAAGGGTGTCACTAGAAAGGCTTTGTATTCTGCAAGGTTCTGACCACAACGAGCTTATGGGCAGAACAGGGTTTCCGACTAAACTGAAATAACAAGGTAAACGAATCAAATAACAAAACAATTCTGACTTGGGTTCGAATCACTAAACATGAATTAACACTCGATCATTGGTGCAAAGATTAATCACTATATTTACATACCAGTGGTTATAGGCATAAGAATTGTTGCGCCCCTATTGTCACTTGTCACGCACGCAAAAACCCCTTGCCCAATCTATCCTTTCAGTTTATGATCCCTTAGAAGGGTCAGCTAATGGAAATCAACTACCCCGGGCAATATCCACGCTCTCTGCGATGGCCTATCGCTAGTTGTGCTTTGCCCAGAATGCTTTATGAACTAGATAGACCCACTTGACTCTTACGCCGATATTTCACAGCAGTCACGGCTCCAACACCAGTTGTACTATTTTGGAGGTCGATGGCAACTCGCCTTTTACCCAAATTATTACTTGTGACCAAAACTCCCTAGTTAACTAGTGATCAATTAATTAACCAAGTTATTCAAGTCTTATTGGAATCAAACCTAGTGTATCGGGAATATGTTCATATAGTTGTTATGCTCAAATTAGACCTCTCAAGTTATTCATTCATGCTTAGATCATCTTACCCCAAATCAGAATATAAAACTTAGCCAAACATAAAATAAATAACAAAAGCAAAAGACATAAAGGAAAACATAAAGTAAAAACTGAAATAGAAACTTACTTGAGGTAAAAAGGTACTTACGGCCAAAAGTGCCGCAGAAAACATGAACAGAAAATTAAACTGCTAAGCCCATAAGGGGCGACTACTCCTACCTAACTATGGTAAGTAAAACTACAGCAATGGTCTCTGAATTCTCCCCGCTACATCTCTCTCTCTCTAGCTCCTGCGCGCTCTCGAATGGTTCACAGCTATGTGGTATTTATAGGCAAGAGTTAGGGCTACACAGGCTGGGCCCAAAATGAGTGGGCTGGAATTAGGGCTCCTTCTACCCGAGATTGCATCATGATCTGGAGGTTGATTTGTTCTTATCCAAACTTCAAGAGATAAGGTTTTGGATATCTTTCCTTCTCTACATCCTCTGCACTCTTCTTCTCTTCCCCGTCTGTACCTTCTGCCCAGCTGATTCCGCTGCTCTGATGACTCCTCTATTCGGAGGATCCCTCTGGTCGAAGCTTGACTTCTCTGCCCTGGCCGACTCTTCTGCCCTGGCAGACTCCTCTGCCCTGACCGACTCCTCTGCCCTGGCAGACTCCTCTGCCCTGGCCGACTCCTCTGCCCTGACAGACTCCTCTGCCCTGGCAGACTCCTCTGCCCTGGCCGACTTCTCTGCCCTGGCACCTTGATTCCTCTGGCAGCTTGACTTCTCTGCCCTGGCAGACTCCTCTGCCCTGGCAGACTCCTCTGCCTTGGCCGACTCCTCTGCTCTGGCAGACTCCTCTGCCCTGGCACCTTGATTCCTCTGGCAGCTTGACTTCTCTGGCCAAGCCGACTCCTCTGCTCTGGCATTTTGATTCCGCTGGCAGCTTGACTTCTCTGGCCAAGCCGACTCCTCTGCTCTGGCATTTTGATTCCGCTGGCAGCTTGACTTCTCTGGCCAAGCCGACTCCTCTGCTCTGGCATTTTGAATCCGCTGGCACTTCGCTTCTCTGCCCTGTCTGTACCTTCTGCCCACGATCTTCTTCTGGTGCAACTGGATCCTGCACGGTACTTATGGGCAAAAGGTCGGTTTGCCCAACATCCTGCTTCTCGGACTTTTGGTCTTCAAAACAAGCTTTTGAGTGTCCCAAACTCCTCTGCTTCAAACTCATGTGTCTTTCGCGGAATGCAGCAGCATTATGCCTTGAAAGCACCTTCTGCCCAAAGAACGGGCCTGCCCTGGAACAACGCCCTCCCAGGCGACAAAATCTAGCAAAACAAAGGAAAAGGACTCTATCTAGACCTAAAACACACAAGAAAAACGAGCACAAACATGGGCTCATCACACGCACACACTTTAAACACGATTGTCCTCAAGCGTGCACATGCAATTATGCCCAAAAGACAGACACAAACAAAACGGACAAGACTCGATACAAGGGTTAGCACAACCAAAACGTAATACAAAAATGCAAGAGAATATCTAAGCAAAAACATGCAAGCAATAAGAGAAAAAAAAATCATGCAATGCCATCAATTGAGTCAAGAAGGGGTCTGTGGGCGTAAGGATGTTCCTCCCCATCGCTCATTCTCTCAAGTGTTTTTGGAAAGTGTTTACGCTCGTGACATCATGCTAGGTTCTGCCATAGGCTTGCCTATCTTCTATGTCTCCCCCTTTAGTCAAAGTTCTTAGGTGCATCTCATTAGGTCTTTCATGGGTTGTAACGTGGCTTAAGGCATAAGGTGAGAATTTTTGGTACTAGGCTTAGGTCATTCTGAACTTCATTCTGGGCAACAGACTTCCCAGATTTTTAAGATCCCTGCCTATTCTTGCGGGCATAAGCACATACTGACCAAGACATTAACTTTTTTTTTTTTTTTTCATTTTCTTTTCTTTTCTTTCTCTTTCTATTCTGGACTTTTCTTTACTTTGGGATTAGATGTCCCATTTTGCAATTTTTGCACTAGTCCTGCCCATAGCATCCACTACACTATCTTCCCTTCTTTTGCCCTTAAGTTCAGTTTGACCAGGACGGCTCAATTTTGGGTAAATTTTATCAGTGAATTCAAATGAATTATTAAGCTCAAAAGGGTTCACAAGTGATAGATGTAGGGTTGGTCAGTTTGGCTTTGTGGGCTAAAGAAAGAATTGCCTAAATCATTTAACACACCTAGACTATGTACACAGGGTTCGACTAAGAATCAAGGCAAGTTCTAGCATTACCCTAGTCAAGATGTCAATTTTCACACAAGAAAGAAAAAGCTGTTATGGGCATAAGACAGCATATATCAAAGCTCAAAACCTCACACGGTATGCCCACAACCCTATCCATCGTCCTCAACTACACACGACATGCATTGAAATTCAAATCTCAAACTACTTGCACAACAAACTCAGAATATAATCATGCATATTTGATTGCAAATCGAAAGGCTAACCACAGGACAAAGAAACGACGCTCGGCCCACCCCACACACACACTTTGCCTTGGGCAAAGTAGGTGTGTAGAGGGGGTCGAAAAACAGACTCAAAACGAAAACTAAAAAAAAAACAAAGACCAAGGGAGGGTTATGCCCAGAACCGAGTTCAGGTGGGCACCTGAATCCAGTGCTCGCTAAGTAGGCAAAGAGTGCTTTTCTGATCTCCATCATCATGGCTTCTGTTATGCCCATACGGGCGTCATTACTTGCTCTCAAAGGGGCAGGGCTCTCTGACTTTTCCTTGTTCTTACTTGCTGGGGCAGATGGCTGAAAGATTGTTGTGGGCGTAACTTCTACAGAGGTGGTGAATCTAACTCTCTTGCCCTTGATGCGCACGTCCTTCAGGAGAACCATGCTGAAACGCAAACAAAACACATAAAAAACAGATATTCCTCCCCACTCACACACTTTGCCTTAGGCAAAGGGTGTTAGAAGGAGGAATACCAACAACAAACGAAAACAAAAAGGGTGACCCTCCCCACACACACACTTTGCTTTGGGCAAAGTGGGTGCGTAGAGGAGGTCGAAGAAAAGACACTACGAAAATAAAAACTAAAACAAGAAAGAAAATAGAGACGAAACGAACTCAAAACAAAACAAAACAAACCATAGGAGGGTTATGCCCAAGAGGGGGTTTCAAGGGTCTCTCCATTACCACATCTTTCACGGCTGGATTGAGCTTTCGTTCACGAACTGGAACGTCATCCTCCTCCATGAGAATATGATGCATGCACACAGTCTGGCTTATGCCCTTGATGTCCGCTAGGGTCCAACCGATTGCCTCCTCATATGTGCCCAAAATCTCTCGGACTTGCTCCTCCTCTGTTGGGCTTAACTCCAAACTGATGATCTGGGGCAAAGTCTCATTCTCGCCCAGACAGATGTACTTCAGGTGCTTGGGCCGATTCTTCAATTCGAGCTTGGGTGCTTTCTCGGGTGATGACGCCAACTTGTCCTCTGGTCCGATGGTGGGAATATTAAGGGCTTCTGTGTATCCCACTTCCTCCTTGAGGGTATCCATCATTTCAGCAGCTTCCTCCATATCCTCGTCTTGGGCATAGTCCACTGTCAGGCTTTCTTGGGTCATAACATCCATTTGGTCGAGAAGTGCTTTCTGGGGCAGGATATCTTCCCCATCCATCAGCATCACAGCATTCACCTCCTTAACCCCCATCTGGGCAGGAAGCTTGCCCTGCTTCTTTTCAATCCGAGCGATCGTTTGGGCAAGATGGGATAACTGGGCATTGATATTCTGCATTCCTCCCCTTGTCTCCATCATGAACTTTTCGGTTTCTTGCTGGAATGTCATGTTTTCTTGTGCCATCATGTGCACAAGTTCTGCCAAGGAAGCTCCTCTTGCTTGTGAAGGCTGTTGTGGTCTTTGTTGCATCATGTGCACAAGTTCTGCCAAGGAAGCTCATCTTGCCTGTGACGGCTGTTGTGGGCATTGCTGCATCATCTGCACAAGTTCTGCCAAGGAAGCTCCTCTTGCCTGTGAAGGCTGTTGTGGGCTTTGCTGTCTGTAGGGCTCAAAGAGCTTCTGGCCATATCCTCCATTGTTGCTTACCAGCTGTCCCAAAGCATAGACTTCTTCCACATCCTCAAAGAGTTGAGGGCATTCGTCGGTTGCATGGGTGTATGCCATACAAAGTTGGCATGCTTTCGCCGGCTTCTTGATCAAAGGAATCTGGTTGCTCATGAACTTCTCCAACGCGCTGCATAGCTTGTCGATCTTGTTCTCCTGGGCAGAAGGGTTTGGATTGTTTTCTCTGACCATAGCTCCTTCTTGGTTCCTGTTCAGCTGTGTCTCTTGCTCTGCCCAACGTCGTTCTCCATTGTTTCGGTGTGCGGTCCTTTCAATCTTGGGATCATACAATAATAGCTCCTTATGACCTGCACTCCTAGTACAACTCATACACAAACGTTAAGGCAAAACTCACACAAAATTTCGCAAAAGAAATTACTAGCGCTCTCAGTTCCCCGGCAACGGCGCCAATTTGACGGAGCTGTCGTTTGAGCTTCGTGCAAATAAATTTATCCTGTGCCCACAACTAGACTAGCTAGTGGTAAGTCCAGAGTCGAATCCACAGGGAACTGAGCAGTAATTTCTCCTGCAAGGGTGTCACTAGAAAGGCTTTGTATTCTGCAAGGTTCTGACCACAACGAGCTTATGGGCAGAACATGGTTTCCGACTAAACTGAAATAACAAGGTAAACGAATCAAATAACAAAACAATTCTGACTTGGGTTCGAATCACTAAACATGAATTAACACTCGATCATTGGTGCAAAGATTAATCACTATATTTACATACCAGTGGTTATAGGCATAAGAATTGTTGCGCCCCTATTGTCACTTGTCACGCACGCAAAAACCCCTTGCCCAATCTATCCTTTCAGTTTATGATCCCTTAGAAGGGTCAGCTAATGGAAATCAACTACCCCGGGCAACATCCACGCTCTCTGCGATGGCCTATCGCTAGTTGTGCTTTGCCCAGAATGCTTTAAGAACTAGATAGACCCACTTGACTTTTACGCCGATATTTCACAGCAGTCACGGCTCCAACACCAGTTGTACTATTTTGGAGGTCGATGGCAACTCGCCTTTTACCCAAATTATTACTTGTGACCAAAACTCCCTAGTTAACTAGTGATCAATTAATTAACCAAGTTATTCAAGTCTTATTGGAATCAAACCTAGTGTATTGGGAATATGTTCATATAGTTGTTATGCTCAAATTAGACCTCTCAAGTTATTCATTCATGCTTAGATCATCTTACCCCAAATCAGAATATAAAACTTAGCCAAACATAAAATAAATAACAAAAGCAAAAGACATAAAGGAAAACATAAAGTAAAAACTGAAATAGAAACTTACTTGAGGTAAAAAGGTACTTACGGCCAAAAGTGCCGCAGAAAACATGAACAGAAAATTAAACTGCTAAGCCCATAAGGGGCGACTACTCCTACCTAACTATGGTAAGTAAAACTACAGCAATGGTCTCTGAATTCTCCCCGCTACATCTCTCTCTCTCTAGCTCCTGCGTGCTCTCGAATGGTTCACAGCTATGTGGTATTTATAGGCAAGAGTTAGGGCTACACAGGCTGGGCCCAAAATGAGTGGGCTGGAATTAGGGCTCCTTCTACCCGAGATTGCATCATGATCTGGAGGTTGATTTGTTCTTATCCAAACTTCAAGAGATAAGGTTTTGGATATCTTTCCTTCTCTACATCCTCTGCACTCTTCTTCTTTTCCCCGTCTGTACCTTCTGCCCAGCTGATTCCGCTGCTCTGATGACTCCTCTATTCGGAGGATCCCTCTGGTCGAAGCTTGACTTCTCTGCCCTGGCCGACTCCTCTGCCCTGGCAGACTCCTCTGCCCTGACCGACTCCTCTGCCCTGACAGACTCCTCTGCCCTGGCAGACTCCTCTGCCCTGGCCGACTCCTCTGCCCTGACAGACTCCTCTGCCCTGGCAGACTCCTCTGCCCTGGCCGACTTCTCTGCCCTGACAGACTCCTCTGCCCTGGCACCTTGATTCCTCTGGCAGCTTGACTCCTCTGCCCTGGCAGACTCCTCTGCTCTGGCAGACTCCTCTGCCTTGGCCGACTCCTCTGCCTTGGCCGACTCCTCTGCCCTGGCAGACTCCTCTGCCCTGGCACCTTGATTCCTCTGGCAGCTTGACTTCTCTGGCCAAGCCGACTCCTCTGCTCTGGCATTTTGATTCCGCTGGCAGCTTGACTTCTCTGGCCAAGCCGACTCCTCTGCTCTGGCATTTTGATTCCGCTGGCAGCTTGACTTCTCTGGCCAAGCCGACTCCTCTGCTCTGGCATTTTGAATCCGCTGGCACTTCGCTTCTCTGCCTTGTCTGTACCTTCTGCCCACGATCTTCTTCTGGTGCAACTGGATCTTGCGCGGTACTTATGGGCAAAAGGTCGGTTTGCCCAACATCCTGCTTCTCGGACTTTCGGTCTTCAAAACAAGCTTTTGAGTGTCCCAAACTCCTCTGCTTCAAACTCATGTGTCTTTCGCGGAATGCAGCAGCATTATGCCTTGAAAGCACCTTCTGCCCAAAGAACGGGCCTGCCCTGGAACAACGCCCTCCCAGGCGACAAACTCTAGCAAAACAAAGGAAAAGGACTCTATCTAGACCTAAAACACACAAGAAAAACGAGCACAAACATGGGCTCATCAAGCATGAAACTTGGTTTTCAGATCAGTTAACTCATTTTCTTGTGCTCGTACACGTTGTTCAAGCGCAAGATCCTTTTCAATCGTAGTGGCTTGGTTGTCTTCAGCCATATCTGTTGGCGGAATTCCAGTTCTAGTGTCAGTAGGACCCTTGCAAAGAAAACCATTTGTCGAAAGATAATCACGAATTATCGCAAATGTATCATGTATGGCGTCCCACATATTGGTGATGTCGAACTTGATGAATAGCTCCGTCTCAGTAGAGTCTAAAACAGAATCAAATAGCACGACATTGAGGTCACGTATCTGAGACCGAGGAGCAGTGGCGATGAAGGAATGGAAGAGGAGATTCACTATATCTTGGTATATACCAGGATGCGTCTTAGAGCAAAGAATGAGAATGTATATACTGAGACAGTGTTTGGCTAGACTTAGGAAATAATCTCTAAGTTCATCTGGACGTGAGGCACTCAACTTTGAAGTGGAAGGGACGAAGGGATTTGAAGCTGAATCATTTGTGAAAAATATTTCAGTGCAGTGTTGGAAAATCCTTCATTGAGGTGGCAACTGCTCATTTATGGGTGAGAGAAGAGTTTGAGCAAATTGACGTTGGAATGAAGGTAGTTGAGTTAACTGGGGAGACTCAGAGGAAGGAGAATGATGCAATGATGAAGGGAGATGAGAGACTCGGTGGGAAAAAAGAGGCTCTCGAGGTTGGTTTTGCTGAGCCTATAGTGAATTAAGCAAAAAAAGTGGCGTCTCAGCAATTGCATCGGAAGAAGTCTCAGGACCAGGTGCCTTAGACTCTTCGATCATAGGATGGAGATTAGTAGGACTGACGGAATCAGTGGCAGTCGTGAGGACTGGCACTATGGATTTGCCTGCATCACGTCTCAATGAATACCAGCTGACGACGATGGAATAGGCGTCGCCGCTGATGTTGGAGGCGGTGCAGAAGTTGTATGAGAGGAATTTTTTGCTCCCTTGAAGAGAAGATTGGCATCAATAACTTCAAGTTTCTTTCGCCAGAAGCATTTTAGTTTCTCGGTGCTGTGCAGGATGATGGAAGACACCATGTTTTCTTGGCGAAGATGAAGACAGAAGCGAGGCTTATTTTTCTCCTCAGCGAGCACTTGGAGATACGCTTCTTCCCAGTTTTATAGCCCTGCTTGCATCAGAGCCGTGAGCGCTGTCTTGTGTGGTTGGGATATTTGGGTTGGTAATCCCAACGTGCCAAAACAACATTCTTGATGATCTTGGTGAGGATCATATGTTGTGGATGAAGGGTCATCATCCGGAGGGTGCTTTTCACCTGAAAGATCTCTGCGCCATTGACTTCTGTTTTCAGTTTGATGGCTGGTAGGAGGAGTTCATTGGTGACTTCGTCGGAAAAGTCAGGAAGAGGACCATCGGAGAGGAGAGCAAACAGTTCTCTTACAGTTTGAGAGACATTGATGGTATGTCTCCTTGAGGCAGAGAAATTGACTGCCGTGAAGATGGTGACTTGAGCATGATATTGGCCGGTGTTTTTGTCGAAGACAATGGAGTCGTAGAACTCCTTGATCACTTCGTCGTCCAGGAAGTGAGGAGGCACAAAGAGGATGAATGTGTGCCAGTTGTGGCGAGTAAGAATCTTGTCCGCCTCTTGATGATGGTCATGGCCCTGCATGCCTGCTTTAGAGACTGAAGACTCATAGCACATCAATTTTTGAGTGTATGCCGAAAGAGTCTTAGTTTTGCCTATCTTCGGAAGGTAATTGTGAAGAATTTCTGTAAAGAAAGAATGTGTTTCTCACAGATGTGACTGTGGAAGATGATTAGTTGCAGAGAGAAAATTTCACAACAGATTTTGGCTGAGAATAGAGAAATGAGGAAGATCAAGAACCAAGTATACGAAATAGCGGAGGAATATAAAATTTGAAACCGAAAAAGGATGTAGGTTTGTGATTTGACAGGGACGGTTCGGTTCTCGCGCCTATACCGTATTTGATAAATATTTTGCGTCCGTAATTAATATGAATGACATGTGCCTCAAAATTAGTAAAAAGGTAATAATTAGCCAAAGTCATCCAAGAAAAACTTATCGGATAAAAAAAGTTAAATATTTTGAACTGAAGTGGGAAAACTGAATGAATAACAAGATTGAAAATATGCAGGTTAATTTTAAAAGGCTATTTTAAAATAAAGAAAAGTTTTCCCGAAAGGATATTTCTCCTATTTTTCAACAATAAAGGGCCATTTCAAGAAAAGGGGCTACATTTAAAACAAGTAAAAGTTTTAATCATAAAATTAACTTACTGGTCAACTGATCGTCGTAGTTAGTCGATACCACGAGTGTCATGAAAACTGATAACTTCAGTTTCCTCCTTTATCAGTGAACTTCAAGTTTCTGGCTCCATCTTCAGTGACTTTTCAATCATTTGCCAGTTTTCTCTTCTGGATTCAGTAGATCTAATCTCCCACAGAGGTCATTGAATCTATCTTCTGGAAGGATGTCAGCTCTTTGAATTGTCATGTGAATTTTATTGACGACAATGTCCTTCTTTTCAATGTGGTCTCAGATGAAGTGATGACGGATGACAATATGTTTGCATCTAGTGCGATGTACCGGATTTTGAGAGTTTGCGATGGCACTTGAACTATCACAGTAGATCGGTACTTCCCTTTCTTCAATGCCATAATCCTTTAGTTGTAGAGCTAACCACAGAATTTGTGAGCAGCAGCTTCCAGCAGCAACATATTCAGCTTCAGTTGTTGACGTGGCGACTGAAGTCTGTTTCTTTGAAAACCATGATATTAATTTGTTGCCCAAAAATTGACATGTGCCGGAAGTTGACTTGCGATCAATTTTGCATCCTACAAATTCTGAATCGGAATATCCTGATAGCTTCAAGTTATCGTCAGAGGGATACCATAATCCTATATGTAATACCCCGTTTCCTCGAGCTAAATTTAGAATAATTTTGAACTTAGATTTAAGATGATTCACGCCGAATTGAGAAAAAGAATTTATTTTAATTCCAACAAAAATGATTTACAAAAGCTTTTGTAAATTTTAGTTATTTGAATTTATATGCATTGCATATTTATTTAAATTAGCATTCAAGTATTTTCACGAGCTTTTAATTAGCAAACCCTGAAGAATTTCTACAGTTTCGACAATATTATCCTGAGGGATTTTATATGTCAAATCCTCACTCAACTCACTTACACTCATCAATCCCATCAGCCACCCTACCCTGCAGCCACCCTACCATCCCCAATTTCAGTTTCCAGCCATGCCTAAGGGCAGGCTGTCAAATTCCCTTGCTTAAGCACGTTCAAGCCAATTTCAGTTGGCATTCTCAATATCCATGATTTTCAGACTTTCTCTTCCACAGCAAGAATTCAAGTGAGCAGCAACATAGCTCAATTCATTCGACAGTAGACCAGGCCGCTAACCTCTACCCATTTCTTCTTATTCACGGTTAGCATCATGAAATTTAGTTCATCACCCTTATCAATTCTGTAATGGGCAACAGACAAAAGAACACCAACATTCATGTACATATATATGTATATACATTACTCATACTCATGTATATTTGAACCAAGGTTTTCGAACAAAATCATTTGTACAGACTTCATTTCGTTACGCACGATAATTCTTTTGTACATGGATTTCTGTTTTCAAAGGAAAGAAGAAAGAGAAAAGATTTAATTTTGAAGCTTTGATTTTGTTTCCCTGCCTTCGATCTTGCTGTGTTGAGTCGAGTCAAGGGAGGCTGAGCCTAGGGCTCTGGCGGGCGGCTCTGCCGTTGCTGCCTAGCCACGGTGAAGAATGGGAAAGGAGAGGCCGGCGGCGGTCTGGGGGTCGTTGGCCATCGGGAACAGGGGTTGGGGCGGTGGTTGGGTTTTCACAGAGGGAGGCCAGGGCGCGGCGGCCCTGCCGCTGTCGTTCGGCCACGGACGGAGGGAGAGCAGACTAGAGAGGGAGGGAGCGGCGATCTCGCGGTTTCCAAGGGGGGGAACGACTCGGATGGAGTGAGGCGTGGGTTTCAATTTTGAGAGAGAGTCGAGGGAGAATCGGTGGCAGCCTATCTGCTGCTGTCGGCCGGAGATCTGAGGGAGAGACAGCGGTGGCTGTCGTTGCAGTCGCCGAGAAAGGGAAAAGAGAGAAGGGAGCTGGAGCCTGTCGCCGCTTGCTCCGGCGAGCTCCGGCGGCGGTGAAATTTCGAGTCGAGAGAGGGACGAGCAGATCTTGGTGAGGAGAGGGAGAGAGAACCAGTCGAGAGAGGGAGAGTCGATCAGTCGAGAGAGAGAGACTGATGTTGTGCGTGACTGATGAAAGGGAGGAAGGAGGAAAAGGCTAGGTTTGGGCTTGAGAGTTGGGCTTGAGTTGTGGGCCGAGATTTGTTTTAATTTTTCAGTTGGGCCGATTTCTTTTGGTTTTATTTCAGCTGGGCCCTTATTTTATTTTAAAACTTTGGGCTGTCTTGATTAATTAAATTAATTGGGCTGCCCTATTTTAATTAATTGAACTATTAATTAGTTTAATTAATTTATTCAAAGACTAGTTTTCATAATAATATTAAATTATTATTATGTGCATATTTTAAGTAATTACTTATTATATGCTAAGCATGACATGAAATTGCATTTATTTTTGCAATAAGAGTATTCATGATTTAATTGGTTATTTATAATTCCAATTACTAAAGAAAGATGAGTAAGAATATTGTTGGTGTTCTTAACTCAAGAGAAATGTTTTCAATTATTTATTGATTAAATTTTGAAAACCCGGCTAAGTGAATCATAGAATATTAAGCACTACACCATGACTTAAGATTAGATTCAAGGAGACCTATTGAGAATAGATTTCTTGTAGGCTTTGAGATTCAGGAGGATTAGCACTGCTATTCCGATTCAGAGATAAGAATAAACGACGGGCTTTGCCTATACAGGTGGGCTTACTTTCCAAATGTACAAAGTATGATTGAGTTATTAAGCTCTAAATGTTTCAATGAAATGCAAACTGTTTATTTAATAAAATGCAAACTGTTTATCCAATAAAATGTTTATGTGCACTCTGCTCTGTTTAAGGCTCGCCACAACGAATCAAGTGAGGTTCTCTTATGGCCTAACACGTTATTTGAGAATTGTGTACACTCGTTAGCTGATTCGGTGGGTTGATCTCCATCGGGCACTAACTAAGATGCGTTATAAGGGTGCTTGCTGGATGTGTTCCGAAGCATGTAATGTAAGGGCCTGCCTGGGTAACGTCCCGAGGTCAATTCAACTTGTCTGAGTTACGTCCTCAGGGCAAGTGCAATGGAAGAAATGGATCCGTCGGTGGCTAAAAGGTCCGGGATCACAGCGAGTAACAGAAAGGGAGTGTGACATGTGCGCACAAATGAAAGAAATTATTTTAACATGCTTAGAAGTTATTTCACTTTAAAACCTTCTAAGTTATGTCAAGTACGATTGGATAAACTGCTCTTACGAAAATATGAAATGTTTATGAAAATGCTTGCCCACTGAGTACATTATTACTTAGCCCAAAAATACTTTCAAATGTTTTCAGGTTGGCTGGCCGGTGCTGACGGGACTGAGTTGAGGCTAAGGTTCAATTTCTATATAAACTTCCGATGTTGTAATAACCCTTATACATCTTTTGTTTTCTCAACTTAAGATGACTTCATGTCGAGCTGCAATTTAAAATTTCTAGTTTTAAGTCAATGAATGTCGGTTGTCAAAAACATGAAACAAAACTTGTGATCCAAAGGGGCCTAGCCCGACTCGTTATCTTATTATTCGGGATTTAACAAGGTTGTTCCTTGTTTATTTATATGAATTATTCACACCTCGATCATATTTATTCCTTCAAGAATTGGGGTGTGATACTATATTAGGTGTGCCTTTGAGGTATCGAAGTATTCTTTTTGTTGCATCTATGTGAGCTTTCTTGGGATTAGACTGATACCTTGCACATACTCCAATTGCAAATGAGATGTCTGGACGACTTGCAGTCAGATAGAGTAGAGAACCAATGATTTCTCCATGCTTTGTTGGAGATACTGATTTCCCTTCAGATCCTGGATCTACTTTCCAATTTGTATTCATGGGAATTTTCACTATCTTCATATGTTGAGCTCCGAACTTGTTGATCAGTTTCTTGGTGTATTTTGATTGATTGATCAGTATTCCTTCTTCAGTTTGCTTCACTTGTAATTCCAGAAAGAAATTCTTTTCTCCCATCATAGACATCTGGAATTTGTTGGTCATTATATCAGCAAACTTTTGCATAATTTCTCGGACCTTGAGCCGAAAATTATATCATCCACGTAGATTTCAACAAGTAGGAGTTTATCTCCTTCTTTCAGTGTGAACAGAGTTCTGTCCACTGATCTTTTCTTGAACCCTTGTTCAATCAGGTACTCTGTTAAAGTATCATACCAAGCTCTTGGTGATTGTTTAAGTCCATAGAGAGCCTTCTTCAGCTTGTAGACTTTATCAGGTCTAGTGACTTCAAATCCTGGAGGCTGTTCAACGTAAACTTCATCGGTCCGTACTCCGTTGAGAAATGCACACTTTACATCCATTTGATGTACTTTGAATCTCATGTGACCTGCATAGGCTAGAAACAATCTCACAGCTTCCAATCTGGCTACTGGAGCAAATGTTTCGTCGTAGTCAATTCCTTATTCTTGATTGTAACCTTTGGCGACAAGTCTTGCCTTGTTTCTGACTACGTTGCCTTTCTCGTCCTTCTTATTCTTGAATATCCATTTCAGTCCAATGACTTTACCATCTTCTGGTCGATCCACCAACTCCCAAATTGAATTTCTATTGAATTCATTCAGTTCTTTTTGCATTGCACTTATCCACTCGAGATTGTTTAGTGTTTCATCAATGTCAATTGGTTCTGTTTCGGCTAAGAAGCAACTGAAGTATTCAGTTTCATTGATCTCATAAGCAAGATTGCACTTTGAGCTTCTAGTCTTGACTTGAGCAGATGGTTCTCCAATAATATCGTCCATGGAGTGATTCTCGAACCCTCTTTTGTATTTTTTGATATCATCAACAGTAGGAGGAGTTTCGATGTGGATTGGAGTAGGAGCATCGTTGTTGACTGTAGGGGTGCGTTGAATTGGAGTAGATTGAGGATCAGTCCTTGTTGCATGACGTCCTTCAGTGTGAGGAGTTTCCCCTTGATTGATGCTTTCCTTAGGATTTTCAGTTGGTTCATTTTCAGAAGGAGTGTACTTCTGAAGTTGTTCTTTCTCACCATTTTCATCGTCAGCTGGACTCCACACCAGTATCTCTTTTCTTTCTGCGATGATTGTCCCATCCAATTTGGAACCTTCACCGATTCCCTGTTGTCTGTGACCATCAATAGATTCATCAAAAACAACATGAGGTGTTACTTTCACTTTCAATGTCCGAGAGTTAAGTACACGATATGCTTTGCTAGATTCTTCAATTCTCGAGTATCCAAGGAAGATTCCTAGGGTAGCCTTGCTATCGAAAGTACTTAGCTTGTCTTTGTCATTGTTGTGGATGTAGCACCTAGAACCAAATGCATGAAAATAAGAGAGAGTTGGTTTCCTGTTATTCCATAATTCATATGGATTTTTCCCATATCATTGTGTCAGGAAGGAACGGTTCTGTGTGTAGCACGTAGTGTTGATTGCTTCCGCCCAGAACTTCAGTGGCAGTTGTGATTTTGCAAGCATTGTTCGTGCTGTTTCTTTGAGTGTTCTGTTGCTGCGCTCCACCACCCCGTTCTGTTGAGGAGTCTTACTCAACCTAAACACTACTCTAGATTGACTCGCAATAGTACGAGATCTATTGTAACGTGTAAGCTAACCCAAGTCGTCTCTCAAGGAAGATCTTTAAGGGCTTCTAATTGTATCGCAGGAAAAACAGTAAAGAATTTGATAATTAAACTAAAATGTATAATTAAAAACTTAATTAAAACCGAACTTAAAATTAACTAGGCGAATTAAACTATTAAACCCTAGGCAAAATTTAAACGCAATTAAAGTAAAGGCAACGCTGAATTTAAAGACTTGTAAATTAAAGCTCCTAATCTACTATGCATAAAACGACAGTGCTGAATTTAAATTGCATGATTGAAAAGAAAGTATAAACATGATTAAACAAAATAAATTGAATTGAATTACGAAATACCGTAAATGTCTTGAACGTGTAATTGTGTCACTCAATCACAAGCCAAGAATAAAAACTAAACAAAACTAAATCGAAACCTAACTAAAAACAATGAAAGTAGACAACTATGAAAACACTAAGAAAGCAAGTAAATCCTAAGTTTCGGCTGCCAAGGAAAGAGCAATTCTCAAATGCGAAAAAAACTAGGGCAAAAGATGATTTTTACAATGAAAAACTAAGCCCTATTTATAGACTTCAACTCACGCTTGATCATCTTCAAAGTTGCCATGCAAAGCTGGACTCTAAAGGCAATAGAATTGTGTAGACATTGGTAAGTCCAGCTGGCGTGCTCTGCAAGTAATCTCCATCCTGGCGAAAATCGCAGCTCTGAAAAAGTGCAGAGCTGAAAAGTCAGCTCTGAAAAAGTTGACTCTGTCGATCTTTAGCTCTGCGCTGTCAAATTACTTTGGCGATCATGGCAGAACTGGAAGTCAGCTCTGGCGGTCATGGCAGAACTGGAAGTCAGCTCTGGAGGTCATGGCAGAGCTGGAAGTCAGCTCTAACGGTCATGGCAGAGCTGGGCTAGACAGCGCTGACGGTCATGGCAGAGCTGGAAGTCAGCTCTGGCGGTCATGACAGAGCTGGAACTCAGCTCTGGTGGTCATAGCAGAGCTGGAAGTCAGCTCTGGAAATTTAGCTCTGGCGAGAGTAACTCTGCTCTGGAACTTAAGCGAACTCTGGTGCGTCAGCTCTGGAAAGATAGTCAGAGCTAGAAGTCAGCTCTGGAACGGCATGACAGAGCTGGAAGTCAGCTCTGGCGAATTCAGCTCTGCTCTAAAGATTTTAGCTATGCATAGGGAAGTTCAGCTCTGGAAATTTCGGCTCTGACTCTGCAAGTCAGCTCAGCTCTGGCGACAGAGCTATCCTCGCAGCTCAGCTATGGCGACAAAGCTATCCTCGCAGCTCAGCTCTGGCGACAGAGCTATCCTAAAAACGCCATTCTTAACCCAAAATCTCCAAAATTGCACTCTTCCATCTATAAAACCAAAACCTCCTGCAAAGCATAAAACAAACCATAAAACGCACCAATTTCCAGAAGATTTAACTTAAAATATGCATATGCAAACCCCTAAAATTTGAACAATTAAGTATAAATCAGAGTCCTTGTTGCAGAGGTTTGATGACCGATTCCACGTTCTTTGCAGTACGCCTTGATTTCTGCATTGATGAATTCAGTCCCTCTGTCTGATCTGATACTGATAATGTCAAATTGCTTCTCATTGCTGGGTCTCTTCATCAGTTTCGACAGCTCCTTTAGTGTCTCACTCTTTTTATGCATGAAAACAACCCAAGTGTATCGCGTGACATCATCGACAACCACTAGAGCATATTTTCTGCCATAATAGCATTTAGTTGAGATGGTTGAGCTTCTGATGCCATATAGCATTTAGTTCGGCATAGCTCTTGTGTTGGATTTGTATACTGAAAGCAAGAACGTTTTATGCTTGTATACAATGATTCCTGTGTTCACTATTTAATTTCCTATCTGATTGGGTTCATGATTGCATATGTATGTTCTTTATCTCTATATAAGTAGATTATATGGTGTGTTGTAGATCACAGAAGACCATATAATTGGATTAACCTTAAGAGATATAATATGATCACATCCGAAATAACTCTAGGACAAGTTATTGGTTTAGGTTGCGGTATAGATGGAAGTAGTTTGTCTTGACTACTTATCTATACTGGTACGTTATACGTATTGATAGGACCACAGTGAGATATATTCTTCTATCTGACTTAAGTGAAGAATTAAAGATCTCAGTGACTTATAAGATCTTAATACTAATAAGTTGTCAGATATATATGTTGATTCGTTTATCACTTTGACTTACTATGAGCGAGAGTTATATAGTAACTTGAGTACTCAGTATCTTGGGTGATAGCGGTTAATATATGATATCTGATTATCTGTATTAGTACTCGTATCCGGTATAGGATAATGACATCCCCTTAAGGAGCTCAATAATGTTTATTGCGCTAAACCCTGCAGGTTGATTAAGTTCAGGCGCAATAATAAGGTTTGAGTGGTACTGCTTAAGGATTACAAAGAGATTAATTAATTTAGGCTGTCAGAGCTCTAATTAATTAATGGATGTCGGATATTTTAAATACGAGGATTTAATAAGTCTAAATACAAGCCCCGACTCATCACCGGCAATAAAGGGGTAAGTCAATATTGGTTCTCTAGTGGAATGAACTGATATTTATAAATTAATTATGGTCTGGGCTGACCATTGATAAATTAATTTATTTGAGGCCCATCTTTATTCCTTGTATCTGGTCCCTGGACTGGCCCAATGTCTCCTAGCCCAAGTAGGGCTAGAAATCGCCCCCTACACAAGAACTGGCGCCTTCCCCTCTTTTCAGTATTATAAAATACAGCTGTCAGCTCTCAGGAAACATACACTGATAATTATTAGGGTTTGAGAGCTGAGAGGAGGCGCAGGAAACGTGGGAGCTTTCTGCCTTGGGATTTTCACAGTTCGTTGTCCATCCAACGGTGAAAGTTGAGCGGGATACAGTCGAGAAGATCAGAACTAGAGTCTTTCGACACGATCATCAACAACCTGTGCATCCGATTTACAAGTAAGTAATTCCTAACACCTATGTGCAACTGTTAAATTCATAGGAGCATGTTAGGATTAATCGTTGTATGATAAATTAATAATAACCAAGAAACGATCATCGGGCAAAGCGGAACGTTAATTCAGTTTAATATTCCTTCAATTGGTATCAGAGCCCAGGATTAATTTCTTGGCTCTATTATTAATTTATGTACGATTAATAATGTGCGTTGTTTTTACTGCTGTTGTTCTTCGTGGTCTGTTGATTCGTGGGATACGTCGTTTGACGTTGTAATCGTTTTTTACCGCGAGAAAATCCGTGGTTAGATTAGGATTTCAATTGTTTTTGTTTTTCTGTTTTAAATCTGTAAAACTGAGCAATGAGACGAAGATGACGACGAATCAATGACGAAGAACGGTGTAAGGAGGACACGACGGGTACGGTGAGGCACAGGCTGCCGGCGCTGAGGGCAGCGCGCGCACGAGCGCTTACGCACCATGCGCCGCGCGCGCCTGGTCAGGCTACCGGGCTGCCGCGTGATGCTATCATCGAGATTACCAGGCAAGGCGAGGCGAGGCGGGCTGGGCAGGGCGTGCGACGGGGAAGCAGCCGGTGGGGGCAGTGTGCGTCCGGGGCCGCGCCTGCGCGCTCTGCGCGCTGCGCGCCCAGCGGACGGCACGCTGCCGCTGCTGTTGCCGCATGCTGGAGCTGCTGCCATGCTGCTGTCGCCGTCCGCTGCTACTGCTGGATGCACCGGAGGCCGAGCCAGGCGAGGGCTGCCGCGCCGGGCAGCTGCTGCTCGCACAGGAGGCTGCCGCCGAGTGCTGCTGCCGGCTGTTGCTGCTGCTGGAAGCGCCGTGCGCTGCCGGCGGGCTGCTGCAGTGTTGGGGGACGGCTGTGCGGCGAAGGGCGGGCTGCCAAGAGAGGCGGCGGCGCCTAGGTTTTTCCAAACCCTAGGTGGCCGAATTTTCAAACCCTAGGGGGCCCAAACCCTAGCTTTTCAAAGACGGGCCGGATGAAGAGTTCGGGCCGAGTTTTAGTTTTTGGGCTTATTTTTTATTTATTTTATTTTTCTTTAAAATAGAATAGATGTTGGGATTCCACGAATGGGTCACGAAGAATTTTAATTTCTTTTTACTGTTCTTTGCATGCCGTGGTGTTAATCCCTTATGCTCTTTACCTGTTTTTGTTCGTCTCTGCTTGTTAATATGCTTTATTAACTGCGCTTAGACAAGCATGATAGTAGGTTTATCGTTTTCTTAAGCATGTCTTAGAATTCTGTGAGCATGTTTTACATGTTGCGTTCTAGAAAAGCATGATTAGGATTATGTGCTTGAGCATGAACAAACCTTTTGAAATTAAAAAGACTAAGCAGTTTTAATACTTTTAAGCAATTAAAATTATTTTAGACCTCCACATGCGGTCTCTAGACAAAGTGTTTAGCAATATGAGTAACGGTCCACCCCACGTGGCTTACTTCGTATTTGTTTCTCATAAGTTTGTCAGAAGAGGTTTCTATAAAAATATTTAAACCATTAAAGTAGTGGGAGTTATGCAGTAACGGTCCACCCCACGTGGCTTACTTGTGTAATTTTCACAAGTACTTTGGAGAATGGAATTAAATAAGATAACCAAGAAAATTAAATTGAAAGCGGCATGGTCCGAGTGAGTATGTCAATTTCGAGAATTTAATTTTCAAGGTTAAAATGTGGTCATTGCTTAGATATCATATCAAGTACAATGTACAACTCCCCCACGGAGTCCCTTCTTGATGATGATATGGTCTAGTCAAGGTGCCAACTATTAATTTCTTTTGTCAAAAGGTTAAGTTAACATGAAAATTAAATGACTAGGTGAATAGTCTGGTTGAGGAGTTCGTGTGTAACTGTCCACCCCACGTGGCTTACATATGGAATTCTTTGAGCCGTTGGAGGTTTCACTAATATTGTTTTATCAAAAGGTTACAATAGTATTGTTACGAACTATATGCTTTCTTGTTCTTACATATTTAAATTGTTTACTTTCAGATATGTCTATGTCTCCGATAATTAATATTCTAGCAAACAATCCTCTCACCGGTCCTAACTATACCGAATGGAAACGCCACATAATGTATATTCTTGACGCTGACGAGCACAGTTTTGTGCTTACCACTCCACGTCCCGCGGCCTTAACTGATCAGTCAATTGATGCGGAACGTGAGGCGCATAGGAGATGGCACAAGTCGAATAATATGGCCAAGTGCTATATTATGATGACTATGTCGCAAACTTTGCAACTCCAGCATCAGGGCATGGACGATGCGACTACGATCATGTTAAATCTCTCTGAGGTTTATAGGGAGTCCGAAAGATCTGCCCGCTTTAACATGATGAGAGAAATCTTGGCATGTAAGATGAGCGATGGCAGTTCTGTGCACGATCATGTCATGCATATGATAAATTTGTTTGACAGGCTTGATCTGCTAGGAGGGGGTATCGAAGGCGAAGCCAAAGTCGATATCATCCTCAACACTCTCCCCAAATCTTATGAGAACTTCCGTCTCAATGTCGTTATGAGCAAGGCCAACTATACTCTTAATGAGTTGTTGAATGCTCTAGTTACGGCGGAGGGAGTTATGGGCACGCGGAAAGGGAAAGAGGTTCTTGTCGCTGCCAAGGGATCTACTTCTTCGTCAAAAGGCGGGAAAAAGAAGTGGAAAGATCCAAAGGGCAAGAATGACAACGAAGCTAGTGGGAGTGGCAAAGCCAAAGTGGACGGTCCTAGCGGCGGCGTGAAGAAGCCGACGGGAAAAGGGAAGTGCTTCAAGTGCGGCAAGACTGGGCATTGGAAGAAAGATTGTCCGATACTCAAGGCAAAGGGACAAGGTACGTCACAAGTTTTAGTAACTGAAACATGTTTAGCTTCATTTTCTACTCATTCATGGGTAGTGGATACGGGGGAAACTGATCATGTTTGTTACACCTTGCAGGGCTTCAAGCCGACAAGGGAGCTGGAAAGTGATGAGATCACCATCTCCATGGGCAATGCGTCGAAGGTCACAGCTGTTGCTATTGGAGATTTATCTTTATGTTTTGGTGATGACATTTTAGTTTTGAGAGATATTTTATATGTGCCGGATTTTCGGCGGAACATAATTTCTGTTTCAAAATTATTTTTGGATGGATATTCTGTTACTTTTGATAGGGGTGTCTCTATCATGAAAAATAACATGACTATTTGTTCTGGAATTTTGAACAACTCTCTCTATACTATTACATGTCCAATTAAAAATTCTGTCCATGTTGCATCTACATCACAAATCTGTCCTAATCCGAATAAGAGGAAGTATTATTCTCATGAACAATATACGCATGCGTGGCACCTAAGGTTAGGCCACATCAATCTAAATAGGATCCAAAGACTCGTTTCAAATGGAGTCTTGAAAGACTTTCAAGCTGTCCCATTTAGTGTTGGATTTGTATACTGAAAGCAAGAACGCTTTATGCTTGTATACAATGATTCCTGTTTTCACTATTTAATCTCCTATCTGATTGGGTTCATGATTGCATATGTATGTTCTTTATCTCTATATAAGTAGATTATATGGTGTGTTGTAGATCACAGAAGACCATATAATTGGATTAACCTTAAGAGATATAATATGATCACAACCAAAATAACTCTAGGACAAGTTATTGGTTTAGGTTGCGGTATAGATGGAAGTAGTTTGTCTTGACTACTTATCTATACTGGTACGTAATACGTATTGATAGGACCACAGTGAGATATATTCTTCTATCTGGCTTAAGTGAAGAATTAGAGATCTCGGTGACTTATAAGATCTTAATACTAATAAGATGTTAGATATATATGTTGATTCGTCTATCACTTTGACTTACTATGAGCGAGAGTTATATAGTAACTTGAGTACTCTGTATCTTGGGTGATAGCGGTTAATATATGATATCTGATTATTTGTATTGGTACTCGTATCCGTATAGGATAATGACATCCCCTTAAGGAGCTCAATAATGTTTATTGCGCTAAACCCTGCAGGTTGATTAAGTTCAGGCGCAATAATAAAGTTTGAGTGGTACTGCTTAAGGATTACAAAAAGATTAATTAATTTAGACTGTCAGAGCTCTAATTAATTAATGGATGTCGGATATTTTAAATACGAGGATTTAATAAGTCTAAATACAAGCCCCGACTCATCACCGGCAATAAAGGGGTAAGTCAATATTGGTTCTCTAGTGGAATGAACTGATATTTATAAATTAATTATGGTCTGGGCTAACCATAGATAAATTAATTTATTTGAGGCCCATCTTTATTCCTTGTATCTGGTCCCTGGACTGGCCTATAGTCTCCTAGCCCTAGAAGAAGAGAAAAACGCCCCACACACAGTTTCTGGCGCCTACACGTATTTCAATAATTATAAATACAGCTGTCAGCTCTCAGAAAAAACACACTGATAAAATTAGGGTTTTTTGGAGAGCTGTGGGGCGCAGGAAACGTGAGGAGCTTTTTCTCTCGTGGGACTTTCACAGTTCGTTGTCCATCCAACGGTGAAAGCTGAGCGGGATACAGTCGAGAAGATCAGAACTGGAGTCTTTCGACACAATCATCAACAACCTGTGCATCCGATTCACAAGTAAGTAATTCCTAACACCTATGTGCAGCTGTTAAATTCATAGGAGCATGTTAGGATTAATCGTTGTATGATAAATTAATAATAACCAAGAAACGATCATCGGGCAAACGGAACGTTAACTCAATTTAATATTCCTTCATTTAGAACCTGCGAATCCTGTATAGAAGGAAAGATGACGGCAAGGCCTTTTAAGGTCAAGGGGAATAGGGCCTCGCATGTGTTAGAATTGATTCACTCTGACTTGTGTGGACCGATGTCCACAAAGGCTCGTGGAGGGTATGAGTATTTCGTCACTTTCATTGACGATTACTCAAGATTTGGGTATATTTACCTACTTCAACGCAAGTCTGAATGCTTTGACAAATTCAAAGAATTCAAGGCAGAAGTGGAGAAGAGAAGGGGTAAATCTATCAAGTCATTGCGGTCTGATCGCGGTGGCGAATACCTCGGAAACGAGTTCTTGCAATACTTGTCAGAATGTGGGATTACATCCCAATTGACTGCACCGGGTACTCCCCAACAGAATGGTGTAGCAGAGCTCGATTTTAGCTCTGCCGTCAGAGCAGAGCTCAGTTTTCAGCTCTGCCATCAGAGCGGAGCTCGATTTTTCAGCTCTACCGTCAGAGCAGAGCTCGATTTCAGCTCTGCTGTCAGAGTAGAGCTCGACTTCAGCTCTGCCACCAGAGCAGAGCACAGCTCGATTTCAGCCCTGCCAGCAGAGCTCGACTTCAGCTCTGCCACCAGAACATAGCAGAGCTCGATTTCAGCTCTGCCGTCAGAGCAGAGCTCAGTTTTCAGCTCTGCCTTCAGAGCAGAGCTTGGGTTTTCAGCTCTGCCGTCAGAGCAGAGCTCGATTTCAGCTCTGCCATCAGAGCAGAGCTCGGTTTGTCGCAGCCCGCCCTAACTAAGGATAGTTAAGACGAGTGATCTACGACTAAGGATGGGATTAAAGAATAAGGGGAAGAAAGGGGCGTCATTTGGAACCGTAAAACTTACTCACCTTGATAAAACTCGTCATTTTTACTCATTAATACTCCATTGAAAACAGTCTATGAAAGACAACATAAAAACTTAATAAATATCATTAATCAAGTTGTACATCAGATGAAACCATTCTCTTAAGACTCAAAGTATGACATAACATACTATAACATCAACAACATCTTGCAGCGGAAAGTAGCTAGACATATGTATGAAGACATATTCTAGACAGGTTAACTATTTATTAACAACCCTGGAAACTCCGCTCATTGCAGCACCATCACCACATCAGCTCAACCTGCACATTTAGAAAACATATGCAGGGCTGAGTACAAAAAGCACTCAGTGAACACATGCCAAACATCTCATCTCATCTCATGCTTATAAAGCTGTAAATATTGTCATTGCCATTTCATATGCATAATACAAGGAATTTGTAGAAAGGCCTTGTATTAGTTAAACTCATTTTCATTTCCTCAAAGTTGTCTGCGCAGACTTTTCTCATCAAGTATGTATCATATCTGTTATAACATCAAGTACTGAGAGGGAGGCCTCCCTCTGCAGCACTGTGATCGGCCAACCCGCTCGATGACTCACGACCACCTCAGTGTACACAAATCCTTACTAGTATCTACACTAGCATAGGACCGAATTCTTCATCTCAAGCAGATAGATAACATACCAAAACATCAAAAATTTGGCAATGCAATAACTTCAATATAACATCCTTCATATAATAATTCCCTTCATTTCATTTCATTTCATTTCATAAAGAACCATCCATCATTTGATCATTTTCATAAAATCGAAACTTAACAATTATATCATGTCATTCATCTCATTTCGTATAAGAGGCCTGCATGCAGGGGATCTCTATATACGTGTTTAAGAAAGCCCACCTCGTTGTGTCTCTGTATCAATTAGTAACGTCACTCTCTCCCTCAAGTCGTTACTTCCCAAAAGGACCTTCATCGTTATGAAGAATCAGTGAGAAGTTATTAAAGAAAACTCGATTAATAATCTAATCTCTTTTATGAAACATTAGTATCTCTAATGTTCATCTCTCTTTTGACTATGCCCAAATCCTAATTTCACTAAAAATTTCGGCATGACCTACTCATACATAATGTCAGCCACGAGATTTCAACGCGTGAATCTCACTACGTGAACTCGTCTCTCAACTCAAAACTTAACATCTTGACATCTCTTCAACGCAAACCAACAATTCAAAATCATCAAAACTCTTTATCAGTAAACTATCATTTATACTCGAAACCAATTGTTCGAGTGTCAGATACCAACATTTATGTGCGTTAATCATAACTCTCACACTCACTCCATTTAGACATATAATCAACAACAAACTCAAATAATAAATCATATCTTAACAATTTATCATGCTCATAATTCTCGATTAAATCTCGGACTTTGTAATTAAATACTAAATTCCAACTTTAATTAATTAACATGCTTCTCTAATTTATTTCTCATTGAAACACAATATATCTAATCCATGCTAATTTCTCATACTTAGACATTTTATATGCATTTCTCATGCAATTCAAAAACCTCAATAACTTACTAATCATGCTCATCTCATAAATACTCAAATAATTCATATAGTCTTACTAACATAGCATTAACTCATATGCACTGCTAGTTCACTTACATGACTTCACATACTCCACATATCTCAACTTAAAATCGAGCATCGCTCGTCTCTGGCCTTATGACTCGCGGCCTTCATCAAATTTGAACCTCGGTGTTCAAATTAATCTAAGTAAATTATACGTGCAATATTTAATAAATATAAACACATATATAAACTCAAATCATTCAAATAAAAATCAAATATTCACATCCGGGCATCAAACCATTCGGTCCTCATGCTTCTCGTTTCTAACATTCCTCAAAAATTCCCAAATTAATCTAGCATGCTCATGTGATATCGTCGAACACATATACGCAATAATATTCATCATGCAACGTCCCAAACTTCACGAATTTAAATAATCATACTCTAAAAACTCATACAATTTTCGTGCTTGGAAAAATACGAATTTAATATATATCGATCCTAGCATACCCCTAAGCACAAATATCAAGTCAAAACGATCAAACAAAAATCGAAAGACAAGCTAATATGTGAAAAACGGGGCTGCCCTCATGGGTTTCATAGCTACGGTTCGTTCCGTTCTTACTCCCTTCATTAAACATGCTCAACATCTACCCAAGAACAACATACTAAAATTTCACGACGATCCGACGTCGTTTCAAAATAAAGTCGAGAATCGACGTTTTTCGACGTCGACGAAAATCGAAAAGAAAACCATCAAAACGTAGGTAGAGATCTTACCTACTTAGATACGTGATCGAAAAGATGATCGGGGCCCGTCTCGGCACTCAAAACGGAGCTCAAAAGCTTGAGCTCAAGCTAAAATGAAAATGGCGTGAAGTGTGTGTGTGTTTTAGGTGTTTGTGTGTGTAAGAGAAAAGGTGGTGAGTGTGTTGTGTTAGCTGCCAACAGCCGTGTAATATGTGTGAGTGGGAGAGTTTGGGCGGTTGGGGGGGTGGTTAGGGGTAGGGTAGGTTAGATATTTAGGATATTAACCCGTTAGTCGTTAAATATCTCGTTTCGTCTCGTTTTAACGACTAACAACCAATACTCTTCGTTACTCGCCCTCTTAACTCCTACTCACTTTCATTACACTCGTAATTCCATATAAATATAGAAAACGCAAGCTCGTTCTCGAAATTCTGATAAACGAGCTCGGTTCGTTTATCGAGAAATCCCAGTTTACTATTCACTCATCGTCCAAAAATAAAAACTTTCATTATTGGACTCGTATCGAAAAACTAAGAATATTTCTCGATGACGTGCACGTAAGATTTTGAAAGTCGACAAAAAGACGAAATAGCCGTATTTTACTATTCATCGTCAAAAAGTCAAAAATTTCAAAAACGTCTTAACGGACTCAAATCTCACTTCCGAGTTCACCGTTCTCATTCAAATAATTATCTCGAATTATTCAAATACTCAAACTCAAATACGGATATAAAATCCCACATCATTCTCACATCATCAAAATAACATCTCAACATCTTTAAAATAACAAGAAAACTTCATGTATCTCCTCATCTCTTTACAAAGTAATCAAACAAGGGATCTAAACCCTAATTACTCAAACTCAAGCAATTAAACACGTCATCAAAAGCCCGGGTATTACACGGTTCAACTTCGGTTTAAGCTTTGCTGCCAGAGCAGAGCAGAACACAACATCAGCTCTGCTTTCAGAGCAGAGCTCGGCTACGCCAGAGCTGCTACAAACTATCGAAAGAAAAAAAATTATAACATTTTAACCTTGTTCAACCAGTATCTCGATAAACCCTTATTCTGTCAAAGTATTTCATTCACTAGTTCCATCATCAAAATATAATAACTCAATCTATTGGGATATCTCATCTCGTCATATGCTATTGTTTATATCTCAATGCTCTTAATAATAAATCTCTCAATAATTATAATAAGGAAAAATACGGGGTGTTACAGTGGATGAGGATAGCTGAACCTCGGGTTTTAATCGAAGTTGTTGTTCTAACTTTCGTACAAATAAATTTATATACTCCTTGTCCAAGACAGACGTAGTGCCAGTGATAAGTTAGGGTCTATCTCATAGGGAGTTGGTGTAGTTGTATCTCTTGTCTCGAACAAAAATGAGAAATGGTGGGTTGGACTATCGTCCTGGTCACGAGACACCTCTCGGGACTAAACTCAATTTGACTTGATATAAAGAAAAATAAACTAAAAACACTAAATCACAAATATTAGTGATAAAAGGCAATCTGTCAAGACGTTGAATCAGTAGATAATCACTTACTATCGCTCATTGGTCAAGATATTCATTACACTTATGTGTCTACCAGTTATAAATTACTAATGACATGTGCCCCCATTCTCACTTGTCACGTCCACTTCCATTGTGTAGTAAAATCTATCCTTACTTGTGTTCAAGGTAAGGGACACCCTATACCAATAAACCATCTTGACTTAACCATTCAACAGTACACTTCAGAATATGCAATTAAACCAAGAAGCATTAAGCCCTAGATAGACCTGGAATTGACATAGGCAGACCGTAGTCAACTTCAACCTCCCGTGCCAACTAATACTCTCAAGACGCACTGTGATCGTACACACCCTTTAATCTTGATTTATTGGTGATCTAAGTTTATTCAATTAATTAATGGCATGTTAACTAATCAAATCGATTAAGACACTTGGTTATCTTGCCCAGCACATTGGGAACACATTCATGCAATTACTTAAGCACACAACTTTGACCAATTTGTTAGCTCATATCCACGTCATCTATGCCTTACCCAGATTTAGTCTATATATGCCTCGATGTCTTCACTTGTTTTCTTCACCAACTAACATCTCTCCACAGCCTTCTCTGTGAGAATTTCAATCTTTCAAAAGTTGCAGAAGAATTTTATTCCGACAAAGGAGAGTTCAATAACAACGAAGTCATGGAGTGAGAGAATGACGCTCACACACTTGGTCTTCACAGGACCCTTCCACTTGATCTCAACGTCTCTCCGACGTCAAGCTTGTTTCCACCCTCACTTATATCCTGCGACAAGAGTGTCTTCCATTCTAATGCCTGGCGCCAAGAAGCTTCTAAGCTTCCGGAGGTTATCAAGCTTATTTCACATATCTTGCTCACCTCCATGGCATGCAACAACAACGAGCTCTCTCTCGTTGTCTGCCGGCATCACCAGCCGCACATGGTTATTTCTTCAAAGACCTAGTGCCGGCAAATCGACAGTGTTAGTCCTCACGACTGTCACTGATTCGATTCTTCCTTCTCACATCCCTTCTCCGTTTGCATGACGAGCCACTCTTTTGCACTATTTCTTTCACCAAAGGCTCATCATGCATTTCTATCATCTCCCTCCTCACCTCAAACACTCTTCTTCCCCACCTCTTCTTTTCTCCTTACCCCTGGTTGGTCCGTATGCATAGCCGCATCACATGAATATCTCCAAGATGCTATGCATACTCTCATTTCCTTCATGCTGCCCTTCTCCAATCTCTCCGTCTCCTTCACTTCTCCGTCTCCCTTCTCATCCCTCTTCCCACTGGCGTCTTCCTCTTCTGCATCTCTAAACTCATCATCTTCTCAAATCCTCTCACGAGTTTTTGAGACTAGGAGTTGAGTACCGTCTGATAATAGCTTTCATCATCAGCTCTCTTTTTTATGTTGCTAAAAAGGGGGAAAGTAGAAGTCAGAGAAAAACCTTCTCAAAGGTAGTTCCCTGCATCTTCTCGAAAGACTGAAGATGGTAAAGCAAAAGGATCACTAGAAGTTTTAAGGATGATGTTCCAGTAAGACCTCAAGTCAACGAAAAATAAGTGTGAAATGAACAAGCTTAGGAACATGAAGACGAAGATGAAGATCAAGAAGTTCAAGGCGCAGACAAGCAGACTGCTGGAGTCCATGGGTTTCCCCATGTGTTTTTCTTTGTTGGTTTTACTCCCTTGTATGTTTTGCTCTGTACCTCAACTTATTTCTCATCAGTTATTTTTTTAAATGAAAATAACTTCTTTTTTATCTCAACCTGAAGACAATAACTTTTTGTCCAGGCTCTGATTAATGTCTTTCAATTTTATCTTCGTTCAGTTTCTTTAAATAGTTATGTTCTTCCTTCAAAGTGCAAGTTTTAGGTTCTATTGTTAAGGGGGAATAGTATTCACCCTGTTTTATAACTTGTGCTTTGAGTTCAGTCTTTTTCTTGCTTAGAACTGTTGTGTGGTTTTGGCATCATCAAAAAGGGGGAAATTATTGGGAACTTAATGAAATATCCTAATCCTAGTTTTGATGATACCAAAATCAATAGGTTTCAATTGTAATAGACTAGAACTGTTCAAACTCAAGTGTTAAAGTTCTTTCTCTAGTTTAGTTGCTGTTCTGAAGACTGAAGACTGAAGAACGAAGGACTGAAGACTGAAGACTGAAGATGCCGACTGAAGTAACGAATAAGGCAAAGTTAAATATTGGTATTTGACTTATCAGTCGAAGGATCAGTTTCGACTGATTACTTAATGCGTGCCACGTGGATTCAGCGGACTGATACTAAAGTCAAGTATCAGTTAAACATTCTTCCTCGGATTGAACGTCCAACGTTCAAAGAAAGTCACGCACTCCAGAAGTACAGCCGCATTAAATGCAGAGATCTCAGGATCGTCCTTTCTCTGCAGAGGCCATTCCTTTTGGTGATTATCTTTTCAGAGATGTCGCATCTCCTGCTCTTCAAAGTAGCCGTTCTCACCAAACAACGAACCTCGAAGATTGAAGCCTCAGCCCAAGTTCAAATTACTCTGTAACGGAAGAAATCTTGAAGACCATCTCCAACAACGAATCTATTAAAGACGTCTCCAATAAATAGCGCTCGAGGATCACTTCAATCTTCACCGATTCAACAACATAAGCTGAAATGCTGCCAAATTTTTTACTCAACTAAACCAAGCCTCTCCAAAGTTTGAATAGAAGAAGAGAATCACAAAGCCAAAAATCAGTCACTGCTGATTAAATACATTCGCTTAGACCTTAGACAAATATTGTTTATCCAAAGCCTAGGTAAAACTGACTGCAAAGAACTTGTTCTTTGTGGTTTAGTTGGCAAGTTTTCAAACCTCTCTTCAACCAACCGAATTGAGTGTTTGTGTCGAAAAGGAGTTCAGACCGGTGTTCTGTCTCCGTGAGGTCCTAGTGCTCAGTGTGCGCTAGGAGTGAGAAATCCAACCAGGTCGTTAATACTGAAGATAGGTTCTTCAGTCATCTCGGTTTGTGTGCATCCATATTAGGTCCGAAGGGTCTCGAATAGGTGTATGGGAGGGGGGGAAGGAATACACCTATAGGCTATTTTTCTGAAATCAGAAGGATCTCAAGATAGAGATCAAAACGAAACTTTGCACACAAACTTAGACGCTTGTTTACTGAAAAGAGTTTTGGCCAAACAGGGTTGACGACTGATACTGAAAGACTCTTCAGTAATGAGTTATCAGTTAAGTCACTGGAACTTAACTGATGCACGTAAGGCTTCAGTCGAGTTTGCTAAGCAGAGATGTTATAAATCTTCCTGACTATCAGAGGATAGATCAGTCAGACTGATAACTTACGCAGTGGAAGTACTTTTATTTCGCAATAGCCTTTGTTGAGCACGTTGTTAGTCTTAAGTTTCTCTTTACAATTAATCAGTATTCAGTTTATCAATTGTAAGAACACAAGTAGGAAAGTAAAACTAAAAGCTGTAAATAACACAGAGATTTTTACGTGGTTCGGAAAACACTTCCTACATCCACGGTCGGTTGATCAGACCAACAACTTCACTCTGTAAGTGCTTACGGGTGCACTGCAAACCGATGCTTGTGCTTACGGGTGCACAGCAAACCGAATCCGTGTGCTTAGCCGGGTGCACACAACTGAATCAACTGAAGATCCAATCTTCAGTACCAACGACTTCACTCTTGTTGGATTTCTCACTCCTAGCACGAACTGGCACTAGGATCTCACGGAGTCAGATCAGTAATTTCCTGAACACCCTTTCAACAAAAACACTCGATTCTATCAGTCGAAGGGAGGTTTGAAATCTTGCCAACTAAACTTCAAAGAACAAGTTCTTCGGAGTTAGTTTTGACCTAGGCTCTGGGTAAACAGGGGTTTACCTAAGGTCTAAGAGAATATATGTAATCAGCAATGACTAATTTTTGGCTTTGGTATTCTCTTCTTCGATTCAAGCTTTGGAGAGGTTAAGCTTTGGGCTTAGTCGCAATTTTGGCAGAGCTTTAGCTTGAGTAGTTGAATTGGTGAAGATTGAAGTGATCCTCGAGCGCTATTTATTGGAGAGGTCTTGAATAGATCCATTGGCGGAGAAGGTCTTCAAGAATTCTTCCTTTGGAGAGCAATTTGAATTTGGGCTAAGGCTTCAATCTTCGAGGTTCCTTGTTTGGTGAGAACGACTATGTTGAGGAGCAGGAGATGCGACGTCTCTGATAAAGTAGCCACCAAATAAGAATGACCTCTACAGAGAAAGGAGGATCCTGAGATCTCTGCATTTAATGCGGCTATACTTCTAGAGTACGTGGCTTCCTTTGAACGTTGGAAGTTCAGTCCGAGGAAGAATGTTTAACTAATACTTGACTTTAGTATCAGTCCGCTGTTTCCTCGTGGCACGCATTAAGTAATCAGTTCCAGACTGATTCTTCAACTGATACTTCAGTTGGCAACTTCAGTCTTCAGTCTTCAGTCCTTTGTCCTTCAGTCTTCAGAACCGCAACTAAACTAGAAAAGAACTCTAACATTTGAGTTCGAACAGTTCTAGTCTATTACAATCAAGACCTATGAATTTTGGTATCATCATAACAAGGATTAGGATATTCTATTAAGTTCCCAACAATTTCCCCCTTTTGATGATGCCAAAACCACACAACAGTTCTAGACAATCAAAAGACTGAACTCAGAGTACAAGTTCTAAAACAGGGTGAATACTATTCCCCCTTAACAATAGAACCTAAAAACTTGTTCTTAGAGAAAGAACACAACAGTTCTAAAAACAGAACGAGAAAAAGACAGAAAAACATTGATCAGAGCCTGGACAAAGAGTCATTGTCTTCAGGTTGAGATCAAAAAGAAGTTCTTTTCATTTAAAAGTAAGACTGATGAGACATCAGTCGAGGTACAGAGCAAGACTTACAAGGGAGTAAAAAAAAAAAACAAAAACAAACACATGGGGAAACCACCCATGGACTCCAGCAGTCTGCTTGGCTGCGCCTTGAACTTCTTGATCTTCATCTTCAGTCTTCATGTTCCTAAGCTTGTTTCACTCACACTTGTTTTCCGTTGACTTGAGGTCTTTCTGGATATCCTTCCTCATGATCATCTTGATGATCATTTTGCTTAATCAGCTCCAGTCTTTTGAAAGAATAAGTCTCTAAGAACTTTCCCCCTTTTTGGCAACATCAAAAATGAAGAATTGACTGATGGATAAAGCTAGGATCACTCGAGGATGGAAGGAGGCTTGCACGAGGATCCAGAGAAATGTGCTGGGGGTGTGATGGAGGCGGAGAATATGAAGGTTTAGAAGAAGAAAGTGAAAGAAGGGATTGATGAAAGAAAATGGGGGAGACGAAGAAAGGGGCAGGGGTTGGTTTACATGGCTCTTAGAGATAGAAAGAAAGAACGACCATCATGAAAACCAAAGGAGGGTGAGGAGAGGTTTCTTGATGGAGAGAGAGAAGAGTAGGTTGAGAAGTGTGTGGGAAAGGAAGATCGAATCAGTGATAGTCGTGAGGACAGTCACTGTCGATGACCCAGCACTAGGTCCATGAGAAGAAGACCTTGTGTAATGGGTTGCGCAGACTGACAACGAGCTCCTGCTCATTGTTGTTGCACCACATGGAAGCTTCAAAAAAGATTGTGATGCTTGCCTGAGAATCAGGTGAAGTCCGTCTTCTTGAGACAGGTACTTCAAACCATATGGGCCGTGCATGTGGATAGAAGACATTTTCGTCGGTGGATACAAGTGAGAATAGAACAAACTTTGACGTCGGAGAGACGTTGAGATCCAGTGGAAGGGTCTGGTGAAGACCAAATATGTGAGCGCCATTCTCCCACTCCATGACTTTGCAGTTATTGAATTTCTCCTTTTGTCGGAACAAAATTTCTCTGCAACTTAGGGAATATTGGAAATTTTTCTCACAGTGAAGGTTGTGGAGAGTTGTTAGTTGATGCCGAAAATAAGTGAAGACATCAAGGTATAAATACACAAATTTTACCAAGAAGGAAGATGAAAAGTTTTTCGAAAACTGTGCCTAAAATGTTTTTGAAGTAAAATTTCACGTCCGCCGTCACTGCAGAGAACAGAAGCTTCAAAAGGTGAAAAAGATCATTGCATTATGTCATGTCAATGAGATTCTCAAGAAATTTGATTACAGAGGCAAAAGGTTGGAAAGATTTTTAGAAAAGATCAGGACAAGTTAAATCAGATACGAATTTTCCCAAAAAAAAAAATACTTGTCCTTCTCGGATATTTCATTTTCCAACAATCAGTTAAAGATTTTGAAACAAACTGATCAGTTAGAGAAAACTTTTGAAATCAGACAAAAGACTCATAACTGAAATAATTGATTTTAAATAGTAAGTTTGAAAATACTTACTGATCGACTGATCATTGTAGTAAGTCGATACCACTGATCCTGGTTGACTAATCAGGATGAGTTTCCTTCAAATGAAGACTTGTCTTCATTGTTTTCCACGTCAGCAGTCGTAGAGCATCAGTCGGTTGACCATCAGTCATCAGGACTGTTCGAGGAGAACTTCAAACACAGCATCACTCTTCTAGGTTGATGAGGCCGATCCTTCCACATAGATCGTTGAACCTTTCTTCAGGAAGAGCTTTGGTCAGCAAGTCTGCTCTCTGAATTTCAGTCGAAATCCATTTAATAGAGATATCCTTCTTTTCGACGTGATCACGAATGAAGTGATGTCGAATGGCAATATGCTTGACTCTGGTGTGATGAACTGGATTCTGGGAGATTGCAATAGCACTAGAGCTGTCGCAATAGATTGGGACTTCATTCTCTTCGATCCCATAGTCCTTTAGTTGTTGGACTAACCATAGGAGTTGTGAACAGCAGCTTCCCGTAGCAACATATTCAGCTTCAGTTATGGAGGTAGCGTCTGAAGTCTGCTTCTTTGAAAGCCATGAGATGAGCTTGTTGCCTAGGAATTGACAAGTTCCCTAGGTCGATTTGTGATCAATTTTGCATCTTGCAAAATCTGAGTCTGAGTATCCGGTGAGCTTGAAGTCATCGTCAGCTGGGTACCACAATCCTAAGTTGGGTGTGCCTTTGAGATATCGCAAAATTCGCTTTGCAGCATCCATATGAGCTTCCTTTGGATCTGATTGATATCTTGCACAAACCCCGACTGCATATGTGATATCTGGTCTGCTCGCAGTCAAATACAGTAATGATCCAACGATTTCTCTATATTTGGTTGAAGATACATATTTTCCTTCTGATCCTGGATCAACTTTTCAGTTTGTGTTAATTGGAATCTTGACTGATTTCATGTGCTGAATACCGAACTTCACGATCAGTTCTTTGGCGTACTTTGACTGATTGATCAGTATTCCTTTGTTGGTCTGCTTGACTTGTAGGCCAAGAAAGAAATTCATTTCTCTCATCATGGACATCTGAAACTTGTTAGTCATGATATCAGCAAACTTCTTGCACATGTGTTCGGATTTGGATTCAAAAATTATGTCATCGACATAAATCTGAACAAGTAGAAGATCTTATCCTTCTTTGAGAGTGAACAACGTTCTGTCCACTGATCCTTTCTTGAAACCTTGTTCAACAAGATACTCAGAAAGAGTATCATACCATGTTCTTGGAGCTTGTTTCAAGCCGTAGAGCGCTTTCTTCAGCTTGTACACCTTTCTGGTCCCGCAACCTCAAAACCTGGAGGTTGTTCCACGTAGACTTCATCGGTGAGCACTCCATTTAGAAATGCACACTTCACGTCCATTTGGTGTACCTTGAATCCTTTGTGAGGTGCGAAGGCTAAGAAAAGTCTGACTGCTTCCAATCTGGCAACTGGGGCAAACGTTTCATCGTAGTCGATTCCTTCTTCTTGACTGTGACCTTTTGCTACAAACCTTGCTTTGTTTCTCAAATATTTCCTTCTTCGTCTTTCTTGTTTTTGAAAATCCATTTCAAACCAATCACCTTTGCATCGTCTGGTCGATCCACAAGCTCCCAAACTGAATTCCGATTGAGTTCATTGAGTTCTTCTTGCATTGCGATGACCCATTGAGTGGACTTCAGAGCTTCTTCGACATCCTTGGGCTCTGTTGATGATAAGAAACAACTGAAATTCTTATCTTCGTTGATGCAGTTCTGGTTGATATCAAAGACGAGATTGCACATTGATCTTCGAGTCTTTACACCGTCTGATGGTTCTCCAATGATGTTCTCCTTTGAATGGAGTTCAAACCATCTTCGATACTTCCTGATCTCTTCTAGTGATGGTGGAGGTTCTTCAGTTAGAATGGTTCTGAAACGTTGAGCATCTTCTAGAGCAGGGGAGAGTTGAACTGGAGCTGCTTCGGCATGTTCAACTCGTTCTTCGACATCTGTTCTTCAGACCTTCGACTGGTCTTCTGATACTGAAGCTTTTTCAGTATCTTCATCTTTTCCTGGTCCCCACACCAAGACTGTAGAAGGTTCGGTGATGTTTATTTAAGTCCTAGAAACTTCAGTGTTCTCAACAGTCCTTTTAGTTTCCTGTTTCCTGAAATCATCAATAGACTCATCAAAAACAACATGTGGTGTTTCTTCAACACAAAAAGTTTGAGAATTAAACTGTGACACCCAAATCCAATTTAATTTTAAATGAAAACGCACGCGGAAAAATCATGACTATAAATAAATATATAATGTGAAAATAAAGAAATAAATATCTTATTTTAAAATACTTTACTAAACATAACATTTTTAAGTAAATTTAAATACAAAATATTTGATTCGCCATTCGACCTTCCACGGGCCTCCGACCTTTAAAACCTGAAAATGTTAAGTATGGGATGAGCATACAGAATATACTCAGTGTGGGAAACATGCAATCATTGTCCACGTTAATAAAATGGTCACGCATATGATCGTAACATTCATAACTGTAAGTCGCACGGTGGCATACCAAGGACCTTTCTGTCCTGGACCGATTCAGCCGGCCCCTGGCGACTGGTTGCAACCATAACTTTTACATTTAATCGCATTGTGGCATACCAAGGATCTTTCCATCCTGAACCCATTCAACGGGCCCCTAGCGATATATAATTTAACTCACATATTGCAAACACATAATATTAAAATGGACAACAATTAACCACAGCATGTACTTAAATAAATCCCACACCTGAGACATGAACTTGAACTTGAACTTCAACTTGAATGTTATTTTGAATAATTCAATCAAGAGTAACGTCCTAGTCGCGCCGCACCTAGTCAGATAAATTCAAATAATAAACATAAGGGCCTAACTGAACTTAAAAATAATAATAATAGTAGTTTAAATCATAAAACCATTTAAAATCATTGGTCTAATAAATTATGAAAGAACTTTTCTTATAAAAAGATTTGGGCTCAATACTTAAGTAAAACTAAGTTCAAATTAATAATCTAGCCCAAATATTGTATTAATGACATCTTTTGAAAAATGATATGCAAATGCAAGTTCATTGGATAATTAAAAAGAGCCCAATCATTTAATAAAATTAAGCCCCAACTAAAGCCCATTCCCCAGCCCATCATCTAATCCCAACTTAAATTCACCCACACACACACCAACACACAAACTCACGCAGTCTCACTCCCTCTCAGCCCTCCTCCCTCTCCTCTTCTCGCCCCCCCTGCCGCTGCCACCAGACGGCACACCGCCGCCGGAGGCCGGCGGCTCTGCCTCCCCTGTCCTCTCCTCAACCTATCTCCCTCTTTCCTCATCTCTCATTCCCTTCGACCTCTCTCTGTCTTCCCTCAGTTCTCCCTCATCTCCCGCCTCCCTCTGTCCCTCTCCTCACCGCGCCCAGCCGCGGCGGCTCATTTCCCCGGCGGAGACCTTCGCCGTCTGCCAGCGCCACCACTGCCCCTGCCTCTCCCTCTCCTTTGGCCGACAGCAGCGGCCCTTGCCGCCCCTCGACAGACAGCAGCAGCCGGTCAGGCTGCTTCCCCCCTTTCACCTCTCCGGCAACAACAATCTTCACCAACAAATCTTCCATTCATTTCCTTTTCTTTTATTCTAATTTCTTACTATTATTCTTTTAATTCCTTCCTTTTCTTTTGATTTTTCATGTAATATTGTTGGATTAGTGCATGAGAAATAAAATGATTATGCTTGGTTGGGTTTCCGTATAAAGTAGATGAGAACAAGATATAAGATGATTGTTTATTGTGATGAAATAAAAGAATGAAGGTTTCAACGAGATAAAGAAATTACCGTTTGGGCTTCGCAAGAAAAGAATTGAAGTAATGGTTTTGCTGATTTAGGTTGAAGCTTGACAAATTTTTAGCAAAATGAGAATTGCTCAAGCTGAAGAGGAATTTTAAAGATGATGAATATTTGAATGATACGTGGCTGATATAAGGGAAGTACGAGTGTGTGGCTGGAGCAGAATATGACACGCATCTTTCATCAAAAATATTAAAAGTCAATTTTTGAATTATTCACAAAACTCTGAAAATTTATGGATTTTCATAGCTAATTTAGCCCAATAATAAAAATAAATAAGGCCCAACAAAAATGTAGGCTTTCATAAGTATTTATTTAGGCCCAATATAAAAATATTTGAGAATATAAATTATTATTTCTACAGGTATAACCTATAGTTCAAAATCATATATCTAACTAGGGGCGCAACTAGATTCATCATAAATTCGATCAATAATTATATGTTTTAAGGTTTTTCATAACTTGAAAATCTAATATTTTTCAAATAAATATTGCAAAGGAAATAAATGGTTTTGGGCTGTGACATAAACACTCGATAGGCTTTGCTGGATCGTTCAGTTCCAGAGTATCCAAGAAAGATTCTTGGATCAGCCTTGCTATCAAATGTGTTTAATCTCCTCTTATCATTGTTATGGATGAAACACCTAGAACCAAAAGCGTGAAAATATGAGATTGAAGGCTTCCTGTTCTTCCATAGCTCGTATGGAGTTTTTCCCTGTCTTCGAGTGAGAAAGGAGCGATTTTGCGTGTAGCATGCGTTGTTGACTGCTTCGGCCCAAAACTTCAAGGGGAGTTTTGATTCGGCTAGCATCGTCCTTGCTGCTTCCTTCAAAGACCTGTTTCTTCTTTATGATACTCCGTTTTGTTGAGGAGTCCTTGCTGGAGAAGTTTGATGACTGATTCCTTGTTCCTCACAATAATCACGAATGACAGTATTGAGGAATTCAGTCCCACGATCTGATCTGATGCTGATGATGTTGACTTCCTCTTCAACGTTTAGTCTTCTCAGCAGCTTTGGCAATTCCAGCAGTGTCTCTCTCTTGGTGTAGAGAAAGATAACCCAAGTATATCGTGAATAATCATCCACGACAACTAAGGTATACTTCCTATCGTTGTAGCTTCTAGGAGAGATTGGGTCAAACAGATCCATGTGAAGTAGTTGAAGAATCCTTTCAGAGGAGTGTCCTGACTTTGACTTGAATGACGTCCTGGTCTGCTTTCCTCTTTGACATGCTTCACATTCTTGCTTCTTCTGGAACACAATAGAAGGTAAACCTTCTACCAGTTGATGTTTAGCAAGTTTGTTGATCGTCTTGAAGTTGAGGTGGTTGAGTCTCCTATGCCACAGCCAGTTGAGCTCCGAGCTGCTTTTGCTGCTGAGACAGGTTTCTGGAGGGTTTTCTTCCCAAGAGACGACGTAGAGACGTCCTTGTCTGATCCCTCTCAGAACAACATTTCTTTGACTGTTTGTGACAGTGAATTCATCCTTTTTGATCTTCACTGCGAAACCGCTATCACAAAATTGACTCACAGATAACAGATTATATTTTAGACCAGAAACATAGCTAACATTACTGATACTGGCGTTACCCATGTCGAGCACACCATAGCCTTTTGTTTCTCCGATTGGGTTGTCTCCGAATGCAACTTTTGATCTAGCTTTCTCAACATATTGAGTTAGATATTCTTTGTAGCCCGTCATGTGCTTCGAGCAGCCACTATCCAGATACCATGTTCTGATTGAAGCTTTAACTTCTTCCTTCTTTTTATGTTTCCTATTTTTAACCTGCAAGGAAGAGTTAATTTAGGTACTCAATCAATGTTTGGGTCCTTCAATGTTAGCTCGTGTTCCCTTGGAACCCATATCTGCTTCAGAACTGGTCTTGGTGCTGATCTCTTGCGCTTTGCTGGTTGTCTGACTAAAGTGGTTGGCGCTTCAGTTGGCACATGAGCAATCTTCTGTTGAGCTTTTCTTTTAAGAGCCTCACTCTTGTAGAAACTTTGTCTGATGAGTTGTTGAGGTCTTCTCTGCTCTACTGAGTATCTCCCTTGAGATACTTAAGTCATTCTATACTGATGGAGACTTGACTGATGTTGTGGAATATAAGTCATATGATGTCCAGTTGCTTGTGGTCGTGATTGGCGTTTGGCTCGTCTGGACCTATCATAGCTTTGTCTCCATGGATGTTGTTCTTTTCGGAACTGAACTAATTTCAGTTTCTGATTGTTGTTGATTTTCCCCCTGGACTGGTGAGGAAGATTCTTCTTGAGTCCTGATGTTCCTTGCCCAATCTTTGACTGAAATCTGCTTTCCAATCTTCTCAGTAAGATGATCTGGTTGGGGGCCTCATTTGCTCGTCTGTAGCTTTGTGGAGGAGGAACATTTGTCCTTGCCATCAGTTTGCGTTTCCGAACTTCACCCATATCATGATCTCTTGATTCTTCTGAAGTGACATCTGCTTCTTCGATCATGATATTCTTTCCTTTATCATTTGGAGCAACCTTTCCTCCAATGCTTTCAACAAGGCCTTTTGATGGAAAGTTGCTCATCATGGGAGACTTCATCATGCAATCCTTGATTGTTTCTTCCAGTTTGTGATTGAGCCTCTTGATTCCATGAGATGCTCTGTCACATTCTGAGTTGGAACTCTGAGCTTCTCTTCCAGTCGACTGTTCTCCATGATTAGTTGATCAAGACAAGTTTCATCCGGAAAGTAGATGATTGTCTGATTCTTGGCTCGTTCATCATTGATCTCCTTTTCCATTTTCTGATTCTGCTTGAGGAGATCTTCGAACATTTTCCTCAACTGACAGTGATCAGTCATAACCTGATCGAACTCGTCAGTTTCATCGGCTGAGCTTTCTCCAGATCCTGAATGATCTCCTGAAAACACCAGGGAGTTATCAATATAAGGAGTTTTTGAGTGAGAGTTTACCTCTGAGCCGTTCATTCCGTTGTCGTAGCTGTTGTCGGCCACACTTTCAGTTTCGTTGGCCATCAGGGCTTGGCTCTCATCATCTGAGCTGGTAGAATTGAAGTTGGATGATTCTGATGTATCTTCGGAAGATCCAGCATCGTCAGCAACCATCGCTTTCTTCTTCGCATATTTGCGATCCTTTTTGGCTTTCAGCTCTTTTCGCTCAGACTGCGTCAATTCAGGGCATTCAATTCGAAAGTGCCCTTTCTTTTTGCATCCAAAGCATTCCACATCCTTTAAGTCGAAGGCGGCTGACTTTCTTTCTCCGCTTCGATTGGTGGAATATCTGGAGTTGCTTTCTCTTTCCTTTCCTTTGTAGTGCTGCTTGTGGAACCTTCTGTACTTGCGGAATTTGGACTCCATCTTGTTGAATCTTTCAGTCAACAAAGCATATTGACTGAAGAAGTCCTCGGGCTTGAGTTCTGCTGGGTCCTTTGTCTGCTTCTTGCTTTCTCTTGCTGAAGCTTTCAGTGTTGCTCCTCTTCAGTTTGATGGACCATCTTCGTCTGATCCTCCAGCCTTCTTGATTCCAAGATTTCTCTAGATGTCGAACTCATTTTCCAAGAGGTCAGAGAAGAGCTTGTTTGTCGGGAGCTGACTGAATCCAGGCTTGTTCTGATGAGCAACTGAATAGATCTGCCAATCTCCTCGCGAAAGTGCTCGAAGAATCTTCAGGTTGATTTCTCGTTGAGTGTATTTGTCCTTCGAGATGGATTGAACTTCATTCAGGATTTGATTGAATCTGAGTTCCATCTCGTCGACAGATTCATTATTGAGCATGAGGAATGAGTCGAATTTCTGACAAGCTATGGACAACTTGTTCTCCTTTATTTTCTCGGATCCGATGCACATTCTTTCGAGAATGTCCCACATCTCCTTTGCAGTTTTACACTTGATGATCTTGGTGACATGCTTGTCTGGAATTGTGCCGGAGATGATGCTTTTGGCGAGGTTGTCTAGCTTGCTTGAGAAAGGTGAAGTCATTTTGCAACCCTTTTGTACCTACTGTTTGGTGAGTTCTTGTTACCCAAACATCATGAAAATTTTATGAGAAGTATACAGAAGAGTCTTGAGCACATTGGTAACTTTCCAAGCCTTTTCAGCAATGGTTACTATTTTTCAAAATTTCGCAACTTTCAACTTCTCAAAACTGCCAATATGGTAGGCTGTAGGAGAACAGTCATATCTCCTAAATTACTTGGAGTTTTTCATCTTACTTCTTTTTGAATAAAACTAGACTCAAAGAGGTTTCAAATGGTATAGACTCCGACCCCAGTAGAGCTCTGTACTGAGTTTGGTGAGGTTTTGAAGTCGAGTCAGTGCAGAATGGAGTTTGTTTGTGATTTATGTGTGTGTGAGTTGTATGCTTATGTGTTTGTACATGCCTATGTGCTTGTTTGCTATGAGTATGGTCCGAGTTGAGAGTTAAATCGAGAGTAGGACGTGTGAATCCTTAGAAGTTGAGTATACCTAGGGATTTAGTTTTATTGGGTAAATAGACGTTGAGTGAGAAGTTATTGTTGAGACGAGATTGAATTTTAGTAATGAGTTCTAACTAAGGTTTGTTTTATCACATGAACTTTCGTGATGATGTTGATGATTTATGAAGACCCGAGCGAGACGAAGAAGTAAGTCACATATTCCTAACCGAGCTTAAGCGAAGGACTACAGGTGGGCAATACTTTGAGTATAAGTATTTTATACGAGCATTCTAAAATGATTTGATGATATTATGAGTTGATCACATGCTTTGAATTAAATGATGTTTAAGAACTGTTTGACTTGCCAATTTTTGATGATGAGCTTGTATGTTACCCTCTACTGATGAGACGAATTCGGATCCTGCCACAAGCGGGGTTGTGTACACAGAGGTGACTGTGAGCCCTCTTCGGGTCGGCCGGTCACGGTACTTGAGAGGGAGGCCTACTTCTCAGTACCTTTGATAATGATGAGTTGTAGACGTGGTACATACATGTTAAGATCTTTGACTGCAGTCGTTTCTTTATGATGTTATGATTATTAAAACTGCATGCACAGATTCATTTATGCTGACGTATTTCTGTGTATTGCTGAGATGTGGCAAGTTCCAAACATATAGCTCTAAGAGCGCCTTTCATGTTTTTCGGCGTTTGCCCACTGAGTATTATATACTGACGCCCTGCATATATTTCTAAATGTGCAGGCTAAGCAATGGAGCGAGATTGGACTGGTGCTGGTGGGGATTGTTTCATTGATGATGTTCTTCGCTGCCTTCCTTTGATGTTAGAGTCATAAGGATGATATACTTTGCTTTCCTTCTGACATTGATAAAACCTTAGTGAAATGATACTTTATTCCTTTCTAATCAAGTAATATACTTGCGGTTATATGTCTTCATACGTATAATTGTTACGCCTTTTGCTGTGATACTCTTGATATTATGCTTCCTTATGGAAAATAAGATGTACCTACTTTGCTTTTCTTCTTGAAATTCCTGATATTTAAGAAGTTATAACGATGTTGACGTATATACCCTTGAGCCGAATTATAATGTTTTGCCTTAGTATGTTTTGATGTGAGCTTCCGCCCGATGTTCAGTTTAGTTTTATTGTTCTTTATTCATTTATTTTAGTCGTATCGATACTCGTACCCCGCTATCACTAGCGTTGGGAATCGGGCTGCGACAGAGTGGTATCAGAGCAGGTCGTCTGCTCTGAGTTAATTGCTTGATTGAGTTGAACCTTTGATTGCTTCTACTCTTTTTAGATTGAGTACTAGTCTAATTTGAATTCTTAGGCTAGTTTGAGAGAGAGTCATTTTGAAACGAAACCCCAGCACCCCATCTCCTCCGGCTTAACGAGGTAAGAGGTTGATGTTGTTTCTTATTGCTTTCCTATTGAGAGCTTGCTTCATTTCTTCTGTGGTGAAGTCTGCTTTCTGCTTGATCTGGACCTCATCGTATGGATCCCGAGCTGGGTCAACTGGAACTCTTTTGATAGTTTCGGTGATGATGATTGGTCTGTTGGTGATGACTTCCCACATTCGGCAATGTTGGGCGGTGAGGAAGCTTTCAAGCCGAAACTTCCATATGTCGTATTTTTCAATACTAAACATAGGTAGAGAGGATAATGTAACACCCCGCACTTTTCCTTATGTTGGGAGATAGTGAGATGTCGAGATGCGAGATTATTTTTCTTTTATGACCAGATAAGACAGATTTTCTATTAAATAGAGTTATGAGTGGACAAACCAATGATGGAGTTAGAGTGATGAGATTTGAGAAACGAGTCGAGTTAGAGATGCTGATTGAATTGAGTTGAGGTTTTATTTTTACTTCCGACTACCGGGAATCGAATTACCGGATACCGAGTTATCAGAGATTGACTGTCCTATTAAGAAAATAGGAATAATGAGTTTGACATAGAGTCGAGGAAGAGAGAGAGAGAACCCTTGTTGATATAACACCCCGTATTTTGGTTACCTTGAAATAACATCGAAATACTATTGAGAACCTTGAGAGTTAAAGACTAGCTTACAAAAATCGAGAGGAAGTTATCGATGGATGGTAATATGAGTAAAATAGAGATGTTGATAGAATTGAGAATGATGTTAGAGTTGAGATAGAGATGTAAATTGATTTTTGAGTTGAGATGAAAGGCGAGAGATAGAGTCGAGGTAGTGATTGAGAGTCACTATAAAGAGGATTAAGCTAGAGTGACGATTCGATTAATGACGAGTGATGATCTGTTGTTAATGTGACAACTTTGTGAGCTATTTGATTGACGTTATGTGATTTACCTGATACGTGTGCACTTATAATTGAGTAATTGTGATAGTACATGATTTAATTTCCATCACACATTCCTACACTCACACTCATTTTTTTTTGAACATCCTCACATGTGGGATTAGACAAGTGGCCAAGTGGGGAGACAAAGTACTATTTGGGCATTAAATGTGTTTAGCTTAGAGAGTAAGACTGGAGATTAAAACAAAAGACCTTTTCTCTCTCCTTCCTTCACTCTCATGTTCGGCCCTTCACCTTCTCCTCTCTCCCTCACGCCATTCTTTCTCTCCTCCATTGGAGACCAAGCTCAAGCTTCTCAAGTCATAACTGTGATAAAATACTCCGCTAAATCTAGCCCTTAAACACTTTCTACTCTTGATTCAAGAAAATTAGTGGAGTTTAAAGCTTGAAGAATAGAGAGAAGACTTCCTTTTTCTTGAAACTGTTTGAGTAAGTGTTCTGATCTTTTGGATCTAGACTTTATTGTGAGATATATGTGTATAGAAGGATGACTGAAGCATGAGAAACTCCCCCTCCACCTTTTTCTTCTTCATTTTCGAAAATTAGGGTTCATGCCCTTTAAAAATCTTTCTGGTTCTTTTCTAAAATTGGGGCGAGAAATATGTTATATGTGATGATTTGAGGTGATTAAGGTGTGTTTTGTAAAGCTTAGTCTTGAGACATGATTTTTACAAAATTTAGTTTGATATAAGAATTTGGAAAATCCTTGAGGTTATGTCTTGAATGATGATTTGATGATGAGCATGAATATATGAAAGGATTAACGTGATGTTTGATGAATGTAGTGTTTAAATGAGTTTTTGAGTTGGCTATGATGTTGAGTGATAGTATTTTTGATGTTTGGGAGTGTTTAATGAACCTTGGGAATGAAAAAGTTGATGAATTTTCGAGTTTGCTCTTGTCTGCACTGTTCTGTCTTGAGTCTTGAGTCTGACAGAGAAATCGTCATTCCTCTGCTATGACAGAGAGTTCGTCATTCCTTTGCTCTGACTGAGTCAACTCGTTTTGCTCTGACTGAGTCAACTCGTTTTGCTCTGACGTAAATCATTCCTCTGCTCTGGCAGCGAAGTCATTCCTCCGCTCTGATATATTGATTCCTCTGACGAGTGATTCCTCTGATATATTGATTCCTCTGACGAGTGATTCCTCTGACTAGTGATTTCTTTGTTCTGATATGTTGATTTCTCTGGCTTCCCATTTCTCTGCTCTTACCGAGAATTCATTTCTCTGCTCTGGCGAGAATTTCTCTGCTTTGATCACCGTTTAACTTATGAGTTTGATTCACTAATGAGTTATGTATTGTTTTGATGACGGAATTGTTTGAGATGATGAATTCTGATATGAGGCAGTCGATGTGGAATATGAGGAGAGATGTTGAGGCTAGTATAGCCGATGCCCCCCCGTATCAAACGAGGACGAGATGCAGAGTCGAGAGGAGGCAGTGATACAGAGACGATATAGCGAGGCGATGCGCCGTTGGTTTAGGACTACTGGACCGAGAGAGGGCGATACATTAGGAAAGTTTCTAGCGCTTTACCATCATCGCTGGTTGGAGGCTAGTATCCATGGGATTGACGAGACTGAGGCCATTATACACTTGGTCCCGCAGCTGCCACCCGAGTGGCAGGATTGGGCAGCTTCATTGGTGTCGCGGTATATTTTTAGGACCGAGTCTGGTCGTTATATGGGCGCAAATTTTTGAGGATTTATAGTGATGTTGAGTTACCACTATTTCGCGAATGGTGAGCCATCTGCACCGCTTTATGGAGAGTATGAGGGACCAGCTCAGGGAGGGAAGCTAGCTGTTATGCCCCCACTTACCGAGGAGCCGTTTCTGATTGCACCTCTACCCTCAGTTGATCCGATTACAGTTTCTCTTGAGTCTGATGTTTCACAGCCGATTGTTCCTACTGAGCCTCAGATTGAGCGAGTTCCCTTTGATCCTTATCCGAGGGTTGCCCCATTGCCTGAGCCAAGCACTTTGGCTTTTTCAGATGTATGTGCACTCGATTTTATATCCACTGTCCCGAGACGCCCAGGAGGGAGGATCTCGACCAGCACACGTCGATAGCGATGAGGAGGATCCGGATGAGGAGACTCCAGAGATGACGGTCGGCTACGGACGGACCTAGCCATTGCAGCATCATACTACCGGTGACGGAGTCGAGACATGGGTACCTATTCCTGAGGTGCCGGTTTATGGCCCGATGGTGGACACCAACGTCGAGATGAGCCGAGCGACGATAGCGTCTACCGACTGATCGACGAGTACGAGAGTCAGGAGTTAGAGCCGAGTGTGGATATGGAGGTTGACGATGCGACGAGCAGGATTTCAGGAGACGACGACTAGCGATCACGTGTATCTAGTAGACGCATACATATGTTAGATGCATAGTTGATATATATATATAGGTAGAAAGGCATAGTGTATGTATGTGTAGATAGTATATATCTATAGGTGCTTAGTACCTATGATGCTTGTATAGTTAGAGCATCATTTTGGAGTTAGGGCTTTGGTACATAAGACCTTACTTTTGTAAAAGACCTCGAGAGAGAGAGGCAGTTTTTCCTTATATATATATATATACAGAGGTGTTGATGATTAGTGAGTTTCACTTTCTTTATCAGAGCTTTGAGAATGATGATGATGTTGATGCTTGATGATAAATGAGAAATAGAGATTGACGAGAATTTCGAATGATGATAAGCGAGAACTAGAGTGGACAAGAATTGTGAGAATTTTGAGATCACTTATGAGATATAGAAGTGAAGTGAGAAAAAGAGAATTAGTATTTTGTTTTGACGAACGGCTAGTTTCGAAATCGATAGTTATATAATTCTTTTCCCTTTGTAGTATACCTCCGAGAAGGAGAGGGAACGGAAGGAACATAAACTGAGAAGAAGATGAAGAAGAGAAGCAGAGAGACCAATAGTTGAGATAATACGACGAGAGTTAGAGATTTCATCGCGATTTATAGACACGACCCTAATAGGGCGAACGTATTTTGGAGACCTCATGGGATGCATAGATACTTTTGACCAATTGTACTTCGTAATAGAGGTACTTTCACCGGCACCGCATTTATCATCGCTAGAGTAATAATGAGAGTAGACTTATTGAGTCCCTATCCCGCTTGGTCGTTTTTAAATTTTTCTGCATCCATTTTGGAATAGACTGGTTAGAGGAAAACCATGTGAAGATACAATGCAAGGAGAGACGGATATCTTTTCAGCCACCTGGCCAAGAACCTACTTCCTTCATTGGTATTGAGAGAAAAATGGAAGCAGATGCTGATCATCTCGGCACTGCAAGCAAGAAAGTTCTTGCGGAGAAATGATACAATCGCGTGCGTTGTATATCCGAGCCAGAGAGACAAATCCAAAAGCAAACGTTGATGATGCCAGTCGTGCGAGAGTATAAAGATGTTTTCCCTAAAACTTTATCGGGATTACCCCCAGACCGACAGCTTGGGTTACGATTGATTTAGAGCCCGGCGCATCACCGACGTCGAAAGCGCCATACAGAATGGCCCCACAGAGTTGCGAGAGTTAAAACTGCAACTACAAGAACTTCTAGATATGGGCTTCTTGTCACCTAGTGTTTCCCCCGTGGGAAGCACCAGTCCTTTTGTTAAAGAGAAGGATAAAAGCTTGAGGTTGTGTATCGATTATCGAGAGTTGAATAAAGTGACGATAAAGAATAAGTATCTATTACCCCGAATCGATAATCTGTTCGATCAACTACAAAGAGTGAGCACTTTTTCAAAATTTGACTGGAGAACGATATACTATTAGCTGAAGATACGATCGGAAGATATTCCGAAGACGACATTTCGTACGAGATACAGACACCATGAGTTATAGTAATGTCTTTCGGTTTGACGAATGCCCCGACAGTATTCATGGATCTCATGAACCGCATTTTTCGCGAATACCTAGACAAGATCGCGTTAGAGAGATTGTGAGTTGAGAAGTTTTGTGCGAAGTTTAGCAAATGTGAGTTCTGGCTTAAAGAAATCAATTTTCTTGGCCATATCGTTTCCGCAAGAGGAATTGAGGTAGACCCAGCGAAAGTTCAAGCGGTACAGGAATGGAGATCGCCAACCACACCGCACGTGTCGCAGCCCGAAATCCCAACGCTAGTAATAGCGGGGTACGAGTATCGATACGACTAAAATAAATGAATAAAGAACCATAAGACTTAAATTGAACATCGGCGCGGAAGCTCGCATCAAAAATATACCAAGGCAAAGTATCATAATCTGGCTCAAAGGTATATATATCAACATCAGTATAACTTCTTGAATATCAGGAAAATTTCACGAAGAAAAGCAAAGTAGGTATCCCTTATTTTCCATAAGGAAGCCTAACATCAAGAGTAACACAGCAAAAGATGTAACAATTATATGTATGAAGACATATAATCGCGAGTATATTGATTGATTAGAAAGAAATAATACATCATCTATCTAAAGTTTTATCAATATCAGAGGGAAAACAAGGTTCATCATCCTTAAGACTCTAACATCAAAGGAAAACAGCAAGGAACTTCATCATCGAAACCATCCCCACCAGCACCAGTCCAATCTCGCTCCAAAGCTTAACCTGCACATTTAGAAATATATGCAGGGCGTGAGTAATAATACTCAATGGGCAAACGCCGGAAAAATATCAAAGGCGCTCTTAGAGCTATATGTTTGAAAACTTGCCATCTCTTCAGCAATGCACAGAAATAAGCTTAGCATCAAGAATCTGTGCATGCAGTTTTAAACATCATCACATCATAAAGAAATGACTGCAGTAAAAAATATTCATCATGTATGTACCACGTCTACAACATCATCATTATTATCGATACTGAGAAGTAGGCCTCCCTCTCAAGTACCGTGACTGGCCGACCAGAAGACGGCTCACAGTCACATCTGTGCACAAAATCCCGCTTGTGGCAGGACCGAATTCGTCTCATCAGTAGAGGGTAACATACAAACTTATCATCAAAATTTTGGCAAGTCAAACAGTTCATAAACATCATTTATCTCAAAACATCTTATAATCTCATCATCATTTAAACAGTTTAGAAAAGCTCTTAAACTGAATACTCAAAATAATGCCCACCTGGAGTCCTTCGCTTAAGCTCGGATAGGAACAGGTGACTTACTTCTTCGTCTCGCTCGGGTCTTCATGAGTCATCAACATCATCACGAAAGTTCATGTGATAAAACAAACCTCAGTTAGATCTCAATACTAAAATCCAATCTCGCTTCATCGATAACTTCTCACTCAACGTCTGTTTACCCAGTAAAACTAAATCCCTAGGTATACTCAACTTCTAAGGATTCACACGTCTTATTCTCGATTTAACTCTCAACTCGGACCATACTCAGCAAACAAGCACATAGGCATGTAGAACACATAAGCATACAACTTCACATAACAAATCACAACCAACAAACATAAGTCTGACTCGGAGACCAGAGCAGAGAAATGCTCGGTGGTCAGGGTGGAAGAACTCAGCAGAGCAGAGCAGACTAGCTTGGCAGAGCAGAGAAGAAATATTCGCCAAAGCAGAGGAATGCTCGCCAGAGAAATCATCAGTCAGGGGAATGACTTCGTCAGAGGAATCGATCATCAGAGGAATCTAACATCAGAGGAGTCAAACATCAGAGGAATTGATCGTCAGAGGAATCGATATCAGAGGAATCGATCGTCAGAGGAATCGATCGTCAGAGGAATCACGAACTCTCTGTTATGCCAGAGGAATGGCGAACTCTTTGTCGCCAGAGGAATGGCGAACTCTCTGTCGCCAGAGGAATGGCGAACTCTTGGGTCAAGGCAGAGAAATGAACTCGCTGGCAGGGCAGCGGAGAAAAGAACTCGCTGGCATAACCGGGGAAAATGAATTCTCTGGCATGCCAGCGGGGAAACGACTTGGCAGAGCAGAACGAGACTCAAGGCAGAACAAAGCGAACAAGAGTAACTCTAAACTTCATCGACTTTTCATACCCAGAAATCATCAGACATCACGTTAATCCTTTCATCTATTCATGCTCATCGTCAAAACATCATTCAAGTTATAACTTACAGATTTTCCCTATTTCTTATATCAAACCAAATTTTGTAAAAACTCATGCTCAAGACTCAGTTTTGAAAAACACCTCTTAATCACTTCAAATCATCACGTATAACATACATCTCATCACATATAACACATTTCTCACCCCATTTTTAGAAAAGAATCAGATAGATTTTTAAAAGGCATGAACCCTAATTTTCAAAAATGACGAAAAAAGTGAAGGGGGAGTTTCTCATACTTCAGTCATCCTTCTAAACACATATATCACATAAAAAGTCTAGATCTAAAAGATTAAGACACTTACTCAAGCAGTTTCGAGAAAAGGAAATTTTCTCTCTATTCTTCGAGCATCAAACTCCACTAATTTCTTGAATCAAGAGTAGAAAGTGTTTTGGGGCTAGATTTAGTGGAGTATTTCATCGTAGATACGTCTTTAGAAGCTTGAGCTTAGTCTCCAATGGAGGAGAGAAGGAATGGCGTAAGGGAGAGAGAAGAAGGTGAAGAGCCGAAAATGATGAGAATGACGGAAAGAGAGAGAAGCTCTTCGGTTTTAGCAAGATTCTTATTCCTTAAGATAAGAAGCATTAAATGCTCAATAGTTCTTTGTCTCCTCCCTTAGCAGCAAGCCTAAATCGGCTAATTACCCACATGTGAGAAGGGATTAAAATAATGGGTGTGAGTGTAGGAATGTGTGGTGGAAAATAAATCATGTACGCTAATTTTCGAGAATTAGACTGACTCAAAATAATATTAGTACGCACATATCAGGTAAATCACATAACGTCAATTAAATAACTCACACCGTTATCACATTAAAACGGATCATCACTCATCATCACTCTAACTTAATCCTCTTTATAGTGATTCACAATCACTACCTCAACTCTATCTCTCGTCTTTCATCTCAACATCAAAATCAATTTACCATCTCCATCTCAACTCGCACATCACTCTCAATTCTATCAACATCTCTAACTCAACTCGTTTCTCAAATCTCATCATTCTAACTCCATCATGAGTTTTGTCCACTCATAACTCATAATCTTCACATCTCGACATCTCAGTATTCTCAATAGTGTTAGAACACTATCTCCTAATCATAAGGAGAAGTACGGGGTGTTACATCCTACCCCCCTTAAAAGAAATTTCGTCCCGAAATTTGAGTTATTCATCTCCGGGATAAAGCTCTGGGTACTTCTCTTTCATCTTCTCTTCAAGCTCTGGGGGAATACATTCCCGTTAATTCCAAGTAGTCCATCAAATGTGACTATCAATTTCTTCGCTTTTTAGTCATCTAGAATTTTGTGCTCCGTAGCCATTCGAGGTTATTGGAGATTGGCTATTTTGTAACTGTTGCTTTAAACATCTGTTCACCACCATCTTCTCTTCAAATTCCCCAGTCTTCATTTTGAACGTTGACTCTCATTCCGACCGTGATGTCTTCCTTGGATTTTCACCAAATGAATTGACTTGTTCCTCAATTGCTGAATCTTCCGGTCCAGTCTAGCATCAGGTCTCTCTCTTTGTAGCTCAAAACTGGTACCAGGGACACTTCTTTTTAAAGGATGATGTGTTTTGGATCAAACACATACTTTCTCAGTTGAGAAACATGGAAAACGTCTTGGACGTTCGTGAAGCTCGGAGGCAACGCTAGCTTATAGGCTACTGGGCCTACTTTTTCTAATACATCATAAGGTCTTATATACCTCGGTTTGAATCCTTCCTTAACTCGAAAATACCCTCTCCCCGAGATAGGGAAAACTCACATAAACATCATTTCTAACGTCAAAAGAATCTATCAGTGATTACTCAACTATCGTATTTCCTTCTCTCGATTTTGCTAATCGATGTCATAATCATAGCGTGTGATCTCGCTTCTATTGTGGAAGTCTCTAACAGTTGTAATTTGTATGAGGCTGCCAAAGTGGCGTCTTCACGTGCTAACACATCAAACATCTTTCTATGAAAGATGCCATCACTCACTTCTCATCTCTATTCAAAACGTCGTTTCAGTCTTGGCACGTATTCATACTTTCTCTGTCAGAGCAGCGAAATCCTAACCAGAGCAGCGAAATCAAAAAGCAAGAGGAATCGAATTCCAGAGCAGCGGAATGAAACGTCAGAGAAATGGCTTCCGCTCTGGCGCAGAAATCTTATCTCGTCCTATCCTTATGTTTATATCTCAGCGCTCTAGTCTCATCAAAAGTGTAACTCTAATGCTCAATATCTCTATTTATCATCATAACTCCATCTTATCTTAAATAAAATCTCATATCTCAGTACCGTAGTACTCTCTGCAGTGTCTCGACACTACTATAACTCATAAAGGTATGGATTCACTCGTGATTCCATTCTTCAGCTCTTCTTTATCAGGCCCGCTCAGTCTCTTTTCTTAAACAAAATGGCATTATATGCCGCCTCTTAATAATTCTCTACTCTCTCTCGGTTCGAAACCTTGTTCGAAATCTTTCCACCTTCTCATCTTCTCATCCTTCTCTGAGGAATCGAGATTTCTCTGTCAGAGCAGAGGAATCGGCGTCAGCTCTGTCTAAAACAAAGACCGCTCAACACATAGGCTCTATTGGTAGAGCAGAGCTCCTCGGTCGTGAGTCTGGTGTAATGCTCAGTACTTTGCGGGGGTATTATTACCTTCAAATTCATCTTCTCGAATTCCTTGATTAGATTTACTTCTCGAGTAAGGAAAAATCTTAACTCTCCCTGATTCTCTCTTCTTAACGCGTCAGTTACAACGTCAGAGGGATCACTTCGTCCGCGGAATCACTTTGTCAGCGGAATCCCTAATTCTCTGCCAGAGCAAAGCTAAAACTCAGCAGCACTCGGCAAAACAAACAGAACTCATTTCAACACTTCTAATCATCAATCCAAACCAGCATTTAATATCATAACATGCTCGAGACTCATATACATTTAAATCTTCAAATCGACTTATGAACTTCAAGATTTTTCCCAAAATCTTGGGTAACTCATCTCACTTAAATCATCATCAACCTTCTATACACTCATGAATCATGCTCGTAGTCCTTCACTGACTCTGATCGTCTCCTTCGTTGCTCAAAGAAAAATTTGAGACTTTTACGATCGGTGTACATCTCACATTGTACTCCATAAAGATGGTGTCTCCATGTCTTCAAAGCATGCACTACGGCTGCTAAATCTAAATCTTGCGTTAGATACTTCATCTCGCGTGGTCTCCACTTGCTTTAACTCTTTTCTTTCTAACATTAGTTCCACACGAGGGCAAAGAAATCGGCGCTAGTGGAGAGGAATGCTTTCAGCTCTGTCGTCAGAGCAGAGCAGAGCTCAACTTCAGTTCTGCTTCCAGAGCAGAGCTCGGCTATAACTATCGAAAGATAAGATATCTTTTCTCCCTTGCATCAGCACACATCTTAGACTATCCTTCGATGCATCAATGTAAATTGCATACTAAGTCTCTTCCTTAGCTCTTGAAAACTTTGTTCACAATCGTTCGGCCAACCAAACTTGACCTCTTCAAGTCCAAGACTCGCATTTAACTTCTCAATTCACAATCTCTCTAACGCGATCCTCAACCGCTCTTCGTGTTCTCGTTTACTCTTCAAGTAAATCAGGATATCGTCTATGGAGACTAACACGAACTTGTCTAAGTATTCGTGAAAAACGCGATTCATGAGATCCATGAATACGGTCAGATCATTCGTCAAACCAAAGGACATCATTATAAACTCATGGTATCTATGTCTCGTACGAAATGCCGTCTTCAGAAATATTTTCCGATCGTATCTTCAGCTGGTGGTATCTCGTTCTCAAATCAAACTTCGAAAAAGTGCTCGCTCTTTGCAGTTGTCGCAGCCCGAAAACCCGACACTAGTAATAGTGGGGTACGAGTATCGATACGACTATTTTTAAAGAATAAAATATAAGAAGAACTAGGTGAACGTCATGCGGAAGCTCACGTAAAAGCATGCTAAGGAAAAACTTCATAAAATTAGCCCAAGGGTAAAATCGTCAACATTGTCATAACTTTTTAATTATTAGGAATTTCACGAACAAAAACAAAACGCGTATAGTTCATTTTTCATAAGGAAGCATAATTTGCAGAGTATCGCAGCAAAAGGCGAACCGATTATATGTATGAAGACACATAACCGTGAGTGTATTGCTTGATCTCAAAAGAAACTAAGTAATTCAAACATCAAGACTCTATTATCATAGAGGCAAAATAGTAATTTAATTCACATCATTTGAAACTCTCCCCCCATCAGCACCAGTCCAATCTCACTCCCAGCTTAGCCTGCACATTTAGAAATACATGCAGGGCGTGAGTACATAATACTCAGTGGGCAAATGCCGAAAAACAAGAAATGTGCTCTTAGAGCTATAGGTTTGAAGCTTGCCACATCTCAGCAACACACAGAAATAAATTAGCATTAAAAGAATCTGTGCATGCAGTTTTCATAATCAACATCATAAATAAGTGTCTGCAGACAAAGTATACGTCATGTATGTACCGCATCTACAACTCATCATCATAATTAAGGTACTGAGAAGTAGGCCTCCCTCTCAAGTACCGTGATCGGCCGATTTGCTCAACGGCTCACAGTCACCTCTGTGCACAAAATCCCGCTTGTGGCAGGACCGAATTCGTCTCATCAGTAGAGGGTAACACACAAGCTCAACATCAAAAATTGGCAAGTCAAACAGTTCTCAAATATCATTTATCTCAAAACATTTGATAAGCTCATAACATGATAACATCATTTTAGAAAGCTCATATGATAAACATATACTCAAAATATTGCCCACCTGAAGTCCTTCGCTTATTCTGGAAAGAAATCAGGCAACTTACTGCTTCGTCTCGCTCGGGCCTTCATATGTCATCATCACATCGTCATCGTCATCGAAGGTTCATGTGATAAAACAAACCTTAGTCAGAAACTCAAATTCTAAATCCAATCTCTTCTTTACTCTAACTTCTCACTCAACGTCTATTTACCCGTTAAAACTCAATCCCTAGGTATACTTGGCTTCTAAGGATTCACACGTCCAATTTTCGACTTAACTCTCAACTCGACTCAAACTCATAGCAAACAAGCACATAAACAACTATAAACACTTAGGCATATTAAAAACACACATAGACAAGTCGAAAACAAGCTTTACTCTGCACTGACTCAACTTTAAAACCTCACCAGACTCTGTACAGACCTCTCCTGGGGTCGTAACTCATACCAAAAGAAACCTCTTCGAGTCTAGTTTCATTTAAAAAAAAGTAGGATCAAAAACTCCAAGTATGTTAGGAGATATGACTGTTTTACTACAGTCTACCATATTCGGCAGTTTTTAGCAACCGAAAAGTTTGATTTTTGAAAAATAGTAAACGTTGTCAAAACGGTCTGAAATTTTGTGGGTACTTAGCTAGGACACTCAGGTATCAACCATAAAAATTTGGGTTCCAGAATGCTAAGGAAAGCTACTGGAAACGATGACTCTATTGGCTACTCACCGAACAATTCGGCAGAATGTAGCAGTTTTAGTTTTACATTTTATAAAAATAGCAAACGAAGTCCAAATGACTTGAAATTTTACCGGTGTGCTCAAGACTCTCAAATATACCTACCATAAAAGTTTCAGGGCGTTTGGGTATCAAGAACCCATCGAAAACAGTAGGTCAGTGTGTCGTGAAAAACGACTCCGAAACATACACACTAGCAAACATGCTCAACTCAACATTTATACAAAGCAAACACATCAAAACTCATTTTAAGCACTTACAGCACTTAAAAACATTCAAATACATCAAAATACTCGTAATACTCAATCTCGACTCTTTTCTTTCATCATCCACTCAAATCTCATAGAAAACACTTCAACGAACATATCTAGCAAATTCCTTTTCAATTTCATGCTCGAAATTTCTCAAATACTCAAATATGATCATTTACATCATATAACTCATTATTCTCATATTTACTCTCTTTTTATCATAAAAACTATATTTATTACATTTTTATGAAAATCCATGTATCAACATAAAACTCTTAGCAAAACATGGATATAATTCTCATAATGATCATAGAGCAAATTGAACCTTATTTTATCAAGCATCAAACTCACATCATACAAAAACTCAAAACTCATACAAACTAAACTTAGTCAAAATTTTATTTAGCCTACAATAGACTTAATCAAAAATACAAAGACACTACTATCATGCTTAAAAACATATATCTCAAGCAAAATCACTTAAATAACACATAGACTAAAAAGTCCTAATTTTTACTAAACTAACTCTTTGAAATTTTTACAAACACATACAAATCTTTAATCTACTCATAGATCTTTCATTTTTAACCAATTAATCTCACATCAAAACCATCAATTCACCAATAAGGGCATATATACACATATCCCTAATTTTAGTAAACTAACCCACATCAAAAACTCCAATTGACATCATATACTTAAATTAATCCATCAATCATCATCATCTACACCTCATAGACTCATTTATATCATCAATTCATCATTTAACTCATTAACTCAAAAGTTACCATTTTTGGGTAAACTAACTTCCATCAAAGTTTCACATCTCATGACACATATTTCACAACATATATCAAACATCAATACACATCACATAATCTCTCATTTTTCACCCCCAAACAAGAAAAGAAAAAGAAAAATTTTGAAAGGGGTGAAGACCCACTTTTTCGAAAATTTGGAAAAGAAAAGGGAGGGGTGATTTTCTTGCTCATCTTTCAAGAATACACTCACATAACATCTTTCAAACAAGATTTTAGGGAAGACATGGTTACTTACCCAAGTTCTTACCAAAGTTTACACTTTCTCACTCTAAATTTTGAGGCTCTTCTTCAAGGAATCTCTTGATCAAATGAGGATAGATAGTGTTTATGGAAAGTTTTAGAGTGATGTGAGGTGTTTGGTAGTATTATTGGAAGCTTCGAAGGTTTGCTCTAATGGTGGAAAATGGTGGAAGTGTGAGGTGAAGAAGATGAGTGTATGTGTGTGTTGGGCGAAAATTGTAGTGAGGGAGAGAGAGATGGCCGAAAATTTTAGTGAGGGAGAGAGAGATTTGGCTTTGCAAGATTGAATTTGATCTTGTGATCTTTAAAGGAGATTTGCAAATCTTATGAAATATTTGCTAATTAATGGATGATCCTTCTCTCTCTAATCTCTCTCTAATCTCTACACTCTCTCATCTCATACTCTCAATCTCTACTCTCTCAATTCCATACTTAGCAAAATTGAGACATATAACATATGGTATGGGAGATTAAAATAAAGTGTGAGAAGGGTGATTAAATAAAAATCACAAAACTATGGTAAAGTCACTCATTAATAAAATACCATAGTATAATTATTCATGTGACCAAAATAATGATCATAGCACTATTATTAGTGCACTCACTCAATTATAATATTCCTCTTCGTAGGAAAAATAATTTAAAAATATTATGCCCGGAAAAAGTTTCATAAACCGGCATCATTCGATTTCTCGATAAAAATAACCCATACTTGCTTTGGAAACTCAATCAAAATTCCAAATGCTAAGGTCTCGAATAGAAATCATAATAACTCGGTCACAGTGACACACATCACGAAAATCACATAATCAATCAGTCACGTAATTTCACATAATGTCACATCAAAGCAGTCGGCAAAGCAAACAAACTAGACATCTCTCGGACCGACTCTTTTCATCAAGGTTCTCACTCTTTCTTCCTCGACTCTAGGTCAGACTCATTATACCTATTCTCTTTAATAGGTCAATCAAACTCTGATAACTCAGTATCTGGTAAATCTATTCCCGGTAATCGGAAATAAAATTAAAATCTCAGCTCAATTCAATTAGCATCTCTATCTCAGCTCATTTCTCGAATCTCATCATTCTAACTCTATCCTTGGTTTAGTCCCTCGTATCTCTATTTAAAAGACAATCTGTCTTATCTAATCATAAAAAAAAAGTCTCGCGTCTCAACATCTCAGTTCTCTCAATAGTGTTAAGACACTATCTCACATCATAGGAAAAAGTACGGGGTGTTACATCCTACCCCCCTTAAAAAAAAATTTCGTCCCGAAATTTGAGTTATTCACCTTCGGGAAAAAGCTCTGGATACTTCTCTTTCATCTTCTCTTCAAGTTCCCATGTTGATTCTTCTTGACCGTGATGTCTCCATCGGATTTTCACCAAAGGAATCGACTTGTTCCTCAATTGTTGAATCTTCCGGTCCAGAATAGCATCGGGTCTCTCTTCATAGCTCAAATCCGGTTCTAGGGACACTTCTTCTTGATGAATGACGTGTTTTGGATCAAACACGTACTTTCTCAATTGAGAAACATGGAAAACGTCATGGACGTTCGCGAAGCTCGGAGGCAACGCTAGTTTATAGGCTACAGGGCCTATCTTTTCTAATACATCATAAGGTCCTATATACCTCGGTTTAAGTTTTCCTTTCACTCCAAAACGGTGAACTCCTCTAGATGGGGAAACTTTTAGAAAAACCTTGTCTCCCTCTTCAAAATGAATCTCCGTCCTTCTGGTGTCTGCATAAGATTTCTGACGATCTTGTGCCTCTTTTATTCTCTGTCGAATCTGTCTCACAATAGTGATCATCTCTTCTATCGCGTCAGGTCCAAGTACCTTTCTCTCTCCAACTTCATCCCAATAAAGCGGAGATCTACACTTCCTTCCATACAAGGCTTCGTATGGAGCCATGTTGATAGTTGACTGAAAACTATTATTGTAAGCAAACTCGATCAGGGGTAAAACTTGCTCCCATTGATTTCCTCTATCAAGTACTACAGTTCGGATCATGTCCTCCAAAACCTGAATAGTTCTCTCGGACTGTCCATCTGTTTGCGGATGAAACGCTGTACTAAAATTTAATTTAGTACCCAACTCTTTCTGCATGCTCATCCAAAATCGTGAAGTAAACTTCGAGTCTCGATCTGATGTGATCGTCATCGGTACTCCATGCAATCGCACTATCTCTCGGATATAAATCTGAGCTAACTTGTCAGATCCATAAGTAATCTGAATCGGTACAAAATGTGCACTCTTCGTCAATCGATCGATGATTACCCAAATAGCGGTATTTCCTCTTTTTGACTTTGGCAGTCCTGTCACAAAGTCCATGGCTATATCACTCCATTTCCACTCTGGAATTTCCAATGGCTGTAACTTGCCATAGGGTCGTTGGTGTAACGCTTTCACTTGCTGACAGGCTAGACATCTTTCAACGAAAGACGCTATCTCTCGCTTCATTCCTTCCCACCAAAACTTCGTTCTCAAGTCTTGGTACATCTTCGTACTTCCTGGGTGTGCGGTATAAGGGGTGTCATGAGCTTCACTCATGATTTCATTCTTCAGCTCCTTTTTATCGGGCACACACAGTCTTCCCTCAAACAAAATGGCATTATCTGCCGCCTCTTGATAATTCTCCACTTTTTCAGTTCGAATCTTCATTCGTAACTTTTCCATCTTCTCATCCTCTCTCTGAGCTGTGACTATTCTCGTTCGTAAGTCAGGTGTAATGCTCAGTGCAGAAATTACTATTCATGTCGTTTGTGGTGGTATTACTACCTCCAAATTCATCTTCTTGAATTCCTTGATCAGGTTCTCTTCTCGAGTAAGGAGAAATCCTAACTCTCCCTGATTCTTTCTGCTCAAAGCGTCAGCTACAACGTTAGCTTTTCCGGGATGATAATTTATCCCGCAATCGTAGTCCTTCACCAACTCTAACCATCTTCGTTGTCGCATGTTCAGATCTTTTTGCTCAAAGAAATATTTGAGACTTTTATGATCAGTGTATATCTCACACCGTGATCCATAGAGATGGTGTCTCCAGATCTTCAAAGCATGCACTACGGCTGCTAATTCTAAATCATGCGTCGGATAATTCACCTCGTGCGGTCGCAGTTGTCGTGAAGCATACGCTATAACTTTTCCTTCTTGCATCAGTACACAACCTAGACCATGCTTGGATGCATCAGTGTATACTGCATACTCTTTGTCTGCTTTCGGAACAGCTAAAACTGGGGCAATAGTGAGCCTCTTCTTCAGCTCTTGAAAATTTCGCTCACATTCGTCCGTCCAGACGAATTTGACTTCTTTCTTTAGCAGGTGCGTTAATGGCTTTGCAATTTTTGAAAAGCCCTCTATAAAACGTCGGTAATATCCTGCTAATCCCAGAAAACTGCGAATCTCGTGCGGTGTGGTTGGCGATCTCCATTCCTGTACCGCTTGAACTTTCGCTGGGTCTACCTCAATTCCTCTCGCGGAAACGATATGGCCAAGAAAATTGATTTCTTTAAGCCAAAACTCGCATTTGCTAAACTTCGCATACAGCTTTTCCGCTCGTAAACTTTCCAACACGATCCTCAAATGCTCTTCGTGTTCTCGTTTACTCTTCGAGTAAATCAGGATATCGTCTATGAAGACTAACACAAACTTGTCTAAGTATTCGTGAAAAACGCGATTCATGAGATCCATGAATACTGCCGGAGCATTCGTCAAACCGAAAGGCATAACTATAAACTCATAGTGTCCGTATCTTGTACGAAATGCCGTCTTCGGAACATCTTCCGATCGTATCTTCAGCTGATGGTATCCCGTCCTCAAGTCAATCTTTGAAAAGGTGCTCGCTCCTTGTAGTTGATCGAACAGATCATCGATTCGAGGTAACGGATACTTATTCTTCAATGTCACTTTGTTCAGCTCTCGATAATCGATACACAGCCTTAAGCTTCCATCCTTCTTTTTAACGAAAAGAACTGGTGCTCCCCACGGGGAAACACTAGGTCGAATGAAGCCCATATCTAAAAGTTCTTGAAGTTGCAGCTTCAACTCTTGCAACTCAGCAGGGGCCATTCTGTATGGTGCTTTCGACGTCGGTGCTGCACCAGGCTCTAAGTCGATCGTAAACTCGAGTTGTCGGTCTGGGGGTAATCCTGGTAAAGTCTCAGGAAAAACGTCTTTGAACTCTCGCACGATCGGCACGTCATCAACGTTTGCCTTGGACTCGTCTCTCTGGTTCAGATATACAACGTACGCGGTTGTATCCTTTCTTCGCAAGAGCTTTCTTGCTTGCAATGCCGAGATGATCGGCGTCTTCTTCCATTTTCCCTCAATGCCAATGAAGGAAGTAGGTTCTTGGCCAGGTGGCTGAAAAGATATCCGTCTCTCCTTGCATTGTATCTTTGCATGATTCTCCTCTAACCAATCCATTCCCAAAATTATATCCAAGTGCCACATAGGCATCAATCTCAGGTTTCTAGCCTCGAGCTTAATCGATTCTAACTTAAATTCTAAGTTAGGGCATACGTGCGAAACCGTAGTAGTTCTGCCTATAGGTGTGGTTACTCTTAGAGATTGTGGGGCAGGCTCTACTTTCAATTCTAAGGTATCGACACAAGTATGTGAGATAAAAGAATGCGAAGCTCCAGTATCAAACAAAACTACGATAGGCACTCCTTTCAACTCGCCTATACCTGTCAAATTTCTTTGGTTCTTCTCTGGTGCCTTCTGATCCAGTGCAAACACCCTCTGGTGATGCTGTTGATTTGCCTGCGGGGCTGGTGGTTGCCTTTTTGACTGACGCGGCCGATAGGCTTGCTGTTGTCGTTGTGGCGGAGGTAGCGGTAAGATTCCATCCATTGCTTTGAGTTGTGGCCGGAATTGGTTCGGTCGTCCTCCGCTCCCACTTGGCTGACGATTCGGACACTGGTTCGAGTAGTGTCCAACTTTTCCGCAGGTGTAACAGGCATTCTGTCCCATTTTACACTCTCCCAAATGGAGTTTATTGCACTTCGGGCAAGGCGGTAATCCTCGCGGTCCTTGAAAAACTGCTGCTGGGGCAGCTGGGCCAACATAAGGTCGTTTATCTCTGTTCTGAAATTGTGGTGGCACATTCTGACTCTGCCACGGCTTCTTGGGACCTTGATTTCGGTCGTCCCATTTTCTCTTGCCCTTTTGGCTTTGTCCAGAAAAAGGATGATTTCCCGATTGAACATTCGGGTTTGATTGTGGAATCGAGCCTTGACTCGGTCTCTCTGGCTGCATTGCCAGTTCCATGTCTAGCGCTCGGTTTAAAGCCTCAGCGTAGGTTAGCGCACTCTGACTCGCTAAAACGACTCGTATCTCTTGCTTTAATCCGGAGCAAAACAGTTCTGACATCTTTTCATCTGTATCTACTCGATATGGAGCATATCGGGCCAAATCGCAAAATTGTCGGTCATACCCAGCTACCGTCTTACTCCCTTGCTTCAAATTTACAAACTCCATCTCTTTCTTCTTTCGATAGCTTCGGGGTATGTATTTCTCACAAAGAGCTTCTTTGAACTGCTCCCAGGTAAGAGCTGCTATCTGCTCCTCGTTCATCGTCTTCTGCTTCGCTTCCCACCAGAAATCTGCGGATCCCTTAAGTTGATACGACATACACATGAGTCGCTCAGCGTCATTACATCGAAGGAATCTAAAAATTCTCTCCATACTTCGAATCCACTCCTCGGTTTCAGCGGGATCTCCTGATCCATTGAATGTTGGTGGGTTTTGTCGCAGAAAAAGTTCCTCTACCCTCCTTTCTTGTTGTGGGGGAGGTGGTAGCGTGGGATCTCTCTGCTCCTCTTCCTCCTCTTCTTCTCGATCTATGTTCCTTCTGTTCCCCCTTCTTCTCGGAGGCATACTATAAAGGAAAAAAAAGAAACATATAACTATCGGCTTCGAAACTAGCCGTCCGTCATAAAAAAAACAAACAAACGATTTCTCTTTTTCTCACTTCGCTTCTATATCTCTTTTGAAAAACTCAAAACTCTCAAAAATTTTCGTCTACTCAATTTCTCGTCTATCATCGATCATTATTCTCATCAACCTCTATTTCTCGTTTATCACTATGCATCAGCATCATCATCATTCTCAAAACTCTGATAAGGAAGGTAAAACTCACTAATCATCAACATCTCAGTATATATTTATAGGGAAAATTGCCTCTTCCTCGAGGGCTTTTACAAAAGTAGGATCCTATATACAACGGTCCTAATACTAAAATGATGCTCTAGCTATACAAGCATCATAGGTACTAAGCACCTATAGATATATGCTATCTACATATACACACTATACTATGCCTCTCTACATATATATATATCAACTATGCATCTATACATATATGCGCGTCTACTAAATATACGATCACCAGTCGTCATCTCCTGCAATCCTGCTCGTCGCCTCGTCATCATCCATGTCCTCACTCGGCTCCGTCTCCTCGTCCTGCTCTGCCTCCTGACTCCCGTACTCGTCAATCAGTCGATAGACGCTGTCATCACTCGGCTCATCCTCAACGTCCGTGTCCATCATCGGTCCAAAAACCGGCACCTCGGGAACAGGTACCCATGTCTCAACTCCGTCGGCTGTAGTGTGACGCTGCAACGGCTGAGTCCGTCCGTATCCGACCGTCATCTCTGGAGTCTCCTCATCCGGGGTCCTCCTCATCACTGTCAAGGAGTATGGGCCGAGAACTTCCCTCCTGGGTGTCTCGGGACGGTGGGTATAAAATCGAATGCATATATGTCTGAAAGGCCAAAGTGCCAAGCTCAGGTAGCGGGGCAACCCTCGGATATGGATCGAAGGGGACATACTGTATCTCAGGCTCGGTGGAAACAATCGGCTGTGCCGACTCAACCGGTGGCAGTGGCGAAGATGCCGTCGCCGGTGTCCAATCCCAAGGCGGTAACTCGGCACTGGAAAAAGGAATGAGTGATAGAAACGCAAACGGGTCATGCTCTACCACTGGAGAATACGTCTCAAAGGTAGTCGGCTCGGAAACAACAGGCTCAGATAGAACTGGCATCGGATCAACTGGAGGTGGAGGTGCAATCGGAAACTGCTCCTCGGGAAGTGGGGGCACAACAAGTAGCTCCCTTCCCTGGGCTGGTCCCTCTAACTGTCCATACGGCGGTGGAGGTGGCTCGTCAAAAGCAAAATAGCGGTGGCTCAACGTCGCGATGAAACCACGGAAATCGGCGCTCACTAACCGCCCAAACTCAGTCCTCCTGATATACTGCGGCACCAGCGAAGCCGCCCAGTCTTGCCATCCGAGTGGCAGCTGTGGAATCAGGTGAGTAATAGCCTCAGCCTCATCTATCCCATGGGCACTAGCCTCCAACCAGCGTCGGTGGTAGTACGCTAGAAACTCCCCAAGAGTATCGCCCTCGCGCAGTCCAGTAGTCCTGAACCATCGGCGCATCGCCTCGCTGTATCGTCTCTGTATCGATGCCTCCTCTTCACTCTGCATCCTGTAAAATATCACGTTCATTAGAAAATGGATACGAAACTTACTTGGTACATCTCAATCAACAACATACTCGTCCTCGTTTGATAAGGTGGGGCATCGGCTATACTAGCCTCAACATTTCTCCTCATATTCCACATCAACTGCCTCATATCAGATTCCGTCCTCTCAAACAATTCCGTCATCAAAACAATTCATAACTCATTAGTGAAACAAACTCAACTTTCAATCAAGAAAGCGACAAGAAACAACATCAACTTCTTACCTCGTTTAAGCCGGAGGAGATGGGGTGCTGGGGTTTCGTTTCAAACTAACTTTCTCAAATTAGTCTAAGAATTCAAATTAGACTAGTACTCAATTTTAAAAGAGTAGAAGCAATCAAGGGTTCAACTTAGTCAAGCAATAGACTCAGAGCAGATGACCTGCTCTGATACCACCCTGTCGCAGCCCGAAAACCCGACACTAGTAATAGTGGGGTACGAGTATCGATACGACTATTTTTAAAGAATAAAAGATAAGAAGAACTAGGTGAACGTCATGCGGAAGCTCACGTAAAAGCATGCTAAGGAAAAACTTCATAAAATTAGCCCAAGGGTAAAATCGTCAACATTGTCATAACTTTTTAATTATTAGGAATTTCACGAACAAAAACAAAACGCGTATAGTTCATTTTTCATAAGGAAGCATAATTTGCAGAGTATCGCAGCAAAAGGCGAACCGATTATATGTATGAAGACACATAACCGTGAGTGTATTGCTTGATCTCAAAAGAAACTAAGTAATTCAAACATCAAGACTCTATTATCATAGAGGCAAAATAGTAATTTAATTCACATCATTTGAAACTCTCCCCCCATCAGCACCAGTCCAATCTCACTCCCAGCTTAGCCTGCACATTTAGAAATACATGCAGGGCGTGAGTACATAATACTCAGTGGGCAAATGCCGAAAAACAAGAAAGGTGCTCTTAGAGCTATAGGTTTGAAGCTTGCCACATCTCAGCAACACACAGAAATAAATTAGCATTAAAAGAATCTGTGCATGCAGTTTTCATAATCAACATCATAAATAAGTGCCTGCAGACAAAGTATACGTCATGTATGTACCGCATCTACAACTCATCATCATAATTAAGGTACTGAGAAGTAGGCCTCCCTCTCAAGTACCGTGACCGGCCGATTCGCTCAACGGCTCACAGTCACCTCTGTGCACAAAATCCCGCTTGTGGCAGGACCGAATTCGTCTCATCAGTAGAGGGTAACACACAAGCTCAACATCAAAAATTGGCAAGTCAAACAGTTCTCAAATATCATTTATCTCAAAACATTTGATAAGCTCATAACATGATAACATCATTTTAGAAAGCTCATATGATAAACATATACTCAAAATATTGCCCACCTGAAGTCCTTCGCTTATTCTGGAAAGAAATCAGGCAACTTACTGCTTCGTCTCGCTCGGGCCTTCATATGTCATCATCACATCGTCATCGTCATCGAAGGTTCATGTGATAAAACAAACCTTAGTCAGAAACTCAAATTCTAAATCCAATCTCTTCTTTACTCTAACTTCTCACTCAACGTCTATTTACCCGTTAAAACTCAATCCCTAGGTATACTTGGCTTCTAAGGATTCACACGTCCAATTTTCGACTTAACTCTCAACTCGACTCAAACTCATAGCAAACAAGCACATAAACAAGTATAAACACTTAGGCATATTAAAAACACACATAGACAAGTCGAAAACAAGCTTTACTCTGCACTGACTCAACTTTAAAACCTCACCAGACTCTGTACAGACCTCTCCTGGGGTCGTAACTCATACCAAAAGAAACCTCTTCGAGTCTAGTTTCATTTAAAAAAAAGTAGGATCAAAAACTCCAAGTATTTTAGGAGATATGACTGTTTTACTACAGTCTACCATATTCGGCAGTTTTTAGCAACCGAAAAGTTTGATTTTTGAAAAATAGTAAACGTTGTCAAAACGGTCTGAAATTTTGTGGGTACTTAGCTAGGACACTCAGGTCTCAACCATAAAAATTTGGGTTCCAGAATGCTAAGGAAAGCTACTGGAAACGATGACTCTATTGGCTACTCACCGAACAATTCGGCAGAACGTAGCAGTTTTAGTTTTACATTTTATAAAAATAGCAAACGAAGTCCAAATGACTTGAAATTTTACCGTTGTGCTCAAGACTCTCAAATATACCTACCATAAAAGTTTCAGGGCGTTTGGGTATCAAGAACCCCTCGAAAACAGTAGGTCAGTGTGTCGTGAAAAACGACTCCGAAACATACACACTAGCAAACATGCTCAACTCAACATTTATACAAAGCAAACACATCAAAACTCATTTTAAGCACTTACAGCACTTAAAAACATTCAAATACATCAAAATACTCGTAATACTCAATCTCGACTCTTTTCTTTCATCATCCACTCAAATCTCATAGAAAACACTTCAACGAACATATCTAGCAAATTCCTTTTCAATTTCATGCTCGAAATTTCTCAAATACTCAAATATGATCATTTACATCATATAACTCATTATTCTCATATTTACTCTCTTTTTATCATAAAAACTATATTTATTACATTTTTATGAAAATCCATGTATCAACATAAAACTCTTAGCAAAACATGGATATAATTCTCATAATGATCATAGAGCAAATTGAACCTTATTTTATCAAGCATCAAACTCACATCATACAAAAACTCAAAACTCATACAAACTAAACTTAGTCAAAATTTTATTTAGCCTACAATAGACTTAATCAAAAATACAAAGACACTACTATCATGCTTAAAAACATATATCTCAAGCAAAATCACTTAAATAACACATAGACTAAAAAGTCCTAATTTTTACTAAACTAACTCTTTGAAATTTTTACAAACACATACAAATCTTTAATCTACTCATAGATCTTTCATTTTTAACCAATTAATCTCACATCAAAACCATCAATTCACCAATAAGGGCATATATACACATATCCCTAATTTTAGTAAACTAACCCACATCAAAAACTCCAATTGACATCATATACTTAAATTAATCCATCAATCATCATCATCTACACCTCATAGACTCATTTATATCATCAATTCATCATTTAACTCATTAACTCAAAAGTTACCATTTTTGGGTAAACTAACTTCCATCAAAGTTTCACATCTCATGACACATATTTCACAACATATATCAAACATCAATACACATCACATAATCTCTCATTTTTCACCCCCAAACAAGAAAAGAAAAAGAAAAATTTTGAAAGGGGTGAAGACCCACTTTTTCGAAAATTTGGAAAAGAAAAGGGAGGGGTGATTTTCTTGCTCATCTTTCAAGAATACACTCACATAACATCTTTCAAACAAGATTTTAGGGAAGACATGGTTACTTACCCAAGTTCTTACCAAAGTTTACACTTTCTCACTCTAAATTTTGAGGCTCTTCTTCAAGGAATCTCTTGATCAAATGAGGATAGATAGTGTTTATGGAAAGTTTTAGAGTGATGTGAGGTGTTTGGTAGTATTATTGGAAGCTTCGAAGGTTTGCTCTAATGGTGGAAAATGGTGGAAGTGTGAGGTGAAGAAGATGAGTGTATGTGTGTGTTGGGCGAAAATTGTAGTGAGGGAGAGAGAGATGGCCGAAAATTTTAGTGAGGGAGAGAGAGATTTGGCTTTGCAAGATTGAATTTGATCTTGTGATCTTTAAAGGAGATTTGCAAATCTTATGAAATATTTGCTAATTAATGGATGATCCTTCTCTCTCTAATCTCTCTCTAATCTCTACACTCTCTCATCTCATACTCTCAATCTCTACTCTCTCAATTCCATACTTAGCAAAATTGAGACATATAACATATGGTATGGGAGATTAAAATAAAGTGTGAGAAGGGTGATTAAATAAAAATCACAAAACTATGGTAAAGTCACTCATTAATAAAATACCATAGTATAATTATTCATGTGACCAAAATAATGATCATAGCACTATTATTAGTGCACTCACTCAATTATAATATTCCTCTTCGTAGGAAAAATAATTTAAAAATATTATGCCCGGAAAAAGTTTCATAAACCGGCATCATTCGATTTCTCGATAAAAATAACCCATACTTGCTTTGGAAACTCAATCAAAATTCCAAATGCTAAGGTCTCGAATAGAAATCATAATAACTCGGTCACAGTGACACACATCACGAAAATCACATAATCAATCAGTCACGTAATTTCACATAATGTCACATCAAAGCAGTCGGCAAAGCAAACAAACTAGACATCTCTCGGACCGACTCTTTTCATCAAGGTTCTCACTCTTTCTTCCTCGACTCTAGGTCAGACTCATTATACCTATTCTCTTTAATAGGTCAATCAAACTCTGATAACTCAGTATCTGGTAAATCTATTCCCGGTAATCGGAAATAAAATTAAAATCTCAGCTCAATTCAATTAGCATCTCTATCTCAGCTCATTTCTCGAATCTCATCATTCTAACTCTATCCTTGGTTTAGTCCCTCGTATCTCTATTTAAAAGACAATCTGTCTTATCTAATCATAAAAAAAAAGTCTCGCGTCTCAACATCTTAGTTCTCTCAATAGTGTTAAGACACTATCTCACATCATAGGAAAAAGTACGGGGTGTTACAGCAGTTGATCAAACAGATCATCGATCCGGGGTAACGGATACTCATTCTTTATCGTCATTTTATTCAATTCTCGATACTCGATACACAACCTCAAGCTGCTATCCTTCTCTCTAACAAACGAATTTGGTGCTTCCCACGGGGGAAACACTAAGTCGATTGAAACTCATATCGAGATGTTCTTGTAGTTGCAGCTTCAACTCTTGCAACTCGGTGGGGGCCATTCTGTATGGCTCTTTCGACGTCGGTGACACGCCAGGCTCCAATTAAATCATAACCCAAACTGTCGGTCTGGGGGTAATCTCGGTAAAGTCTTAGGGAAAACATCTTTATACTCTCGCACGACGGCCATCATCAGCGTTTTATTTTTTTATTTTTGGATTCGTCTCTCTCTCTGGCTCAGATATACGACATACGCGGTTGTATCATTTCTCCGCAAGGACTTTCTTGCTCGCAGTGCCGAGATGATCAACGTCTTCTTCCATCTTTTATCAATACCCATAACCGAGGTAGGCTCTTGGCCGAGAAATTGAAACGTTATTCGTCTCTCCTTGTCTTGTATCGTCACATGGTTTTCCTCTAACCAGTACATTCTAAAAGTTATATCCAAGTGCCATATAAGCATCAATCTCAGGTTTCTCGCCTCGAGCTTAATCGATCTCACTCGAATTCTGAGTCAGGGCACACGGATGAAACCGTAGTGGTTTAGCCTATGAGTGTGATTACTCTTTAGAGGTTGTGGAACAGGCTCTTCATTCGATGTCGAACAAAATACTATGGGTACATCCTCAATTCGTCTATTTCTGACAAAATTCTTCTATTCTTGTCTGGTACTTTTTTTTTATTCACGCGCGAACAATCTCTGGAGATGAGGTCGATTCGCCTACGGGGCCGGTGGTCGCCCTCTTGATTGACGTGGTCGAAAGGCTGGCTGTTGCCGATGTGGTGGAAGTAGCGCTAGGATTCCCTCCATTGCTTTTGAGTTGCGGCCGAACTGACTCGGCTGTCCTCCGCTTCCACTTTGCTGCCGATTCGGACACTAGTTGAGTAGTGCTCGACCCTTCCGCAGGAGTAACCGATATTCTGTCTCATTTTGCATTATCTCAAATGTAATTTATTGCCCTTCGACAAGGCAACATCCCTCGCGGTTCTTGAAGATCTACTGCTTCTGGGGCAGTTGGGCCATCATGAGGCCGTTTGTCTCAATTTAATATCGCGGTGGCGCATTCTCACTCTGCCACGGCTTTTTAGGATCTTAACTTCAGTCATCCCGTCTTCTCTTTCCTTCTTAAATCGCGTTCTCTGGCTACATTGCCAAATCTATACCAAATGCTCTATTCAATGCATCAGTACTCATAACCTCCCTTTGACTCATTACATCGTCTCGTACCTCTTATCTCAAATCTAATCGAAACAAGTCTGACATCTTCTCGTTTATGTCTTCTCGATATGTGGCATACCGAACCAAGTCATGAAACTGACGTTCGTATTCAGCTTACGGTTTTATTGCTTTATCTCACATGATCAACTCTACTTCTTTCTTCCATCAGTTTCTCTTTCTCAGCAAAGTCTAAGGGGACATACATCAACCTTAGAACTAATCCTCATAGCTCACACATCATAAGACTCTTACTCAATCATCACACTATTTTCTCAACTCTCATAACTCAATGTCAAAGACATATTTCATGTCTATCATCGTAACATCAGCTCAAAACTCTACTCAAGCATAGAGACTCTCTGGTCATCATCGTATAGGTATGTAAGAAAATTTTCTCTTTCGAGAACTTGTACCCTAAGCCGGGCATAACGGAAATAAAACATTCCGTAATACTTCGTTGTTGTTACTCCCATACTAGTCGTCATCTCAGTCTGCTATCGTGAAAAGCGTCATCTGTTCTAATCTGTCATCTCGATCTCCTTGAATCTGCTATTGCCTATTCTGGCTTAGCATCACTTCTTCTCATCCTCGAAATGATTAGCTTTCTACGTACTTGGCTAATATAAGAAAATCCATAATCTAATAATTGTGCTCGTCCCGTAATAACATTCTACGACTACTCCCATAAATCGTGTTTTCTTCCAAACACTCTTCTTATTATGCCATCCTAGTTACCTAGACATTCCTAACTCTTGTCGGATGTGGTAGGGACTAGGATGTGATGAATAAAAATGTCTGATTTTGAACAAGACGAGCTCAAGTAATGGAATGATTCCATAATAGCCAGTGCTATCTCAAGGATAATGAAGAAGTTATAATCAAAGGAAGATCAAGTACTAGAACAGAAACTCAGATGAAAACTGAGATATGATATGATGGGGGTAAACCAATACTGGAAGTAGAAGCAATCCACTAAGTGGAAAATGAATAAATTGTCCACTGTTAAAACAAGGGGTAAAGATTTCCAACACAAACGGTTTAGGCTCGAACACAGTGGATCTGCTCAATAGCAAATAGTTCATCTCATGTAGGAGTTCATTTGGATGCAGAAAAATCTCAAAACGACCAAGCGGGATAGGGACTCAATGAGTCTACTCTCATGATTACTCTAGCGATAGTAAACGCGGTCCCAGTTAAAGTACCTCTATCACGAAGTACAATTGGTCCACAGTATCTATGCATCCCATGAGGTCTCCATAATACGTTCGCCCTAGTAGGGTCGTGTCTATAAATCGTGATGAAAACTCTAACTCTTATCGCATTATCTCAACTATCTCTCTCTCGACTTCTCTTCTTCGTCTTCTTCTCGGTTTATGTCCCTTCCGTTCCTTCTTCTTTTCGGAGGTAAACCATAGAGGGAAAACAATTATAAAACTATCAACTTCGAAACTAGCAGTTCGTCAAAACAAAATACAATCCTCTTTTTCTCACATCGCTTCTAAAGCTCATAAGTGATCTCAAAATTCTCAGCATTCTCGTCCACTCTAGTTCTCGTTTATCAACATTTGAAATTATCATCAGTCTCTATTTCTCATCTATCATCAAGCATCTACATCATCATCATTCTCAAAGCTCTGCTAAAGAAAGTGAAACTCACTAATCATCAACCTCTCTGTATATATATATATATATATATATATATATATATATATATATATAAGGGAAACTGCCCCTCTCTCTCGAGGTCTTTTATGAAAGTAAGGTCTTATGTACCAAAGTCTCTAACTCCAAAATGATGCTCTAACTATGCAAGCATCATAGGGACTAAACGTCATATATGTTCTATACTATGCTTCTAGCTATGTACATTAGCTAAGCATCACTATAGATATATCTATACATCTCTAGATAGTCTCAGTCGTCATCTATCACTCTCCCATCTCATCTTCGTCATCGCCATCATCTGATATCCTACTCCCAGCATCGTCAGTCGGTGCATCCTCACTCAGCTTCGTCTCTTTCTCCTCATACTCGTCTATGATCCGATACACATTATCATCGCTCGGCTCATCCTCGACATTCGTGTCATAAGTTCACCCAAGGTGTCATCCTCGTCCGGGATATACTCCCTGAACCATCACTGCATCGCTATCTAAATATAACTGGCATCTCATCCTCATTTGGTATGGTGGGGCATTGGCCACACTAGCCTCAACATCTCTCCTCATCTTCTTCATCAACTTCCTCACATCAGAATTCATCATCTCAAACGATTTCGTCATCAAAACAATACATCACTCATTAGTGCATCAAACTCAGTTCTCATCAGAAAAGCAATAAGAAACAACATCAACTTCTTACCTCATTAAGCCGGAGGAGATGGGGTGCTGGGGTTTCATTTCAAAAAGGACTCTCTCTCAAACTAGTCTAAGAACTCAAATTAGACTAGTACTCAATCAAGCAATTAACTCAGAGCAGACGACCTGCTCTGATACCACTCTGTCGCAGCCCGAAATCCCAACGCTAGTAATAGCGGGGTACGAGTATCGATACGACTAAAATAAATGAATAAAGAACCATAAGACTTAAATTGAACATCGGCGCGGAAGCTCGCATCAAAAATATACCAAGGCAAAGTATAATAATCTGGCTCAAAGGTATATATATCAACATCAGTGTAACTTCTTGAATATCAGGAATTTCACGAAGAAAAGCAAAGTAGGTATCCCTTATTTTCCATAAGGAAGCCTAACATCAAGAGTAACACAGCAAAAGGTGTAACAATTATATGTATGAAGACATATAATCGCGAGTATATTGCTTGATTAGAAAGAAATAATACATCATCTATCTAAAGTTTTATCAATATCAGAGGGAAAACAAGGTTCATCATCCTTAAGACTCTAACATCAAAGGAAAACAGCAAGGAACTTCATCATCGAAACCATCCCCACCAGCACCAGTCCAATCTCGCTCCAAAGCTTAACCTGCACATTTAGAAATATCTGCAGGGCGTGAGTAATAATACTCAGTGGGCAAACGCCGGAAAAACATCAAAGGCGCTCTTAGAGCTATATGTTTGAAAACTTGCCATCTCTTCAGCAATGCACAGAAATAAGCTTAGCATCAAGAATCTGTGCATGCAGTTTTAAACATCATCACATCATAAAGAAATGACTGCAGTAAAAAAATATTCATCATGTATGTACCACGTCTACAACATCATCATTATTATCGATACTGAGAAGTAGGCCTCCCTCTCAAGTACCGTGACTGGCCGACCCGAAGATGGCTCACAGTCACATCTGTGCACAAAATCCCGCTTGTGGCAGGACCGAATTCGTCTCATCAGTAGAGGGTAACATACAAACTTATCATCAAAATTTTGGCAAGTCAAACAGTTCATAAACATCATTTATCTCAAAACATCAAAACATCTTATAATCTCATCATCATTTAAACAGTTTAGAAAAGCTCTTAAACTGAATACTCAAAATAATGCCCACCTGGAGTCCTTCGCTTAAGCTCGGATAGGAACAGGTGACTTACTTCTTCGTCTCGCTCGGGTCTTCATGAGTCATCAACATCATCACGAAAGTTCATGTGATAAAACAAACCTCAGTTAGATCTCAATACTAAAATCCAATCTCGTTTCATCGATAACTTCTCACTCAACGTCTGTTTACCCAGTAAAACTAAATCCCTAGGTATACTCAACTTCTAAGGATTCACACGTCTTATTCTCGATTTAACTCTCAACTCGGACCATACTCAGCAAACAAGCACATAGGCATGTAGAACACATAAGCATACAACTTCACATAACAAATCACAACCAACAAACATAAGTCTGACTCGGAGACCAGAGCAGAGAAATGCTCGGTGGTCAGGGTGGAAGAACTCAGCAGAGCAGAGCAGACTAGCTTGGCAGAGCAGAGAAGAAATATTCGCCAAAGCAGAGGAATGCTCGCCAGAGAAATCATCAGTCAGATGAATGACTTCGTCAGAGGAATCGATCATCAGAGGAATCTAACATCAGAGGAGTCAAACATCAGAGGAATCGATCGTCAGAGGAATCGATATCAGAGGAATCGATCGTCAGAGGAATCGATCGTCAGAGGAATCACGAACTCTCTGTTATGCCAGAGGAATGGCGAACTCTCTGTCGCCAGAGGAATGGCGAACTCTCTGTCTCCAGAGGAATGGCGAACTCTTGGGTCAAGGCAGAGAAATGAACTTGCTGGCAGGGCAGCGGAGAAAAGAACTCGCTGGCATAACCAGGGAAAATGAATTCTCTGGCATGCCAGCGGGAAACGACTTCTCTGGCATGCCAGCGGGGAAACGACTTGGCAGAGCAGAACGAGACTCAAGGCAGAACAAAGCGAACAAGAGTAACTCTAAACTTCATCGACTTTTCATACCCAGAAATCATCAGACATCACGTTAATCCTTTCATCTATTCATGCTCATCGTCAAAACATCATTCAAGACATAACTTACAGATTTTCCCTATTTCTTATATCAAACCAAATTTTGTAAAAACTCATGCTCAAGACTCAGTTTTGAAAAACATGATTGGGCGTATTTATACGCATTTATTTGGGGGATTTTTCTATGTTTTCTGTGTTTAATTTATATTAAATATCATCTTTAGGATATGATTATGATCTTATATGTATTTTGATGGTATTTGATAGATTATGGAGAAAAGGCTTGATTTTTAGAAGAATTATGAAGCCGAAGAATAAAAGCTGTGTTCGAAGTGGCGAGAATAAAGAAGAATTTGGGCTGGAGCATTAAAAATGGAGCAGATATTTACTTAGTGGGCTAAACTCTATTAGTCCCTAAATTTGGGCCTGTGCGCCAATTTCAACATTATTAGATTAGGTATTAAAACCTATGCATGCCCCACTTTTTGTTTTCTTCCGAATTAGTTTAGGTGTTTAGTTAGTTAATTAGCTAGTGGTCCCATGCGCCACTTTCAGTTGTTTTATTTAGACTAGTTTGTTTTTGTGGACTATACGTTACTTTTTTTAGTTGCCTATTTAGACTAGGTTAGTGGGTTTTGATTTTTCCTTAGTTATATATATATTAGCTAGAGATCAATTTGGAACCAGACTTTGTTTTTGGAGATATATCACAATTCAGACGCCAACTTTGGAGAGCAGCGACTGGATGCTTGGAGTTCTTCAATCAAGTTTTTATTTCTTCTATCTTGTTTCGTAATTTATTCTTTTATTTTGTTTGTGTTATTTAATTATGAGTTCTAGCTAAATTCGTTTATTCAGGCATTGATTAGGGAAGCACTAGCGAAATTATTCTGTGAGATCTAATTGTTCTTATACTTTATTTTTATGCTTGCATCTGCGATTCTCCATGTTTAATGATATTAATTGTTTTGATCCATTAGATAGTTGCAAATATTTATCGGGTTAGAATTAATTATATAGCCAATTGAACCGGCCATCCGTAATTGTGGTTTAGGTTTGATTAGTGGTAAATTGACACATCAGGGTCAAGGGAAAAGCAGTCTTAATTTAATAATCATGCGTCAGAGTTTATTGGTTTTGAATCGGGTTTTTCTAGATATTAATGCTATCGGCTCATTAAACCTATAGAGCGTCTCTTACGGTTGTCAGTCGATTAGGGTAGTAATTAGTGAAGCGTCTTCCTGGTTACCGAATAATTAAGGAGAAATAAGATCACGTCAGAAGCGTCTTCGGTGATTATAACTGGTTTGTTTGCATGATTTAAAGTTATTTTTGCATCGATGATCGGAATAATTAAGCTAGGGTGGACTTAATTGATTGATGGAATTCTTTTATTAATTGTTGGAATTTTTATTCATCTTTTATCTATTGGAAAAATTGATTTGTTTGGGTTTTATTTATTTAATTTTAAGTTTAGTATTTTCTATATTTTCTTCTCAAAATTTCGTGGGTTACTTGCAGGCTTTAATTAGAGAAATTCTCGCCAATCCCTTGGGAGACGATTTTGCTTACTGCTGTCTGCGCAGTGTGGGCATACCGGCTGACTGCCGGATATTTTTGGTGTAAAACGACGCACCAAAACACCTCTTAATCACTTCAAATCATCACGTATAACATACATCTCATCACATATAACACATTTCTCACCCCATTTTTAGAAAAGAATCAGAAAGATTTTTAAAGGGCATGAACCCTAATTTTCGAAAATGACGAAAAAAGTGAAGGGGGAGTTTCTCATGCTTCAGTCATCCTTCTAAACACATATATCACATAAAAAGTCTAGATCTAAAAGATTAAGACACTTACTCAAGCAGTTTCGAGAAAAGGAAATTTTCTCTCTATTCTTCGAGCATCAAACTCCACTAATTTCTTGAATCAAGAGTAGAAAGTGTTTTGGGGCTAGATTTAGTGGAGTATTTCATCGTAGATACGTCTTTAGAAGCTTGAGCTTAGTCTCCAATGGAGGAGAGAAGGAATGGCGTAAGGGAGAGAGAAGAAGGTGAAGAGCCGAAAATGATGAGAATGACGGAAAGAGAGAGAAGCTCTTCGGTTTTAGCAAGATTCTTATTCCTTAAGATAAGAAGCATTAAATGCTCAATAGTTCTTTGTCTCCTCCCTTAGCAGCAAGCCTAAATCGGCTAATTACCCACATGTGAGAAGGGATTAAAATAATGGGTGTGAGTGTAGGAATGTGTGGTGGAAAATAAATCATGTACGCTAATTTTTGAGAATCAGACTGACTCAAAATAATATTAGTGCGCACATATCAGGTAAATCACATAACGTCAATTAAATAACTCACACCGTTATCACATTAAAACGGATCATCACTCATCATCACTCTAACTTGATCCTCTTTATAGTGATTCACAATCACTACCTCGACTCTATCTCTCGTCTTTCATCTCAACATCAAAATCAATTTACCATCTCCATCTCAACTCGCACATCACTCTCAATTCTATCAACATCTCTAACTCAACTCGTTTCTCAAATCTCATCATTCTAACTCCATCATGAGTTTTGTCCACTCATAACTCATAATCTTCACATCTCGACATCTCAGTATTCTCAATAGTGTTAGAACACTATCTCCTAATCATAAGAAGAAGTACGGGGTGTTACAGCACGAGATTCGCAGTTTTCTAGGATTAGCAGGATATTATCGACGTTTTATTGAGGGCTTTTCGAAAATCGCTAAGCCATTGACGCACCTGCTAAAGAAAGAAGTCAAGTTCGTTTGGCCGAACGATTGTGAACGAAGTTTTCAAGAGCTAAAGAAGAGACTTAGTATGCAATTTACATTGATGCAGCGAAGAATGGTCTAGGTTGTGTGATGATGCAAGAGGGAAAAGATATAGCGTATGCTTCGCGACATTTGAGACCGCATGAGATAAATTATCCAACGCATGATTTAGAATTAGCAGCCGTAGTGCATGCTTTGAAGATCTGGAGACACCATCTCTACGAAGTACAATGTGAGATATACACCGATCATAAAAGTCTCAAATTTTTCTTTGAGCAACAAAGAAGACGATTAGAGTTAGTGAAGGATTACGATTGTGAAATGAATTATCACCCTGGAGAGGCTAACGTTGTCGCTGACGCGTTAAGCAGAGAGAATCAGGGAGAGTTAGGATTTCTCCTTACTCAAGAAGTGAACCTAATCAAGAAATTCGAGAGATGAATTTGGAGGTAGTAGTACCCCCACAAACGACAGAAATAGTAATTTCTGCACTGAGCATTACACCTGACTTACGATCGAGAATAGTCACAGCTCAGAGAGAGGATGAGAAGATGGAAAGATTGCGAATGAAGATTCAAACCGAGAGAGTAGAGAGTTAGTATTTTGTTTTAAGAAAGAGGTTGTGTGTGCATGATAAAGAAGAGTTGAAGAATGAAATCACGAGCGAAGCTCATGACACCCCTTACATCGCAAATGCGGAAAGTATGAATGTGTGCCAAGACTGAAACGACACTTTGATAAGAGAATAAGAAGCGAGAGATGGCATCTTTCGTAGAAAGATGTTTGACGTGTTAAAACGTGAAAGAGCCATTTCGGCAACCTTATACAAATTACACCTGTTAGAGACTTCCACAATAGAAGTGAGACCACATGCTATGAATTATGGCATCGATTAGCAAAATCGAGAGAAGGAAATCCGACAGTTGAGTAATCATTGATAGATTCTTTTGACGTTAGAAACGATGTTTATGTAAGTTTTCCCTATCTCGGGGAGCGTGTTATTTTCGAGTTAAAGAAAGACTCAAACCGAGATATATAGGACCTTATGATGTATTAGAAGAAGTAGGTCAAGTAGCCTATAAATTAGCGTTGCCTCCGAGCTTCGCGAACGTCCAGGACGTTTTCCATGTTTCTCAACTAAGAAAGTATGTGTTTGATCCAAAACACGTCATCCATCAAGAAGAAGTGTCCCTGGTACCAGTTTTGAGCAACGAAGAGAGAGACCTGATGCTCTACTGGATCGGAAGATCCAACAATTGAGGAACAAGTCGATTCCTTTGGTGAAAATCCAATGGAGACATCACGGTCAAAAAGAGAGTCAACATGGGAACTTGAAGAGAAGATGAAAGAGAAGTACCCAGAGCTTTTTCCCGAAGGTGAATAACTCAAATTTCGGGACGAAATTTCTTTTAAGGGGGGTAGGATGTAACACCCCGTACTTTTCCTTATGTTGGGAGATAGTGTTTTAACACTATTGAGAATACTGAGATGTCGAGATGCGAGATTATTTTTCTTTTATGACCAGATAAGACAGATTTTCTATTAAATAGAGTTATGAGTGGACAAACCAATGATGGAGTGATGAGATTTGAGAAACGAGTCGAGTTAGAGATGCTGATTGAATTGAGTTGAGATTTTATTTTTACTTCCGACTACCGGGAATAGAATTACCGGATACCGAGTTATCAGAGATTGACTGTCCTATTAAGAAAATAGGAATAATGAGTTTGACATAGAGTCGAGGAAGAGAGAGAGAGAACCCTTGATGATATAACACCCCGTATTTTGGTTACCTTGAAATAGCATCGAAATACTATCACTACTAGAAAAACGCTCATAGATAACGGATTTATCGGTTATCTATGAGCAAAAAAACCGTTGTGTATAGTGGTGTTATCTATTCTATACGTCATACACAACGGTTTCAAAACCGTTATGTATAGTAGCATAGATAACGGTACGATGCGTCATACACAACAGTACGCATCCATTATCTATAAAGGTTATACATAACGGTTTTTCACCGTTATGTATTAAGATTTTTCCGTTATGTATTAATTTTTTTTTTATTTTTTTATCATAGTTAACAGTTTTTTGCACTTTTTATAACGGTTTTAACCGTTATCTTTGATAGAATACATAACGGTTTTTCACCGTTATGTATTAAGATTTTTCCGTTATGTATTAATTTTTTTTTTTTTATCATAGTTAACAGTTTTTTGCACTTTTTATAACGGTTTTAACCGTTATCTTTGATAGAATACATAACGGTTTTTTGCACTTTTTATAACGATTTTTTGCACTTTTTATAACGATTTTTGCAGTTTTTATAACGATTTTAACCGTTATCTTTGATTAGAATACATAACGATTTTTTGCACCTTTTATAACAATTTTTTTAAACTTTTTATAATTGTAGTATATTGTTAAATTTTGCAATTTTTATAAAACGATAAAATGATAAAATCAACAATAACAATTTTATATATCATGCAAAATATTCATACATTACCATCCAAATGAACCAAGTATCAAGTATACATCATCATTGCTTATTCGATTCAAAATTGAAAGTACCAACTATCTTATAGCTAAAACAAAAATCTATCATACTATGTATTCTAGCACTAAGTCCTCAAGAACTAGTTGCTCTTTCCTGAAATCCTTCTTCCTCATGAAAGTAATCTGCAATAGAGATTTAGTGAAAAATGAAGAATGATCGCTACCTTCAGAATTATTAAAGTGACAAACTAAAAAAATAGGCACCAAGATAGGCAATCGTATGAGGTAGCTTAAAGTGCACCTGAGCCCTTCTTTTCTCTTCCATCTCTTCCTTGAGGGCTTCGTTACTGCACCTCAACCGAGCTTCTTCTTCGCGCCACCACGGAGGCGGAGGACCAGGTGGAGGTGGACTCCTTCTGGGAAAGGCGGACGAGAGAGCGGCAGATCGAGGCGCGACGAACTGGGGGAGAGCAGCATATGCCCATCTCAAGAGTTCATATCTAATATGCAGCTTTCAAAAACCACTTTCAAAACCATAATTTTATTTAAAATTCACCAGGAAGGAATCACAATAAGTATAACATTCTGGTATTTTGATAATTCAGAAATAAAACTAAGACATAACAGAAAGCAAACAAAACATAGGGCTAGAAACATTCTCTCCTGGTAAATTAACATTTTTCTCATGGGAACTACAAAATCCCAAACAGCTAAAAGGAGAAACATTATCCTTGCATATTAGGAGTAAAAAGGAAATGTAAAATATAGTAGGAGTAAAAAGGAAATGTAAAATATAGTAGAGAATCACAACCAAACATGGAAAATATAGTAGGAGTAAAAAGGAAATGTAAATGTGAAAATGAAACAGTAAGAAGCTGCATATTAACTCCACTATCCTTGCATCCTTGACATGCTCAATATATTCCCATGAACCACACTATATCACCAGAACAAATGGCTTAAGAGAAGAAAGTATAGGAGAGTAGGAGACAATCACACTCTTCATAAAATCACCCTGGTCAACAAGGCATTTCATAGATTCAGAACAACTTAATAAGACCATCAATTCAAACTGATCAAAAGACTGCCATTTTCTTACATTCTCCCTTCAATCTTTCACCTTCACGATTAAAAAAACTGTTTCCCTTTTATTAAAGTCATGGCAACATCAAAATTTAAATGCCTCATGTTATTCTTGGTTAACTGAGAAATATTTGCATAACCTTGTATTGAAACGAACAGTATCCCTTTAATTCAAGTCATACAAATCAAATTTAAATGCCTCAGATTAATATTGGTTAGTTCAGAAAAATTTGCATAAATCTCGAACACAGAAATATTAAGGTGGTTGATGCTAAAGTTTTAATAATTTACTTGCTGAATATCGTGCAGTTTAAGATAGCTCCTACTCATCCAGTATCGTGCATAATTCATATGGTTCTTGATAACAACAACAAAAACAACCAACAACAATAAGCATGTTCAGCACTCTAACAACCCAATACATTCATGACATAATAAAGGTCTGATGTAAATTGTAAAGAGAAGGCACACATCTTTCACACATTTCACTTAACATGGGTAACATTATCATGAGGCATCATTCAGCACTATCATTAGTCAAAATGGTTGAACCTGTTGAAGGATTACTCTAAAATCCATCACCAAATAAATTGAGATGAAAACAAAGTTCGTTAGCTACTGTTAAACAGCATAAACCAATGCATCCTAACTTAATTCTCAAGCAACATTATAAAACCACTCCATGCCATAACATATGCAATACCACCTAAAACAAATTCAGTTGTCCATGAGTTACCATATACAAACTCCAGATCTGCAAATTAGTCCGAAATTGAAATAAAGGCAGATTCTAAATCAAAGATATTATCCGATCGTTCGGTTTAGGAGAGAGCGAAAAGTTCTTCTATCATTTCCAGAATTAGCATATAAACCCAAAAAAAATCTAAATTGAACAGCTTAAACAAGCAACCGTGAACTTCATAAACTCATAAGAAACTGAATAAATATAAAAAGAAATTTGCAGATTGGATTGAAACCAAAAGACAAAGAAAAAGGAAGCAAACAGCAAACCTTGATTCTAAACTTGCTTTCGGGTACATCAGTGCAGTTAGGTCGCACTTGATAGTAAGAATCAGCTGGAGTTCTTACGTCCTTCCACATTTTTCCCAATTTACACAGAATGATCCTTTCCCTAAAAAACGGTGAAAGAATAAAGGCGGCTTCAGTCTCTTGTAATGATCTCAGATCTCCACACACCTAAAAATCAAACAAGCACAAATTGTAAAAATTCGGACAACAAAGTTCGAATCTCTTACCACAGTCATCCACACTCAACACACATTAGCAAATCGACATCTAAATCCCTGACCAAAAACAAATCAAATCCCTGACTAAATGCCTATCAGAGTTAATCAAACTAAATACTAAATGGTAGCCGTTTAATCAAGCTAAATGTATGGTTTAAGGCATTCAAGCAGTAGAGTTAATCAAAAAAGAAAGTCAATGATTACCAAGCATCTCAGGCAGGGGAAAGTTACAGCAGACATCAAAATTCAATAGAATCGTGGTAAACACAGAAACTTGATTTATATAACTCAAACCTGTAGAAACAAGTAAACCACATTTCAAACATCAGATTCTATCTTTTCAACCAAGCTTTGTGTGCTATCATAATTAATTACGCCAAACTTACATTCCCACTCCGGTGAATATAAACAGATACAACTTTCCAGTGAAGATCGCCTGCACCATCAACGTCTGAAATCAATTTCAAGATACTCTAATACATATGTATAGAGAGAGAGGGTTGATTTACCTTTGCGAGTTCGTTTGAGAAGCTCAGTGCCTCGAGCAAGCATCTCTTGATTGCAAGCAGCAAGGAAATTCTCTTCGGGCACGAGCTCATCGAAGTAGCTGCCGGAGTTGTTTCTGCTGGAGTTAGTGTTATTCCCATTGCCTAAACTCACCCGAAGAGAATTTTCTCGCAGTAGCATCTCTTGATTGCAAGCAGCACGAGCTCCTTGCGACGCAGCCACGCACTAAGGCAGGGCGGATGATCTGATGCGGGGGCGACGACCTAGGGTTTAAAACTTGGACGTGGGGGAGAGAGAGAGGCGACGGGAGAGGGGGAGATGTGACGGACAAAAGGAGGCGTCCGTGGATATTGACGGGGAGAGAAGGCGACGCAGAGAGGTCGGCGGAAGAGGGCGGCGTAGAGAGGTCGGCGGAAGAGGGCAGCGTGGATCGAGAAAAACTAGGGCTCGATCTGTGAGCAGAGGAAGGACTTTAGCGGTGTTGCGATCTCCGAGCAAGGGATATCCGGCGGCGTCAAGCTAGGGCGGCGACCGGCGATTTCAGACAGAGAAGCTAGGGCTCGACTTCTTCCCTTCAATTGCGCGCTTCCAGTGAGGGATTAGAGAGGGAAACCGAGACAAAGAGAAAAAGAGGGAAAGAACGGTCAAAATTAGTCACCAGATTTTACAGAAGCAGCGCCGGAGTTTCAGAGAAGGATACATCAGCGGCGGCGCCTCGGACCGCTGCTGTTCGTGGAAGAGAAAGGGATAGGGGGCCTCAGCGGCGAGGACGGCGGCGCGAACAGCTACACGGCGGCGAGGACGGTGGAGAATGGCTGCAAGGATGGGGGCTGGCGGCGACAGTGAAGCCCGGTTTGAAGGGAGTAAGGCGGTGGAAGAGAGAAAAGGAAGAGGAGAGAACGGTGGGAGAGAGAGAGAGAGGGGGGGTTGGCTAGGGTGTATTAGGAAATTAGGATTTTAATTTTTTATAATATTATTAAAATTAAAAATAAATATTATAAAATTAATACATAACAGTATCAAGGCGCTCATATATAACGGTTAAAACAACCGTTATAAAAAAATGCTCATAGATAACGGTCGGCTTAATGGTTTTATAATACCGTTATGTATGCAACTAATAGATAACGCAAAAACATAACGCATTTGTTCAAACCGTTATCTATGCATTTAGACAACACTACATAGATAACGGATTTTCGCAAAACCGTTATCTATTCCTAAAAGTGCGCTCATACATAACGGTTTTTGAATGTATATAAACTTTTGTAGTAGTGTATTGAGAACCTTGAGAGTTAAAGACTAGCTTACAAAAATCGAGAGGAAGTTATCGATGGATGGTAATATGAGTAAAATAGAGATGTTGATAGAATTGAGAATGATGTTAGAGTTGAGATAGAGATGTAAATTGATTTTTGAGTTGAGATGAAAGGCGAGAGATAGAGTCGAGGTAGTGATTGAGAGTCACTATAAAGAGGATTAAGCTAGAGTGACGATTCGATTAATGACGAGTGATGATCTGTTGTTAACGTGACAACTTTGTGAGCTATTTGATTGACGTTATGTGATTTACCTGATACGTGTGCACTTATAATTGAGTAATTGTGATAGTACATGATTTAATTTCCACCACATGTTCCTACACTCACATTCATTTTTTTTTTAAACATCCTCACATGTGGGATTAGACAAGTGGCCAAGTGGGGAGACAAAGTACTATTTGGGCATTAAATGCGTTTAGCTTAGAGAGTAAGATTGGAGATTAAAACAAAAGACCTTTTCTCTCTCCTTCCTTCATTCTCATGTTCGGCCCTTCACCTTCTTCTCTCTCCCTCACGCCATTCTTTCTCTCCTCCATTGGAGACCAAGCTCAAGCTTCTCAAGTCATAACTGTGATAAAATACTCCGCTAAATCTAGCCCTTAAACACTTTCTACTCTTGATTCAAGAAAATTAGTGGAGTTTAAAGCTTGAAGAATAGAGAGAAGACTTCCTTTTTCTTGAAACTGTTTGAGTAAGTGTTCTGATCTTTTGGATCTAGACTTTATTGTGAGATATATGTGTATAGAAGGATGACTGAAGCATGAGAAACTCCCCCTCCACCTTTTTCTTCTTCATTTTCGAAAATTAGGGTTCATGCCCTTTAAAAATCTTTCTGGTTCTTTTCTAAAATTGGGGTGAGAAATATGTTATATGTGATGATTTGAGGTGATTAAGGTGTGTTTTGTAAAGCTTAGTCTTGAGACATGATTTTTACAAAATTTAGTTTGATATAAGAATTTGGAAAATCCTTGAGGTTATGTCTTGAATGATGATTTGATGATGAGCATGAATATATGAAAGGATTAACGTGATGTTTGATGAATGTAGTATTTAAATGAGATTTTGAGTTGGCTATGATGTTGAGTGATAGTATTTTTGATGTTTGGGAGTGTTTGATAAACCTTGGGAATGAAAAAGTTGATGAATTTTCGAGTTTGCTCTTGTCTGCACTGTTCTGTCTTGAGTCTTGAGTCTGACAGAGAAATCGCATTCCTCTGCTATGACAGAGAGTTCGTCATTCCTCTGCTCTGACTGAGCCAACTCGTTTTGCTCTGACTGAGTCAACTCGTTTTGCTCTGACGTAAATCATTCCTCTGCTCTGGCAGCGAAGTCATTCCTCCGCTCTGATATATTGATTCCTCTGACGAGTGATTCCTCTGATATATTGATTCCTCTGACGAGTGATTCCTCTGACTATTGATTCCTCTAACGAGTGATTCCTCTGATATATTGATTCCTCTGACGAGTGATTCCTCTGACTAGTGATTTCTCTGTTCTGATATGTTGATTTCTCTGGCTTCCCATTTCTCTGCTCTTACCGAGAATTCATTTCTCTGCTCTGGCGAGAATTTCTCTGCTTTGATCACCGTTTAACTTATGTTTGCTTGCTTGAGAAAGGTGAAGTCATTTTGCAACCCTTTTGTACCTACTGTTTGGTGAGTTCTTGTTACCCAAACATCATGAAAATTTTATGAGAAGTATACAGAAGAGTCTTGAGCACATTGGTAACTTTCCAAGCCTTTTCGGCAATGGTTACTATTTTTCAAAATTTCGCAACTTTCAATTTCTCAAAACTGCCAATATGGTAGGCTGTAGGAGAACAATCACATCTCCTAAATTACTTGGAGTTTTTCATCTTACTTCTTTTTGAATAAAACTAGACTCAAAGAGGTTTCAAATGGTATAGTCTCCGACCCCAGTAGAGCTCTGTACTGAGTCTGGTGAGGTTTTGAAGTCGAGTCAGTGCAGAATGGAGTTTGTTTGTGATTTATGTGTGTGTGAGTTGTATGCTTATGTGTTTGTACATGCCTATGTGCTTGTTTGCTATGAGTATGGTCCGAGTTGAGAGTTAAATCGAGAGTAGGACGTGTGAATCCTTAGAAGTTGAGTATACCTAGGGATTTAGTTTTATTGGGTAAATAGACGTTGAGTGAGAAGTTATTGTTGAGACGAGATTGAATTTTAGTAATGAGTTCTAACTAAGGTTTGTTTTATCACATGAACTTTCGTGATGATGTTGATGATTTATGAAGACCCGAGCGAGACGAAGAAGTAAGTCACATATTCCTAACCGAGCTTAAGCGAAGGACTACAGGTGGGCAATACTTTGAGTATAAGTATTTTATACGAGCATTCTAAAATGATTTGATGATATTATGAGTTGATCACATGCTTTGAATTAAATGATGTTTAAGAACTGTTTGACTTGCCAATTTTTGATGATGAGCTTGTATGTTACCCTCTACTGATGAGACGAATTCGGATCCTGCCACAAGCGGGGTTGTGTACACAGAGGTGACTGTAAGCCCTCTTCGGGTCGGCCGGTCACGGTACTTGAGAGGGAGGCCTACTTCTCAGTACCTTTGATAATGATGAGTTGTAGACGTGGTACATACATGTTAAGATCTTTGACTGCAGTCGTTTCTTTATGATGTTATGATTATTAAAACTGCATGCACAGATTCATTTATGCTGACGTATTTCTGTGTATTGCTGAGATGTGGCAAGTTCCAAACATATAGCTCTAAGAGCGCCTTTCATGTTTTTCGGCGTTTGCCCACTGAGTATTATATACTGACGCCCTGCATATATTTCTAAATGTGCAGGCTAAGCAATGGAGCGAGATTGGACTGGTGCTGGTGGGGATTGTTTCATTGATGATGTTCTTCGCTGCCTTCCTTTGATGTTAGAGTCATAAGGATGATATACTTTGCTTTCCTTCTGACATTGATAAAACCTTAGTGAAATGATACTTTATTCCTTTCTAATCAAGTAATATACTCGCGGTTATATGTCTTCATACATATAATTATTACGCCTTTTGCTGTGATACTTTTGATATTATGCTTCCATATGGAAAATAAGCTGTACCTACTTTGCTTTTCTTCTTGAAATTCCTGATATTTAAGAAGTTATAACGATGTTGACGTATATACCCTTGAGCCGAATTATAATGCTTTGCCTTAGTATGTTTTGATGTGAGCTTCCGCCTGATGTTCTGTTTAGTTTTATTGTTCTTTATTCATTTATTTTAGTCGTATCGATACTCGTACCCCGCTATCACTAGCATTGGGAATCGGGCTGCGACAGATAATCTGCTGTGGTTAGTCTCCATAAAAAAAGAGAGAACATGTAACAACAGATAAGGCAAATAACAAGCACTTTTTGAAAGAGAAAAGTTTTCGAGAAGGATCTAGTTCAATTAGAATCTAATCAGAAATAGAATTGTTCTTGCGAACAACCTGCTCTGATACCAATTGTTAGTAGGGGTGAGCAAAAAATCCGAAACCGAATAACCGAACCGATCCAAACCGAAATTTTAAAATATGGTTCGGTTTTTTCGGTTTTTCGGTTCGGTTCGGTTCGAATTTTTTAAAACCGAACAAAATCGAAAAACTGAATTATATTTATAATATATATATATATATATATAATATTTTAATTATAATTTTATAATATCTAACTTTAAATATTTTTAAAAATTTAATAGGTTTTTTTTATTTTTTTTCGGAATTTTCGATTTTTTTAAAAAATATCAGTTTTTTCGGTTTTTTTAGATTAATTCGGTTTTTCGTTCGGTTCGGTGTTAACTATGAAAATTTCGGTTAATTCGGTTCGGTTTGTTCGGTTAATTCGGTTCAGTTCGGTTTTTTTTTTCAAACCGAATTAAAATATGGTTTGGTTTGGTTTTAGCAAAAACCGAACCATATAACCGAATGCACACCCCTAATTGTTAGGTCCGGAGGGTCTCGAATAGGTGTATGGAGGGGGGGGAAGGAATACACCTATAGGCTATTTTTCTGAAATCAGAAGGATCTCAAGATAGAGATCAAAACGAAACTTTGCACACAAACTTAGACGCTTGTTTACTGAAAAGATTTTTGACCAAACAGGGTTGACGACTGATACTGAAAGACTCTTCAGTAATGAGTTATCAGTTAAGTCACTGGAACTTAACTGATGCACGTAAGGCTTCAGTCGAGTTTGCTAAACAGAGATGTTATAAATCTTCCTGACTATCAGAGGATAGATCAGTCAGACTGATAACATACGCAACGGAAATACTTTTGTTTCGCAATAGCCTTTGTTGAGCACGTTGTTAGTCTTAAGTTTCTCTTTGCAATTAATCAGTATTCAGTTTATCAATTGTAAGAACACAAGTAGGAAAGTAAAACTGAAAGCTGTAAATAACACAGAGATTTTTACGTGTTTCGGAAAATACTTCCTACGTCCATGGTCGGTTGATCAGACCAACAACTTCACTCTGCAAGTGCTTACGGGTGCACTGCAAACCGATGCTTGTGCTTACGGGTGCACAGCAAACCGAATCCGTGTGCTTAGCCGGGTGCACACAACCAAATCAACTGAAGATCCAATCTTCAGTACCAACGACTTCACTCGTGTTGGATTTCTCACTCCTAGCACGAACTGGCACTAGGATCTCACGGAGTCAGAGTACCATCCTGAACTTCTTTTCAACTCAAACACTCGATTCTATCGGTCGAAGGGAGGTTTGAAATCTTGCCAACTAAACTTCAAAGAACAAGTTATGTGGAGTTAGTTTTGACCTAGGCTCGGGGTAAACAGGGGTTTGCCTAAGGTCTAAGAGAATGTATGTAATCAGCAATGACTGATTTTTGGCTTTGATATTCTCTTCTTCGATTCAAGCTTTGGAGAGGTTAAGCTTTGGGCTGAGTCGCAATTTTGGCAGAGCTTCAGCTTGAGTAGTTGAATCGGTGAAGATTGAAGTGATCCTCGAGCGCTATTTATTAGAGAGGTCTTGAATAGATCCGTTGGCGGAGAAGGTCTTCAAGAATTCTTCCGTTGGAGAGCAATTGGAATTTGGGCTGAGGCTTCAATCTTCGAGGTTCCTTGTTTGGTGAGAACGGCTATGTTGAGGAGCAGGAGATGCGACGTCTCTGATAAAGTAGCCACCAAATAGGAATGACCTCTACAGAGAAAGGATGATCCTGAGATCTCTGCATATAATGCGGCTGTACTTCTGGAGTATGTGGCTTCCTTTGAATGTTGGAAGTTCAGTCCAAGGAAGAATGTTTAACTGATACTTGACTTTAGTAGCAGTCCGCTGTTTCCTCGTGGCATGCATTAAGTAATCAGTTCCAGACTGATTCTTCAACTGATACTTCAGTTGGCAACTTCAGTCTTCAGTCTTCAGTCCTTTGTCCTTCAGTCTTCAGTGTTCAGAACCGCAACTAAACTAGAAAAGAACTCTAACACTTGAGTTCGAACAGTTCTAGTCTATTACAATCAAGGCCTATGGATTTTCGTATCATCAAAACAAGGATTAAGATATTCCATTAAGTTCCCAACAATCCAGAAGCACACGTTCAGGTTTGTTGTGCACCCGTAAGCACTAGTATCGGTTTGCAGTGCACCCGTAAGCACTTGTCCAGTGAAGTTGTTGGTCTGATCAACCGACCGTGGATGTAGGAAGTATTTTTTGAACCACGTAAAAATCTCTGTGTTATTTACAACTTTCAGTACTTATATTCTTACTTGCGCTCTTTGAAGGAATATTAAACTGAATTAACGTTCCGCTTTGCCCGATGATCGTTTCTTGGATTATTATTAATTTATCATACAACGATTAATCCTAACATGCTCCTATGAATTTAACAGCTGCACGTTGGAGTTCAGAAATACCTGAAGAATTCAGAAGAATTCGCAGATTCGCATCTGAACAGACCAGTCAGCTTCAAGCCTTCGTTTGAAGCCTCAAACGTCCTCAAATCGTATTTCTCCTAGAAATACGACTTCTTCGTATTCGAGAGAGCTTTCCGTGGCCGCCTGATTCGCCTGAATCGGAATTCTGTGGAGGAAGTTATGGCCGTTTTACGGAGACTGCCAGAACTTGGTTTCCTGCGAAAATCTGACTCCAGCTCTGATCTTCTCGACTGTATCCCGCTCAGCTTTCACCGTTGGATGGACAACGATCTATGAAAGTCCCAAGAGAGAAATAAGTCCCACACGTTTTTCTTCCCTGCGCCCCACAGCTCTCAAAACCCTAATATTTTTATCAGTCTGTTTTCCTGAGAGCTGACAGCTGTATTTTAATAGAATTAAATACGTAGAAGGCGCCAGAAATAATGTAGGAGGCGTGTTCTCTCTATACTAGGGCTAGGAGTCTTTGGGCCAGTCCAGGGACCAGATACAAGGAATAAAGATGGGCCTCAAATAAATTAATTTATCTATGGTCAGCCCAGACCATAATTAATTTATAAATATCAGTTCATTCCACTAGAGAACCGATACTGACTTACCCCTTTATTGCCGGTGATGAGTCGGGGGCTTGTATTTAGACTTATTAAATCTCCGTATTTAAAATATCCGACATCCATTAATTAATTAGAGCTCTGACAGCTTAAATTAATTAATCTCTTTATAAATCCTTAAGCAGTACCACTCAAACTTTATTATTACGCCTGAACTTAATCAACCTGCAGGGTTTAGCGCAATAAACCTTATTGAGCTCCTTAAGGGGATGTCATTATCCTATACCGGATACGGGTACTAATACAGATAATCAAATATCATATATTAACCGCTATCACCCAAGATACAGAGTACTCGAGTTAGTATATAACTTTCACCCATAGTAAGTCAAAGTGATATACGAATTAACATATATATCTGAATACTTATTAGTATTAAGATCTTATAAGTCACCGAGATCTTGATTATTCACTTAAGTCAGATAGAAGAATACATCTCAACTGTGGTCCTATCAATACGTAATGACGTACCAGTATAGACAAGTAGCCAAGACAAACTACTTCCATCTATACTGCAGCCTAAACCAATAACTTGTCCTAGAGTTATTTCGGCTGTGATCATATTATATCTCTTAAGGTTATTCCAATTATATGGTCTTCTGTGATCTACAACACACCATATAATCTACTTATATAGAGATAAAGAACATACATATGCAATCATGAACACAATCAGATAGGAGATTAGATAGTGAACTTAGGAAACATTGTATACAAGCATAAAACGTTCTTGCTTTCAGTATACAAATCCAACACTCTTATCTTCTTAAACTGAAAACTAATTAATTGCAAAGAGAAATCTAACGACTGACAACGTGTTTAATTACACAGACTATTACGAAATAAAAATTTTTCGCTGCGTGTGTTATCAGTCTAACTGATCTATCTTCTGATAGTCAGTAAGATTCATAACATACCTCTGTTTATCAAACTCGACTAAAGCCTTACGTGTATTAGTTAAAGTCTTTGACTTAACTGATAACTATTTACTGAAGAGTATTCAGTATCAGTCGTGAACCCTGTTTTAATCAAACTCTTTTCAGTAAACTGGTTGAGTCTGTTTGTGTTTGAAGTTTCGTTTTAACTCGGATAACAATAGCCTATAGGTGTATTCCCCCCCCCATACACCTATTCGAGACCCTCCGGACCTAACAATTGGTATCAGAGCAGGTTGTTCGCAAAAATAATTTTGCATTGATTAGGTTCTACAGAACTAGATCATTTTCCTCAAAGGTCTCGAAGACCTTTCTTTTTCAAAAAGTGCTTACGGCTTTTCTTATCTGTTGTTTTCTGTTTTCTCTTTTCAATGGAAACTAACCACAGCAGAGTATCGTCACTACCTATGTTTAGTACTGAAAAATACAACATATGGAAGTTTCGACTTGAAAGCTTCCTCACCACCCAACATTGCCGAATGTGGGAAGTCATCACCAAAGGACCCATCATCATCACGGAGGTGATCAAAAGGGTTCCTCTAGACACATCTAGAGATCCTTTCGATGAAGTCAAAATCAAGTCAAAGGCGGACTTCACCACATAAGAAAGGAAGTAAGATGAGCTCGACAACCTCGCCAAAAGCATCATCTCCGGCACAGTTCTAAACAAGAACGTCACTAAGATCATCAAGTGCAGAACTGCAAAGGAGATGTGGGACATTCTTGAAGGAATGTGCATCGGATCCGAGTAGATAAAAGAGAACAAGTTATCAATAGCTTGTCAAAAATTGGACTCCTTCCTCATGCTAAAAATAAATCTATCGACGGGATGGAACTCAGATTCAACCAGATCCTGAACGAAGTTCAATCCATCTCGAAAGACAAGTACACTCAACGAGAGATCAACCTAAAGATTCTACGAGCACTTCCGCGAGGAGATTGGCAGATGTACGCAGTCGCTCATCAGAACAAGCCAGGATTCAACCTGCTCCCAACAAACAAGCTTTTCTCTGATCTCGTGGTGAATAAGTTCGACATTCAGAGAAATCTTGAAACAAAGAAGGCTGGAGGATCAGATGAAGATGCTCCATCAACCTCAAAAGGAGCAGCGCTGAAAGCTTCAGCAAAAAAAAACAAGAAGCAGTAAAAGGAACCAGCGGAACTCAAACCAGAAGACTTCTTCAGTCAATATGCTCTATTGACTGAAAGATTCAACAAGATGGAATCTAAGTTCCGCAAGTACAAGAAGTTCCACAAACAACACTACAAAGGAAAAGAAAGAGAAAGCAAGTCCAGATATTCCACTGACAGAAGCGGAGAAAGAAAATCGACCGCTATTGATCTAAAAGATGTGGAATGTTTTGGATGCAAGAAGAAAGGGCACTATCGATCTGAATGCCCTGAATTGTCGCAGTCTGAGCGCAAAGAAATGAAAGCCAGGAGAGAACGCAAATATGTGAAGAAGAAAGCGATGGTTGCTAATGATGCAGGATCTTCCAAATATGCATCAGAATCATCTGCCTTCAACTCCACTAGCTCAGATGATGAGAGCTAAGCCCTCATGGCTAACGACACCGAAAGCGTGGCCGACAATAGCTACGACAACGGAATGAATTGGCCAGAGGTAAAATCTTACTCAAAAACTCCTTTTATTGATAACTCCTTGGTGTTTATAGGAGACCACTCAGAATTTGGAGATAGCTCAGTCAATGAAACTGAAGAGTACGATCAGCTCATGACTGATCACTGTCAGTTAAGAAAAATGTTCGAAGATCTCCTCATGCAAATGATAAACATGTATTTTTACCTCTTGGTGTGTCATTTTTGATGTTTAGTTATGAGGATTTTGTGTGTTTGATGATTTATTTGAGCTTATATTGATTTATGGTCAAGAACTTGTCACTTGCTTGTTGTTTGAACAAATTTTCAGAAACAATGAAGCAGAATTTGGAAGAATTGGCTGAAATACAAGTTGTAGTTCATCTCGATAGGAGTTCGTGAGCGCATACGGATCCAAAACAAGTTCGGAGTTCGGACGAGGGAGAACGAGCCAAAACAAAATCGTTGTGCAAAGCTGTCACGAGTTCTGTTTCGTCACGCGGGCCAGCCATGCGGCCGCGCGACGTGGCCGCGCAAGTCGCCGTATTTCCGCCCAAAATTCATTTTTTTTAGCGATTTTGGGTATTTTTAAGAGCTACAAGACCTAGGGCATATAAATACTCCCCAAGAACTTATTCTCTGCACCTTTTATCATCTTATATCATATTTTACTTTTCCTAAGAGCTGAGGGAGACGGAGAACGGAGCAGAGCAAGATTGAAGATTCTCAACTATACTACTGTTTTATTGTTGAATGATTATTTGTATTTTTGAGATTTTGATTTCTAGTCATCTGTCTATGTGTGGCTAGAATCCCTTTTCCCAGGGTTTAGGGAGTAGACATGGTTTGAATTTCTGACTGTTTGATTCAATTAATTAAGATTGTTATTCATTTTTATGCTCTTGTTATAATTGTTTGCTTTATTGATTGGCCACCAATTTAGCATAATCATAGGTTTTAATTTGAGATCGGGAGATGATAATTATTACCTGAACTAAGAACATAGAACATATTTATTTTAATTCTAAAGGGAATTGATAACTGTGAGGGCGTTAATCCTAGGAACTTTTAGGAGTTACATGTTAGAAGTGCGATCCAGGGATGGTAGCCTTGCATGTAATCAACGGTTTGCATGCCACGGGAGTGGGTATGGACTAGCTTAGAGATTGCCTTAGGAATCGTCTTATTAATTGAATTGAACATGTTAGTTAGGAGAATCTGTTGAAACCTTTGCCTTGGGAAATCTTGTCTTATCTGTTTCTCTGTTTCACAGCTTGATTTATTTTCTTTCCTGTTGTTTATTTATTTTATTCTTTACTACAAAAACTCTCATTTTCGTTTGTCCAGATAGAGTAGAATAATTTAGGATAGGCATTGATAATAACTAGTCTCTGTGGAATACGACCTTGCTTGCTACTGTACACAATTACACCCGTACACTTGCGGCGTGTTAATAAAATAGCGAACAAGTTTTTGGCGCCGTTGCCGGGGACTGATTTTTATCAATACTATCTTTTAATTGTTTGAGACTAATCTGGATTTTATTTCTGTTATTTTTTTTTTCTGTTCTTTATTTTTCCTATGGTTCTAATTCTTGTATTTGGAGCTTTCCAGGTAGTGAATGAACACACGATCTCAGAATCTTCCTCTTGAAGATTTTGATCCAGAGATTGAAGCCACGCTCCACCTCAACAGCAAGAAAAGAGAAGCCACACTAGACACGATAGCTGCCACTGCAGAAGAAGTCCGGGCGTTGAGAGAACAGCTGCAGGCGTTGTTGGATGCTCAGAAAGATGTTGGCGCGCAGAAACAGGCCCCAATCAATGAGGCGTTCACCCCGCAATACTATTTTCACGAGCCTCCAAGAGTCAACGCAAACAATTTTGAGCTCAAGACTGGTTTAATCACGATGGTGCAGCAAAACCAGTATGGAGACAAAGCTGTGGAAGATCCCAATGTGCATCTGGCGCAATTCCTGGAGCTGTGCAGCACTGTTAAGATGTATGGAGTCCCTGATGACATTATACGACTTCGCCTTTTGCCATTCTCACTTAGGGATAAGGCAAAGTCGTGGTATCAAACTCTACAGCTGGGAGCCAATCCAGTATGAGGGGACTCTGGTGGTCATGTTTTACAATGTGTGTGGTGAGCGTGCGAGAATGTTTATGGATACAGCTGTAGGGGGCTCATTGCTCAAGAAGGGGAGTTCTGAAGCTATGGAGATCATTGAGAGCATGGCCACCACGAGCTATCAATGGTCATCCGAGAGAGTTCACTTGAAGAAAGTTGCTGCTACATCCAGTTCGGACCCTATGGCGTTGATTTTGACTCAGCTGGCAGAGATGAACTTGAAGATCAATGCTATGACTATTGGCAATCCGGAGCCGGCTATGGAGATCCCAACAGGCGTAGAAGACGCCAATTACATCAATGGCAGAAACTATGAGAACTTTCAGCATGGGCAACAGGGTGGATACAATAGTGGACAGCAGTTTCATCATGGAGGGCGTCCACATCCCAATTTGGCTTATGGAAATCCGAATAATGCGCTTCAGGCTCCACCAGGCTTCTCCGTCACCAATGGAGTCATCAATGAGGAGAAGAAGCCTAATTTGGAAGAGCTGCTGATGAAATTTATCTCCAAGTCCGACGAGATGATGGAAAAGCTAGAGTCCAATGCCGTTGCTGTGGGGACTCAAATGAAGATGTTCGAGACCCAATTGGGTCAAATAGCCACTGCCGTTAACAAACTCCAATAGTCGGGCAATCTCATAAACAATGCCAGGGTGAATGCCAAGGAGCAGTGCATGGCCATCAGATTGAAGAATGAAGCCACCTCTGAAGGTAGCCATGGATCTCGTGAGATGGAGAGAGGAGAGCTATCGTGGAGAGTCCATGAGGAAGGCCGACGACTTCCACCTCATCTGCGTCCTCCTGGGTGGATGTCGTTTCCCCAGCGTCATTTTAAGATGGTTGATCTGCCGAGCGGGACTACACAGGAAGGGGCCATGACGGCAAAAGATGAGAGTGCACAGTTGATTGAAGAAAGAGCTGAGGAGGTCACTGTTGAGGTTTCTGGCAGAAAGAAGTGACGGAGCTGTCGTTTTAGCTTCGCGCAAATAAAATATCCTGTGCCCACAACTAGACTAGCTAGTGGTAAGTCCATAGTCGAATCCACAGGGAACTGAGCAGTAACTTCTCCTGCAAGGGTGTCACTAAAGGGTTTTTGTTTTCTGCAGTGTTCTGACCAAAACGTGGTTATGGGCAGAACGGGTATCCAACCTAAACTGAAATAACAAAGTAGATAAATCAAATAACAAAACAATTCTGACCTGGGTTTGAATCACTAAACATGAATTAACACTCGATCATAGGTGCAAAGATTAATCACTATACTCGCATACCAGTGGTTATAGACATAAGAATTGTTGCGCCCCTATTGTCACTCGTCACGCACGCAAAAAACCCTTGCCCAATCTATCCTTTCAGTTTATGATCCCTTAGAAGGGTCAGCTAATGGAAATCAACTGCCCCGGGCAACATCCACGCTCTCTGCGATGGCCTATCGCTAGTTGTGCTTTGCCCAGAATGCTTTAGGATTTAGATAGACCCACTTGACTCTTACGCCAATATTTCACAGCAGTCACGGCTCCAACACCAGTTGTACTATTTTGGAGGTCGATGGCAACTCGCCTTATGCCCAAATTATTACTTGTGACCAAAACTCCCTAGTTAACTAGTGATCAATTAATTAACCAAGTTATTATAGCCTTATGGGAAACAAACCTAGTGTATCGGGAATATGCTCATACAGTTATTATGCCCAAATTAGACCTCTCGAGTTAAGTGTTCATGCTTAGATCATCTCGCCCAAATCAGAATATAAACTTAGCCAACCATAACGTAAATAACACAAGCAAAAGATATAAAGGAAAACATTTCTGGAATTGAAATTACTTAAATGAAAATGAAGTACCTACGGCCGAAAGTGCCGTGGAAAACATAAACAGTAAAGTATGAGAAAATGCCCACAGCCTGGGCTAGCTTCAACTCTCAAATAATGCGCAACAGGACGGAATTTCAGCACCCTTGGCTTGTGAAGCTCTTCGGGTATTTATAGGAGTAATTAAGGTTCGAAGGCCCAGCCCATGACTTGCGGCCGGATCCATGCAAGCATGGAGATGCGTATCCTTTTTCAGACCTAATCTTCATGAAGATATGTTTCCTTTTGGATAAGGCTGTGGTTTGGCCTTATCGGTCTCTTTTGGATAGCTGCCGCCTTTCGCCTTTTTCGGACTCCCACTTGTAATCCTTCATCGCCCGTCTGTTGTGCCTTCGTCTTCTCTTGCCTTCCTTCCTTCTCTTGCTTGCCAGCTCTCGTGTGGTACTTATGGGCATAAGGGATGGTTTTGCTTCCAAAAATCCCTTTGCTTCCGGCACATACCTCTTTCACGAGAGGTGACAGCGCTTTCGACCCCTGGAGTGCTCGGAGGATTCTTCTGCTCGGATGATTCCGCTGCTCGGAGGATTCCGTTGCTCGGATGATTCCGCTGCTCGGAGGATTCTGCTGCTTGGAGGATTCCTGTGACACTGCCGACTTCGCTGCTCTGGCGTCCAGAAGAATGATCTCCGCTCTGGCGTTCAGAAGAATGACCTCCGCTCTGGCGTCCAGAGGAATGACTTCCGCTCTGGCTCGTTTGAATCCTCTGGCAGCTTGTTTTCTCTGGCAAAGCCGACTCCGCTGCTCTGGCACTTTGAATCCTCTGGCGGCTCGATTCCTCTAGCCTTTTGAATCCGCTGGCGGCTTTGATTACTCTGGCCCTTTTGAATCCTCTGGCAGCTCAATTCCTCTGGCACTCCGTTTCTCTGGTATTTTGCCCTCCTTTCTCAAGCTGGTCCCTGCCATTGAAATACGCCCTCCTAGGCGACCACACGACACAAACACAAGGAAAAAGACTCGATCTAGACTTAAAACACACATAAAAACAGAGCACAAACCTGGGCTCATCACACGCACACACTTTAAACACGATTGTCCTCAAGCGTGCATGCATGATTTTGCCCAAGTACAGACACGGACGAAACAGATACGTAAAACATAAAAGAAAAATGAAAACACACAGCATGCGATACTCTCTCAGTCCAACAGAAAAGTGAAGATCAAAAGAAACAACAAGTAGCGTGATCAAACAATCAAAATTGCCATCAGTTGAGTCAAGATTGGGTTCTGGGCATAAGGATGTTCCTCCCTTTTCACTCTTTTCTCTCAAGTGTTTAAGCTCGTGTTTACACTCCGGACATCTTGATTGGGTTCTGACCATAAGCTTGCCTATCTTCTAATGTCTTCCCCTTTAGTCAAAGTCCTAGGTGCATTTCATTAGGTCTTTCATGGGTTGTAATGTGGCTCAAGACATAAGGTGAGAATTTTTGGTACGAGGCTAAGGTCATTCTGAACTTCATTCTCGCAACTGACTTCCCAGATTCTCTTGATCCTTGCCTATTCTTGCGGGCTTAAGCACATTTTTCCTTTTATTCTTCCTCTTTTTTCTTTTTTTTTTCTTTTTCTCTTTCCCTTTTTCTTTTTCTTTTTCTGGACTTTTTCTGTTTTGGGATTTAGATGTCCCATTTTTCAATTTCTTTGCAATAGTCCTGCCCATCGGATCCACTACACTATCTCCCTTTCTTTTGCCCTTAAGTTCAGTTTTTGTTTTGACCGGGACGGCTCAAATCTAGGCAAATTTATAAGTGAATTCAAAAGAATTATCAAGCTCAAAAGGGGTTGCAAGTGATAGATGTAGGGTTGGTCAGTTTGGCTCAGTGGGCTAAAGAAAAAAATTGCCTAAATCATTCAACACACCTAGACTATGTACACAGGGTTCGACCAAGAATTAAGGCAAGTTCTAGCATCACCCTTAATCAAGATGTCAAAATTCACACAATGAAAGAAAGAATTGTTTTGGGCATAAAGTAACAATTTTAAAAGCTCAAATCCTCACAAGGTATGCCCAATTCCCTATCCATCGTCCTCAACTACATACGGCACAAGGTTTGCATAATCTCACTCACAAAATTGCACTTTCAAATCATCACAACTGAGTAACCTTGATTGTATAGCATGCTTGACACCAAAACTTTAAAAACATAAAAAGATACTGGGTCTTCCCTCCCACTCACACACTTTGCCTTAAGGCAAAGGGTGCGAGAACAAGGATTACCCGGTAAAGCAACAACAGACATCTTGGCCCCCCACACACACACACTTTGCTTTGGGCAAAGTGGGTGTGTAGAGGGGGTCAAGGAAAACACAAACTAAACAAGCAAACAACAGAAACACAAACTCAAACGAACTAACAGAACAAAAACACAAAGACACAACAAAACAAAACAAACTAAAAACTAACATCTTAGGGAGGGTATAATTCAAGGGGCAGGTGCAGGTGGGTACCTTAACCCTTGATGCTTGAAAAAGGCCAGGAGGGCCTTCTGGGTTGCCGCTAGTGCTTCCTGGGTCTCGATTGTCCTGTTCTTAATTCTATCCAGCTGACTCTCTTCCTCTTCCGACTCTGATTCCTCCACCTTTTTTTTCCCTTTTCCAACAGTGGGGCTTTGGCCTTCGGCCGCAGAGAGTTCCCTCTCATCAGGATTGATAAATTTGGGCACACCCCGATCCATTCTGACATCCTTAATGCGGATCAGGGCTTCAATGTTCAGTTTCTCTGGCTCAATTTTGGTGTTCCCTTCTTCGATCTCAATTTCATTCACCTTGGCAAAAGCGGTGGTGAATTGAATGCAGGAAAGCCTCTGATTTGGCTTGCTGATTATCGAATCGATGTGTTCAATCAGAAAGGCCCCAAAGTTGAGCCTCACTCCGCTGTGCATTGCCCACTGGATGTAGAGATCCTTCTTGGACATAGCATTTCCGCTGTCGAGCTTGCCGAAGAGGGAGTACGAGAGAATGCGATGGCAAACCCTCAGGGCTGAATCGCGAATCCTATGCCCTTTTACCTTCTGGGTTCTGAACTGGCCTCCATCGCCTATCTCTGCCCACATTTCATCCCACTCTTGTGCAGTGAAGGTGGGGATTCCTCTCTTCGCTTCTTTGTACTTCTTCTTTTGTAGGTCCTTAAGCTTCACAATTCCTAGATTTTGGTTGAGTTCATTCACAGACACATCTTTGACTTCTCCCTTCATGGAGAAACTCATGCCCAACGGTCCGCAGGCTTGGTTGATGTCCACCTGTACTGATTCAAACACTTCTCTCACCACCTCCTCGTAGGCGTGCCCTGGCCAATCCAAGAATTCCTTCCATCCGATGTTGTTGAAATACTCCTTCACTTTGTCCACTATGCCCAGAGGTTTCAGTGCGTCCATATCCGGGATCTTGGGCACAGCAATCCCTTTCTCCGCCTTCTTCTTGCTCTTCGGTGCAGATGTCGGTCCTCCCTTTATCATTCGGATCGGGGTCGGGTCTAACACCTTCTTCCTCCTCTTCGCCGGAGTTTCTTCTTGCTCTTCATCGGATTCCCCCTGTTCCTCGCTCTGTATCACCGAACCAGAGGGTTCGTTCTTTTCGTTGGATGATTCTTCGGCCGGCGTGGGCGATTTCTCGGCCGCCGGCTTCTTCCTCTTCGGAGCAATGGGGGTGCGCTTTTTCTTGGACGGCTCCTCTTCGCCTTTCTTCGCCTTTTCTAGCGCCGTCTTGCCTTCTCCTTCAGCTGCATGCTGGTCTCCGTCGCCGAGAGTGGGGACGTCGATTTCCACCGTGAGTTGCTCAATGGCATGTTCGTCCACCGGCGAGGGGCTCTCGGTTTGCGCTAGGGTTTTGGACGAGGGAGTAGGTGTGGTTTCCATCGGAAGTGGTTTTTTATGTGGGGCTTTCTTCGGTGCTTTTGGTTTTGACGGTGAGGGGTTTTCTCCGGTGAGATCGATTTCTGTTCCGTCGGGTATGCCTCTAAGTTTGTTTTTGGGTCTGGTGGATACCATGGTGGCTGATGGTGGTTTTGTATTCGAAAGGTCGAGAAAGGGGGTGGTGATTATGGGAAGTTGACTAGTTAGGGTAGAGTGACGTCGTGGGTAGAGGTTTTTAGGGTTTTAGGGGTGTAAGGGCTGACAACTGCCACTTGATGTGACGTGTGTCAGACGGTTTCGCCCGCGTTCTGCCCGAGAGCCCCCTTCTGCCCTGGAATCATTGCTTCTCCAATCGACTGCTTCTTGCCCATAACTACACTTTCAAACTTCCGCGACGACGGGAAACTCTAACTCGCCCACCGCTGTGGGCATAACCGGGTTCCTAGGCAAAATAAAAAATACGAAACAAACTAAAAAAAAACTAAACGGAAATACCAGGTTACCTCCTGGCCAGTGCCCTATTTATCGTCTTGGGCATGACGTGATACCTTCCAATTAATCCTGGGTGCTTGTGGCTGGGTCGAGATCCAGTTCTTCCCCAGCGTCGGGCTTATGCCCATAATAGGCTTTCAGCCTTTGTCCATTAACCTTGAACACTTTTCCTGATTTTGGATTTCCAATCTCCACGGCTCCATTTGGGAATTAGGTCTTCACCACGAATGGGCCGGTCCACTTTGTACTCAGCTTGCCTTGTGCAAATTTGAACCTTGTTTGGTACAGGAGAACCTCTTGCCCAAAGCTGAATTGCTTGCTTGTGATCAAGGCATCATGGCTCTTTTTCATTCTTTCCTTGTAGAGGACAGCATTGTCATATGCCTCCCTCCTGATTTCTTCGAGCTCTTGGATCTCTAGCTTCCTTGCTTGCCCTGCCTTTTCCCAATCATAGTTCACTTTGTTCACTGCCCAGAAAGCTTTGTGCTCCAATTCCACTGGCAAATGACACCTCTTGCCATACACCATTCGATATGGTGACATCCCGAATGGAGTTTTGTATGCAGTCCGATATGCCCATAAGGCATCTTCCAGCTTAAGACTCCAGTCCTTCCCTGTCGGGCCAACAGTCTTTTGCAAAATCGTTTTGATAATGCGATTCGAGAGTTCGGCCTGCCCATTAGCTTGTGGGTGGTAGGCTGTCGAGACTCGATGTTGGACTCCATACTTTTTGCACAAGTTTTCGACCGAGAAATTGCAGAAATGGGATCCTTGGTCGTTGATGATTGCTCTGGGCACACCAAACCTGCAAAAGATGTTAGTCTTCAAGAAATTCACCACTACCTTTGAGTCATTCGTTGGGGATGCTTTTGCTTCCACCCACTTGGAGACATAATCCACCAACAGTAAGATGTACAAGTTTCCTCTCGAGCTGGGAAGGGGTCCCATGAAATCCATTCCCCATATGTCAAAGATCTCCACGGGCATAATGGGCATCATGGGCATTTCATTCCTCCTAGTTATGTTCCCTTCTCGCTGGTATTGCGGGCAATTCTTGCAGATGGTGTAGCTGTCCTTAAAGATTGTTGGCCAATAAAAACCACACTCCAGCACCTTGGCAGCAGTCCTCTTGTGCCCAAAGTGTCCCCCACATTCCTTCGAATGACAGAATTCTAGGATACTTCCTTGCTCCTCTTGTGGAATACATCTTCGAAGCATTTGGTCCCCGCATTGCTTCCACATGTACGGTTCGTCCCAAATGTATTCTCTGCTATCTTTGGCCAATTTCTTCTTCTGGGCATAAGTGTATCTCGGGGGTACATATCCAGAACAAAGGTAATTGCACAAATCTGCGTACCATGGATCTTCCTTTCTCCCTTGGGCATATAACAATTGTTCATCTGGGAACGTCTCCTTGATTGGTTCCCCTTCTTCCTTCCTCACTATCCTGCTAAGATGATCGGCCACTTGGTTTTGTGCTCCAGCCTTATCCTTTATTTCCACATCGAACTCTTGCAGAAGCAGGACCCATCGGATCAGCCTGGGCTTGGACTCCTTCTTGGCCAGAAGGTACTTCAGAGCCGCATGATCGGTGTAGACTGTGGTCTTTCCTCCAAGTAGGAAAGATCTGAATTTTTCAAAGGCAAAAACCACCGCCAACATCTCCTTCTCTGTCGTGGAATAGTTGACTTGGGCTCCATTCAGTGTCTTCGAGGCATAATAGATGACATGACTCTCCTTTCCCCGCTTTTGCCCAAGAACTGCCCCTATGGCATATCCACTGGCGTCGCACATCACCTCAAAGGGCATACCCCAGTCAGGGGGTTGTATGATGGGTGCTGAGATAAGATTATTCTTCAAGATCTGGAAAGCCTCCTTGCAATCCTCATCAAAATTCCATTCCACTTCGTTTTGTAACAGCCTTGTCATAGGTTGGGCAATCTTTGCAAAGTCCTTCACGAACCTCCTGTAGAATCCAGCATGCCCAAGGAATCCTCGTAACTGCTTGATGTTCGTTGGATATGGCAGTTTGGCGATGATTTCAATTTTTGCTTTGTCCACTTCTATTCCTCTGCCTGAGATCACATGTCCGAGCACAATCCCTTCTTTGACCATAAAGTGGCATTTCTCGTAATTCAACACCAAACTCTTGTCAACGCACCTCTTTAGCACCTTCTCCAGATTGGCTAGGCATGAGTCGAAAGTTTGCCCATACACCGTGAAATCATCCATGAAGACTTCGATGCAGTTCTCTAGGAGATCCGAGAATATGCTCATCATGCATCTTTGGAATGTGCCCGGGGCATTGCATAGCCCAAATGGCATCCTTCGGTAGGCAAACGTCCCAAAGGGGCAAGTGAATGTCATTTTTCCCTGGTCCTCCTCCGCGACCCAAATCTGCATATACCCCGAGTATCCATCTAGAAAGCAAAAATATTGATTCCCCGCAAGTCTTTCCAGCATCTCATCGATGAAGGGCAACAGGAAGTGATCCTTCCTTGTCTTCTGGTTGAGCTTGCGGTAATCAATACACACCCTCCAGCCGGTCTGCAACCTTGTAGGAATCAATTCTCGGAATTCATTCTCCACCACTTGTATGCCCGACTTCTTGGACACAACGTGTACTGGGCTTACCCACCTGCTATCGGATACTGGGTATATTATGCCCAAATCCAACAGCTTGAGTATCTCTTTCATCACCACTTCCTTCATGGCTGGATTCAGTTTCCTCTAGGGGTCTCTGACTGGAACAGCATCTTCCTCTGATAATATGCGGTGCATGCATACAGTAGGGTTTATTCCCTTAATGTCGGCTAAGGTCCATCCAATTGCTTCCTTGTATTTCCCTAAAGTCATCTTGACTTTGTTCTCGTTTTCAAGTGTCAACTCTGAGTTGATGATTACGGGCAAAGTATCATCCTCGCCCAGGAAGATATACTTGAGGTGTTTGGGCAGAGACTTCAGCTCGAGCTTGGGTGCCCTTTGGATCGAAGGCACCATTCGGTCTTCCTCCTTCAATGTTGGGATTTTCAGTGCCTCAGTGTGGTTGACCTCTTCGCTCCATGCATTAAGTACCTTCACCGCCTCTTGTAATTGTTCCTCTTGCAAGTCCTCCTCAGTTATGCCATTCTGGATTATAATGTCATATGGCTCCTTGAATGCTGTTCTGGGCAAAACCTCCTCAACAACCTTTTCAATCATGTCGACACTTCTCACCATCTCTGTATCGGCTGGATGTTTTATGGCACTGTATATGTCGAAGGTTACCGTCTCCCCTTCGAACTGACATGTTAGCTTGCCCGTATCACAATCAATGCGAGTCCTGGCAGTGTTTAGAAATGGTCTGCCCAAAAGCATGACCGGATCTCGTGCCTTTGACTTCCCCATGTCAAGAATGTAAAAATCCGCTGGAAAGATGAGTTCCTCCACTTTGACTAGAACGTCTTCCAATATTCCCTCTGGGTAGACATTTGATCGATCTGCCAGTTGGATCACCACTCGGGTAGGCTTCAGCGGTCCTATCTCCAGGTCCTGGTACATGGGTAAAGGCATAACGTTGATGGATGCTCCTAAGTCGAGCATTGCCTTCTCCACTTTCATGGTTCCTATGACACAAGAAATGTAAAACATGCCAGGATCTCCACACTTTATTGGCATATCTCTTTGTAAGACTGCGGACACAGACTCGCCCACTTGAAATTTCGCATCATCCGTGTACTTGACCTTCCGAGTGCAGAGTTCTTTGAGAAATTTTGCACATCTGGGCATAGAGGGTAGTGCGACCAAAAGGGGCATATTGACCTCTACCTTCTTGAAGATTTTAACCAATTCGGTTAATTCTTCCTTCTCTTGTTCCTTGGCTGCTCTGCCTGGGAAAGGAAGTATGGGCTCGGTCCGACTTGATTTCTCTTTTCCCTTTCCTGTCGCTTTTCCTTTTTCCTCTTTCTCTCGGGAAAACTCTTCTTCATCTGCTGATCCCATTCCGACTTGTTCGTTGATCTCTGTCTCTTCTCGGTTCTACTCTCTATCAACCTCTGGTAACTCCTTTCCTCCTCTGAGCGTCATAGCATTCACCTTCTTCACCTCCACTTGGGATGGGAGTGTCCCTTGTTTGCTTTCAAGTCTGGCGACTGCTTGGGCAAGATGTGATAGTTGGGAGTTCACATTCTGCATTCCTCCTCTTGTCTCCATTATGAAGTTTTCGGTTTCTTGCTGGAACTTCATTTGTTGTTGGGCCATTTGGTGCACGAGCTCTGATAAGGAGGATCCTCTTGCCTGCTGAGGTTGTTGCGAGTATTGTGGTGGGTTACTCGTCTGCCCTTGGTTTGGCCCCAAAAAGTTGTTGTTGCCATACCTAAGGTTCTCATGTTGCCTCCATCCTTGATTGTTGTACTGCTGTCTGTATGGCTCAAAAGGTTTTTGGTGGCTCAAAAGGTTTCTGGTTTTGCCCTCCGTTGTTTCCTCCTGACTGTTGTCCAATTGCATTAAGCTCTTCATCTTCGAAAAGTTGTGGACATTCATCGGTTGCATGTGAAGTCGCCATGCAAAGCTGGCATGCCTTTACAGGCTTCCGAATGTTGGGAATTCCTTGATGGGTTGCTCCTTGGTTTGTCATAAACTTCTCGAACATGTTGCAAAGCTTGTCTAACTTTTCATCTTGGGCAGTGGGAGCCGGCACTGGAGTAGTTCTGACTATAGTCCCTTCCTCGTCTCTTGATTCCTCTGCCATATCGGCTATGAGCTTGAAAGCTTCCGCTGCAGATTTGTTTAAGATTGATCCTCCACATGCAGCGTGTAACCATTGCCTTTCTTGCCTTCGGAGTCCTTCCATGAAATACCGAATAAGATCATGATCCGGTATTTGGTGTTGTGGGCATTTGGCCAGCATCTGCTTGAACCTTCCCCAGTATTCATATAGAACTTCTGCCCATCCCATCTTGATATTGCTTATTCGAGTCCTCAAATTTTGGATCCGGGCAGCTGGGAAGTACTTTTCCAAAAACTTGCTCTGCAACTCCTGCCAGGTCCGAATGCTTCTTTCGGGCAAATCATACAACCACTCCCTCGCTCCTTCTAACAAAGAGAACAGAAAAGTAAGGAGTCGGATGTATTCACCAAGTGCTTGACTAGCGGTGCGCACCGTTCCACATGCCATCTCAAAGTCTTGGAGATGTCTTTGAGGGTCCTCTCCGGGCATATCACTGTATTTGGGCAAAATATGGATCAGAGTATGCTTCAGCTCCCAATTTCCAGTAATCTCCGGTAGTACTATGGCTGATGGCCGGAGGTTCAAATTGTTCGGAAACATCATGTCTCGAAGAGTTTTGTTGGCGTTGTCATTCTGCCCTTCCGGATTTTCTGCCATCTCTCTCTCTGCTTCTAACTGTCTCTCTCTTGCCTGTGCCTCTTGTTCTGCCCTGCGCCTAGCAGCGTTGTTCTCTCGAGCAAGTCTTTCAATATCCTCGTGGTACAAGAGATCTTCGTTACCTGCACTCCTGGTACGACGCATACACAAACGTGAAAGCAAAACTCACACAAAATTACAAAAGAAATTACTAGCGCTCTCAGCTCCCCGGCAACGGCACCAATTTGACGGAGCTGTCGTTTTAGCTTCGCGCAAATAAAATATCCTGTGCCCACAACTAGACTAGCTAGTGGTAAGTCCAGAGTCGAATCCACAGGGAACTGAGCAGTAACTTCTCCTGCAAGGGTGTCACTAAAGGGTTTTTGTTTTCTGCAGTGTTCTGACCAAAACGTGGTTATGGGCAGAACGGGTATCCAACCTAAACTGAAATAACAAAGTAGATAAATCAAATAACAAAACAATTCTGACTTGGGTTTGAATCACTAAACATGAATTAACACTCGATCATAGGTGCAAAGATTAATCACTATACTCGCATACCAGTGGTTATAGGCATAAGAATTGTTGCGCCCCTATTGTCACTCGTCACGCACGCAAAACCCTTACCCAATCTATCCTTTCAGTTTATGATCCCTTAGAAGGGTCAGCTAATGGAAATCAACTGCGCCGGGTAACATCCACGCTCTCTGCGATGGCCTATCGCTAGTTGTGCTTTGCCCAGAATGCTTTAGGATTTAGATAGACCCATTTGACTCTTACGCCGATATTTCACAGCAGTCACGGCTCCAACACCAGTTGTACTATTTTGGAGGTCGATGGCAACTCGCCTTATGCCCAAATTATTACTTGTGACCAAAACTCCCTAGTTAACTAGTGATCAATTAATTAACCAAGTTATTATAGCCTTATGGGAAACAAACCTAGTGTATCGGGAATATGCTCATACAGTTATTATGCCCAAATTAGACCTCTCGAGTTAAGTGTTCATGCTTAGATCATCTCGCCCAAATCAGAATATAAACTTAGCCAACCATAACGTAAATAACACAAGCAAAAGATATAAAGGAAAACATTTCTGGAATTGAAATTACTTAAATGAAAATGAAGTACCTACGGCCGAAAGTGCCGTGGAAAACATAAACAGTAAAGTATGAGAAAATGCCCACAGCCTGGGCTAGCTTCAACTCTCAAACAATGCGCAACAGGATGGAATTTCAGCACCCTTGGCTTGTGAAGCTCTTCGGGTATTTATAGGAGTAATTAGGGTTCGAAGGCCCAGCCCATGACTTGCGGCCGGATCCATGCAAGCATGGAGATGCGTATCCTTTTTCAGACCTAATATTCATGAAGATATGTTTCCTTTTGGATAAGGCTGTGGTTTGGCCTTATCGGTCTCTTTTGGATAGTTGCCGCCTTCCGCCTTTTTCGGACTCCCACTTGCAATCCTTCCTTGCCCGTCTGTTGTGCCTTCGTCTTCTCTTGCCTTCATTCATTCTCTTGCTTGCCAGCTCACGTGCGGTACTTATGGGCATAAGGGATGGTTTTGCTTCCAAAAATCCCTTTGCTTCCGACACATACCTCTTTCACGAGAGGTGACAGCGCTTTCGACCCCTGGAGTGCTCGGATGATTCCGCTGCTCGGAGGATTCCTCTGACACTGCCGACTTCGCTGCTCTGGCGTCCAGAAGAATGATCTCCGCTCTGGCGTTCAGAAGAATGACCTCCGCTCTGGCGTCCAGAGGAATGACTTCCGCTCTGGCTTGTTTGAATCCTCTGGCAGCTTGATTTCTCTGGCAAAGCCGACTCCGCTGCTCTGGCACTTTGAATCCTCTGGCGGCTCGATTCCTCTGGCCTTTTGAATCTGCTGGCGGCTTTGATTACTCTGGCCCTTTTGAATCCTCTGGCAGCTCGATTCCTCTGGCACTCCGTTTCTCTGGTATTTTGCCCTCCTTCCTCAAGCTGGTCCCTGCCATTGAAATACGCCCTCCCAGGCGACCACACGACACAAACACAAGGAAAAAGACTCGATCTAGACTTAAAACACACACAAAAACAGAGCACAAACCTGTGCTCATCAAGAAGGATGAAAAGCAAAAAGCTACTTCGCCAGCAACTGTGACTACACCTCTCCCTCAGCGCCAGAAGAAAGAGAGGGGGCAAGAGCAGTTCTCCAAATTCTTAGAGATCTTCTGGAAAGTACATATTAACATTCCGTTGGTGGAGTGTTACTAGAGATGCCGCAGTATGCCAAATTCCTCAAGGACGTAGTCTCGCGAAAGAAGAAGTTGGGAGAGTTTGAGACGGTGAATCTCAATGAAGAATGCAGCGCAATCTTACAGAGGAAGCTGTCGGTGAAGGTCAAAGATCCGGGCAGCTTCACACTTTCCTGCATTATTGAAGGCTAGCATTTCAGAAGGTCACTCTGTGACCTGGGGGCGAGCATCAATCTTATGCCGTTATCTATTTTCAAGCAGCTGGCGATTGGGGAGTTGAAGCCAACATCCATGAGGCTGTAGATGGCGGACAGGTCGGTCACCTATCCTCGTGGAATTGTGGAGAATGTGCTTGCGAAGGTGGGGGATTTTATTTTCCCTGCAGATTTTGCTTATTCGCTATTTTATTAACACGCCGCAAGTGTACGGGTGCAATTGTGTACAGTAGCAAGCAAGGTCGTATTCCGCAGAGACTAATTATTATCAATTCCTATCCAAAATTATTCTTCTCTATCTGGACAAATGAAATTGAGAGTTTTGTTTTTAAATCTAAATAAATAAATAACAGGAAACAAATAAATCAAGCTGTGAAACAGAGAAACAGATAAGACAAGATTTCCCAAGGCAAAGGTTTCAACAGATTCTCCCAACTAACATGTTCAATTCAATTAATCAGATGATTCCTAAGGCAATCTCTAAGCTAGTTCATACCCACTCCCGTGGCATACAAACCGTTGATTACATGCAAGGCTACCATCTCTGGATCACACTTCTAACATGTAACTCCTAAAAGTTCCTAGGATTAACGCCCTCACAGTTATCAATTCCCTTTAGAATTAAAATAAATATGTTATATGTTCTTAGTTCAGGTAATAATTATCATCTCTCGATCTCAAATTAAAACCTATGATTATGCTAAATTGGTGGCCAATCAATAAAGCAAACAATTATAACAAGAACATAAAAAGGAATAACATTCTTAATTAATTGAATCAAACAGTCAGAAATTCAAATCATGTATATTCCCTAAACCCTGGGAAAAAGGGATTCTAGCCACACATAGACATATGAACTAGAATACAATTCTCAATAAAACAAATAAACATCCACAAGAAAAACTGTTCGCTATTTTATTTAACACGCCGCAAGTGTACGGGTGCAATTGTGTACAGTAGCAAGCAAGGTCGTATTCCACAGAGACTGAATTAACCAATTCCTATCCTAAATTATTCTACTCTATCTGGACAAACGAAATTGAGTGTTTTGTTGTAAAAAAACGAAATAAATAAACAGCAGGAAAGAAAATAAATCAAGCTGCGAAACAGAGACACAGATAAGAGAAGATTTCCCAAGGCAAAGGTTTCAACAGATTCTCCTAACTAACATGTTCAATTCAATTAATAAGATGATTCCTAAGGCAATCTCAAAACTAGTCTATACCCACTCCCGTGGCATACAAACCGTTGATTACATGCAAGGCTACCGTCCCCGGATCGCACTTCTAACATGCAACTCCTAAAAGCTCATAGGATTAACGCCCTCACAAATATCAATTCCCTTTAGAATTAAATATATGTGTTCTATGTTCTTAGTTCAGGTAGTAATTATCATCTCCCGATCTCAAATTAAAACCTATGATTATGCTAAATTGGTGGCCAATCAACAAAGCAAACAATTATAACAAGAACATAGAAATAAATAATAATCCAATTAATCGAATCAAACAGTCAGAAATTTAAACCATGTTTACTCCCTGAACCCTGGGAAAAAAAGGGATTCTAGCCACACATAGACATATGAACTAGAATACAATTCTCAATAAAACAAATAAACATCAACAAGAAAAACCGTAGTAGAATTGAGAATCTTCAGTTATTGCTCTCGCTCCGTTCTCCGTCTCTCTCAGCTCTCAGGAAAAGTAAAATATGATAAAAGGTGATAAAAGTTTTCAGAGAATAAGTTCTTGGGGAGTATTTATATGCCCTAGGTCTTGTAGCTCTCAAAAATACCCAAAATCGCTAAAAAAAACGAATTTTGGGCGGAAATACGGCGACTCGCGCGGCCATGTCACGCGGCCGCATGGCTGGCCCGCGTGACGAAACTGAACTCCTGACAGCTTTGCGCAGCGATTTTGTTTTGGCTCGTTCTCCCTCGTCCGAACTCCGATTTATGATCCGTTTGTGCTCACGAACTCCTATCGAGACGAACTACAACTTGTAGTTCAGACAATGCTTCCAAATTCTGCTTCATTATTTCTGAAAATTCGTTCAAACACAAGCAAGTAACAAGTTCTTGACCATAAACGAATATAAGCTCAAATAGACCATCAAACACACAAAATCCTCACAACTAAGCATAAAAAATGACACACCAAGAGGTAAAAATGCATGTTTATCAACCCCCCAAACTTGAACTATTGTCCGTCCTCGGACAAAACAAAGATAAACCACGAATGAATCAACAAGAGTGCAGAGAAAAGTGGATAACATTGTGGCTTTAGATTTGTCAATAAAAATACCAATATGCATTTGTAGCTCCTATCATCAAGATATCACACTCATGACAAACTTCAAATTGTGGTCTCAATAAATTGCAATCCTCACAAAAAAGATAAAGAATATAAGAACTCTCAACTCTCAAGTGTATCAATTAACATGGACGTGTATACGCTCAGTTCAAGCAAAACAAGTACTCAACCATAAGCTTGTCAATCGTCTCACCTCTCCACCACTTAATGTGTGCTCCTATAACCAAGATCAAAAAGGTCTTTATTGAGAGTTGTAATGTAAGCTCTTTGGTAAGGTGGGATATATTTGGCTAAGTGACTAAAAGATACTCCTCAATGTAGCCCAATCACCAACCTTATAGCATTCTTAATCCATACCATCTTCCACCTCTCATAAAACCAAAATTTTCAATACAAAATCCATCACAACTCATCAATTATTCCTCATGACATTATGACTTTTTAAAGCATCCTATGTACCTCTTTTTTTTCTTTTTCTTTTTTCAATTCTTTTCCCTTTTTTCTTTTCTTTTCTTTTCTTTTCTTTTATTTCTTTCTTTTTTTCATTTTTTTTTTCAAACAAGTTAGGGTACTAGGATTTTTCCAATCAAGAACAAAATTCATAATTCAAAATCACACATCTCCACAACGCCAACTACCCCACATCAACAATCTCCAAGTTCTCACCCATGGCTAAATCAAATAAAATGGAAAATAAGGCTCAAAGGAGGTGAACTAAGATCATATATAGTAAAAGGACAAGTATGGGATATATAGGCTAGCAAAGATGGCCTTCTATCATCTCAAAGTTATTAAGCACACTATGTGACCTCGAGGGAGAACCAAGACAAGTTCTAGTGAGAAACATGCATGCTCGAACAATCACTCAAGAATAAGAAATAAGACTGTAAACATGGTGACAGTCAAGGCTCAAATTCTCACAGCTTATTTCATTGATTGCAAACACATAGAGACCACGCTTATCATTCATCAATCATGCTCAATCACAACAATATCAACACAAATGCATGCCATTTCACAACTTTTAACGCAGAAATCATCATAAGCCAATTATCCAACAAAACTCTACACAACTCACATCATCATCAAGGTAACATCACAGAGAAACTACCAAAGCAAGACTAAAACAAACTCAACGACAAAACAAAAACAACCAAAACAAAAAGATGCACCCACAAAGACACATCCCCCCAAACTTATTCACCACTAAGGAGGATAAGTTTGAAAAGGAATTGTGGGGTACAAACACAAACAAGCAAACAAAAAGCAACGAACTAACCAAGATTGGGTTGCCTCCCAATAAGCGCTATTTTTAACGTCGTTAGCTCGGCGATCCAGCAGGTATAGGTGGCGGCCACTTTTCATCAAATTTGAGTACATCATCTTTTGCGAACCAATGATAAGGTGATTTTTCTACCTTCAAAATATCTTGAAAACTATGGCCATCCTGCGAACAATCAAAAGTACTACCACACTCCAAAAAGTGTTCATCAGATGAATCAAAATTAAAATCAAAAGATGGAGTTAGATAAAAGCTAAAGAGACAAGCCTTCAATGATTTCCCTTGGTCAATGCAAGTGTCGACTACATTTAGGACATTGCGCTCTTCAACACTTTTAAAATTTTCATCCTTCAAGCTCATCTCAACTTTCAGAACTTCTTGCTCTTCTTCTATCGCTTGAGGCTCTTCATATGATGTATCACATTCAAGCTCATTGGTCATACACTGCTCTTTTGGATTCACCACGGTATTGCTTGGGAATTGGCGCGACTGATCTAGATTGCTAATAGCAGTGACTATTTGAGCCATCTGAGTCTCAAACACCTTCATCTGAGTCCCTAAAGCAGCAGTGGTAGACTCAAGCTTCTCCATCCTCTCATCTGACTTGGAGATAAATTTCATCAGCTGCTCTTCCAAATTAGGCTTCTTCTCCTCATTGATGACTCAATTGGTGACAGAGAAGCCTGGTGGAGCCTGATGCGTGTTATTCGGGCACCCTCCATGATAGAACTGTTGCCAACTCTGATTGTTTCCCTGTCGTACTCTTTGAAATCCACCCTGCTGAAAATTCCTGAAATTCCAATTGCTGACAAAATTTGCCTCTTCCATCATCATCGGATTTTTCACAGCTGAGTCCATCTTAGTAATACTCAAAGCATTTATCTTGGAAGACAATGCAGCGATTTGAGTGGCTAACAAAGTAACTGAATCAGAATTTGTGGTGGCAGCAACATTCTCCAAATATACCCTCGCGGCTGGCCATTGATAACATGTAGTGCCCATGCTATCAAAAATCTCCATAGCTGCTCATGCACTACCTGGAAAAACTCCAGAACCAAAAATAAGAACCAAAAGAAAAAATAAAGAACATAAATAAAAATAACAAAAAAAAATCCAGATTAGTCTCAAACAATCTACAGATAGTACTGATAAAAATCAGTCCCCGGCAACGGCGCCAAAAACTTGTTCACTATTTTATTTAACACGCCGCAAGTGTACGGGTGCAATTGTGTACAGTAGCAAGCAAGGTCGTATTCCACAGAGACTGAATTAACCAATTCCTATCCTAAATTATTCTACTCTATCTGGACAAACGAAATTGAGTGTTTTGTTGTAAAAAAACGAAATAAATAAACAGCAGGAAAGAAAATAAATCAAGCTGCGAAACAGAGACACATATAAGAGAAGATTTCCCAAGGCAAAGGTTTCAACAGATTCTCCTAACTAACATGTTCAATTCAATTAATAAGATGATTCCTAAGGCAATCTCAAAACTAGTCTATACCCACTCCCGTGGCATACAAACCGTTGATTACATGCAAGGCTACCGTCCCCGGATCGCACTTCTAACATGCAACTCCTAAAAGCTCATAGGATTAACGCCCTCACAAATATCAATTCCCTTTAGAATTAAATATATGTGTTCTATGTTCTTAGTTCAGGTAGTAATTATCATCTCCCGATCTCAAATTAAAACCTATGATTATGCTAAATTGGTGGCCAATCAACAAAGCAAACAATTATAACAAGAACATAGAAATAAATAACAATCCAATTAATCGAATCAAACAGTCAGAAATTTAAACCATGTTTACTCCCTAAACCCTGGGAAAAAAAGGGATTCTAGCCACACATAGACATATGAACTAGAATACAACTCTCAATAAAACAAATAAACATCAACAAGAAAAACCGTAGTAGAATTGAGAATCTTCAGTTATTGCTCTCGCTCCGTTCTCCGTCTCTCTCAGCTCTCAGGAAAAGTAAAATATGATAAAAGGTGATAAAAGTTCTCAGAGAATAAGTTCTTGGGGAGTATTTATATGCCCTAGGTCTTGTAGCTCTCAAAAATACCCAAAATCGCTAAAAAAAAACGAATTTTGGGCGGAAATACGGCGACTCGCGCGGCCACGTCGCGCGGCCGCATGGCTGGCCCGCGTGACGAAACAGAACTCGTGACAGCTT